>NW_028270154.1:65419460-65724616 GCF_037043375.1 Chiloscyllium plagiosum | reverse complement strand
TTCTCAGAGGATTGAGACCTTTGGTCCTATCTTCCCCAGAGAGCATGGAGACATGGAAGTATATCATAGAATACTTCTAAGGCAGATTAGATAACTTCTTGATCAACAAATGAGTTTAATATTATTTGGGTAGATGAAAATATGAATTTGAGAATTGGAGCAGATGAGAGGGGCCAAATGGCATACATTCATAACACATACATTTCACTACATGCCTTTTATTCTGTTTGATATGGGGGAATTATAAGAAATACAGAAACTATATACAAGTGTCATCATATGGGTGGTGTGGCATTCAACGAGTGCACCATAAAATGAAAACTGCATGATCTTCAGATAATTGCATAAATCTTCAGAAGACGTCATACAAATTGAAATTGCACTTTAAAGATTGAAAGTGCAGATTCCTCTGTTTTCAATGCATTAATAATGTACAAAGAGAGTAAGAACTTGTTGCAGAGAAATTGAGCAGAAACCCTAAATTACTTCATTTTAATTTGCACCAGCAAAGGCAAATGGGACACAAGCAACTAATAGAATATCCTACCCTTGATGATGGTCTGAAGGTCTTATGACCTACTCTCCATTTTTAAACTCAATTACCTGTGTCAATCTCATTTTGAATAAGCAACATTTACCTTAATCCATACTATAACATGGTTAGTTCATCAATGAAGGTATTATAAGACTGTTAGATATAGGAGCAGAATGAAGCCAATCGGCCCACTGACTACTCTGTCATTTTTTTATTGTTGATGTACCTCAACACCATTTTCCTGCTTTCTCCTCGTATCAGAATTAATAAATAAATAGTTTATAAATGTGCAGTTTCCTTCGTGACACTTGTGATTATGGTGCACATGTTCGTTAAATACATTGCAATATAAAATGAACTCAAGCTCTTTATGTATCACCATGCAACTTATGTCTTTGGTGCAAATAGAGTGCCAGCATTGCAGGAAATGGTTGACTTTTATGGTTGGTTTCAGAAAAGGGACTAACATGATACTCCTCCAATGGTACTTCACTCCACAGAAGTAGTGTTTGTCGATTCATCTGAAGCATATTTCTGAGGAGTCCAGCATCGCTTTTTCTTTCAATGTCCCTTTGCATAATGGTCTTTGAGGGATTAGGCTAGAAATCTGGTACATGGTAGCATGAGGCAAGTGTTCTCCAGTTGGCCCCAGCTCAGTGTCACAACTAAATAGTTGAAGGCTGATCTAATGGAAGCTATCAGCTCCTACAAGAATCATGAGGAAGCAGCATTTGTCTCTTGTCATTGTTTGGCAGCAGAGGTCAATTGTCGTCTGCATTGAAAATCTGCTCTCTAAGATTAAATGAGTTTAATCTAGTCTAGTTCCTGGCGGGTATAAAACTGTGAGTGTAGGAGAAAATTATTGCAGACTAGGTGACTACTTTGCAGAATCCTCGATCACCAATATGATCCCTTTCCCCTTTCCACAGAAATTGCAAAACCTGTCCCTTCATCTCCTCCCTGTTCATCACCCAAGGGCCTAAACAGTCTTTGCAGGTGAAGCAACATTTTCACCTGTACCTCCTCCAATCTGGTTTATTGTTTCACTGCACCCAATGAGCCTACTCTAAATTGGAGAAACCAGACGCAGACTGAGTGGCCACTTGGCGGAACACCTCTGGTCTGTGTATAAGCACTACCCTGACCTTGCCATAGTCAGTCATTTTAACACAGCATCCTGCTGTCATACCCATTTGTCTGCCCTTGGGATGTTGCAAATCACAGCATTAACTGGAGAAACAACATCTCATCTTCAGACTAGCACTTTACAAACTTCTGGACTTATATTGAGTTCAGAATGTGATCTCTGTCCTATTTCTTCCCTCTCTTTTAGCTTTACTTGTTACATTCTTTGTCACCATGTCCCCTCTCCCATCCCCCGACTCCAGTGGGACTGTCTGCACTTTCAAGTTTGGCAATTAGACACGCCATTGTTCTAGGCGAAAGTGAGGACTGCAGATGCTGGAGATTAGAGTCAAGATTAGAATGGTGATGGAAAAGCACAGCAGGTCAGGCAGCATCCGAGGAACAGGAAAATCAACATTTTTGGCAGGAACCCTTCATCAGGAATGAGGCTGGAAGCCTCGGAGGTGGAGAGATAAATTGGAGGGGGTGGGGGTGGGGCTGGGGCGAAGGTGGTAG
This sequence comes from Chiloscyllium plagiosum, assembly GCF_037043375.1. NCBI lineage: Eukaryota > Metazoa > Chordata > Chondrichthyes > Orectolobiformes > Hemiscylliidae > Chiloscyllium > Chiloscyllium plagiosum. The sequence continues at coordinate 65,722,440 of NW_028270154.1, read as the reverse complement.
AGAGCGCAATAGATGGATAGAGGAAGGGGTAAAGGTGATAGGTCAGAGAGGAGGGTGGACTGGATAAGTGGGAAGGAAGATTGACAGGTGGGACAGGTCACGAGGACGGTGATGAGCTGGAAGTTTGGAACTGGGGTAAGGTGGGGGGTAGGGAATATGAGGAAAATGGTGAAGTCCACATTGATGCCCTGGGGTTGAAGGCTTCCGACGCAGAAAATAAGACATTCTTCCTCCAGGCATCGGATGGTGAGGGAGTGGTGGTGGAGGAGGTCCGGGACCAGCATGTCCTCAGCAGAATTGGGGTGGGGAGTTGAAATGTTCGGCCACGGAGCGGTGGGGTTGATTGGTGCGGGTGTCCTGGAGATGTTCCCTAAAGTGGTCTGCGAGAAGTGTCCAGTCTCCCCAATGTAAAGAAGACTGCATCGGGAGCAATTAATACAATAAATAAAATTTGTGGAAGTGCAGGTGAAACTTTGATAGATGCAGGTCCATGCCCCCCCACAATGCACCCTCCCCTCCTGGCACCTTCCCCTGCCGCCGGAGAAATTGCAAAACCTATGCCCACACCTCCCCCCTCACCTCTATCCAACACCCTAAAGGAGCCTTCCACATCCACCAAAGTTTCACCTGCACTTCCACAAATGTCATTTATTGCATCGGTTGCTCACAATGCAGTCTCCTTTACAGTGGGGAGATTGGACATCTTCTCGCAGAGCACTTCAGAGAACATCTCCGAGACACGTGCACCAATCAACCCCACCGCCCTGTGGCTGAACATTTCAACTCCCCCTCCCACTCTGCTGAGGATATACAGATCTTGGGCCTCCTCCACCACCACTCCCTCACCACCTGATGCCTGGAGGAAGAACGCCTCATCTTCTGCCTCTGAACCTTTAAACCCCAGGGCATCAATGTGGACTTCACCATTTTCCTCATATTCCCTCCCCCCCCCCCCCACCTTACCCCAGTTCCAAACTTCCAGCTCATCACCATCCTCATGACCTGTCCCACCTGTCAATCTTCCTTCCCACCTATCCAGTCCACCCTCCTCCCTGACCTATCACCTTTACCCCCTTCCTCTATCCATCTATTGCGCTCTCTACTACCTTCGCCCCAGCCCCACTCCCTCCCATTTATCTCTCCACCCTTGAGGCTTCCTGATGAAGGGCTCCTCGGATGCTGCCTGACCTGCTGTGCTTTTCCAGCATCACTCTAACCTTGACACCATTGTTCTGCCATTCTCCCATTCCAATCAACTAATGTGCAATATCAACACCCTTTCTACCCCAGCACTCCACCACCACTATTGCATAAATGCTGATCCCTCCACACTTCACATCAGCTCTGATGAAGAGTCACGTAAACTCAAAACGTTAGCTTCCTCCCTCTCCATAGATGGTGCCTGACTCGCTGTTTTTTCCAGAATTTTTATGTTTTCAGGTTGATTCCAGTATTTGCAGTAATTTTACCAATTAGTAACATCAGTTAATATGTCAATTACTATGAGAAATAGAAAAGTAATTTGTAGTTCTGAGGCTAAAGTTTGGGTTGGAGCTATGGCATAATGAGGTAAAAACAATGACTGCAGATGCTGGAAACCAGATTCTGGATCAGTGGTGCTGGAAGAGCACAGTAGTTCAGGCAGCATCCTATGGCATAATGTTGAGTGTAGATGTTTCATAGCTTACAACATAGTTAAGTTATCTATCTGAATGTGCTTAATCCCAACAATTGCTAGAATTAAAATGACCCCATACCCAGAAGTTCATATGGATTACTGCACAAATCTAAAATGTAGACAGTTTGCTTTTCACCCCAAAACAAATATGCCAAAACATCTTCAATGATCCTGCTATATAGTTAATCACTTATGTAACAATAAAAACATCTCTAAAATTGAGCGGAGCCACTTAATATATGCAAAAATACTACATTATGCTATTTTATTCATTATTAATTTATGACTGAGGTAAACAGAATGGGAACAATGGAATAAAAGCCACAGAATATTGAGACCATTTATAATTCTGATTTGATCTTTTATTTGTTTTAATACATATCCAAATGAATAATTTGTCATTTGTGGAGAAAAACATGAAGACTTGGTAATTTGGTGATATCTCAGGGATAGTCCATTTCACTGTAGAGGAGCTGGTGGACATATTAGAATTTCTGAAGTTGGATAAATGTCCTGGTCCTGACCAGGTATACTCAAGAGCCCTGCAATAGGCTAGAGAAGAAATTGCAGGGGCTCTGGCTGATGTATTTGCACATTTGCGAGCCATGGGTGAGGTCCTGGAAGATTGGAAGATAGCGAATGCTGTGCCCTTATTCAAGAAGTTGAAGAGTGTAGTGCTGGAAAAGCACAGCCAGTCAGGCAGCATCTGAGGAGCAGGAGAGTTGATGTTTCATGCATAAGCTCTTCATCAGGAATGAGAGGGTGGCCCAAGGGGGCTGAGAGATAAATGAGAGAAGGTGGGGATTGGGGGAAGGTAGCTGGGAATGCAATAGGTAGAGGAAGGTCGAGGGGTGAAGGTGATAGGTTGGAGAGGAGGGTGGAGCGGATGGATGGGAAGGAAGATGCACAGATAGGACAGTTCAATAAGGCGGTGTTGAGTTGGAAGTTTGAATCTGGGATAAGGTGGGGTAGGGGAAATGAGGAAACTGGTAAAATCCACATTGATCCCACGTGGTTGAAGGGTCCGAAGGTGGAAGATGAGGCATTCTTCTTTCAGGCGTCGGGAGGCTAGAGTTTGGCAATGGAGGACACCCAGGACTTGCACATCCTTGGTGGAGTGGGAGGGGGAGTTAGTATTTGGCCACAGGCTTAGTGCATGTGTCCCAGAGATGTTCTCTGAAACATTCCACAAGTTGATGTCCTGTCTCCCCAATTTTGAGGAGACCACATCGGGAGCAACGGACACAGTAGATGATGTGTGTGGAAGTACAGGTAAATCTCTGTCAGATTTCCAGCATCACACTCTTCGACTCCAATCGCCACCATCTGCAGTTCTCACTTTCTGATACAGATTTCAATAAAGCTTTGATAAGGTTCCAGATCTTAGGCTGCCCTGGAAGGTTAAATCGCATGAAATCCAGGGCCAGCTGGCAAATTGGAAACATAGCTGGCTTGATGGTAGGAAGCAGAGGGTAATAGTAGAAAGATGCTTGTCAGACTGGAGGCCTGTGACTAGTGGTGTGCCTCAGGAGTTCGGTGCTGGGTCCATTGCTGTTTGTTATCTATATCAATGACTTGGATGAGAATGGACAAGATATGATTAGTAAATTTGCAGATGACATTAAAATAGGCGGTATTGTGAACAGCAAGGAAGGTTATCAAATATTGCAGCAGAACTTTCTTCAGCTAGGGAATTGAGCTGCAAAATGGTAAATGGATTTTAGTACAGATAAGTGTGAGGTCTTGCATTTCGGAAAGTCAAATCAAGATAGGAGTTTCATAGTGAATGGTAGGGCCTTAAGGAGTGTAGTGGAACAGAGGAACCTTGGAGTTCAGGTGCACAATTCTCTGAAAGTGGAATCACAGGTAGACAGGGCAGTGAAGAAGGCTTTTGGCACACTGGCCTGCATCAGTCAGGGCATTGATTATCCAAGTTAGGAAGTTAAGTTAATTGTATAGGACATTAGTGAGACCACACGTGAAGTATTGTGTTTAGTTTTGGTCACCTTGCTATAGGAAGGATGTTATTAAACTGGAAAGAAATTTACAAGAATGTTGCCAGGACTAAAGGTTAGACAAGCTAGGACTTTCTTCTTTCAAGCTTAGGAGACTGAGGAGTATCCCAATAGAAGTGTACAAGATCATGAGAAGCATGGATAGGGTGAATGCACTCAGTCTTTTTCCCAGGTTTGGGAAATCAAGGACTAGAGGACATCAGTTTAAGGTTAGAGGGAAAAGATTAAAAGGGAACCTGAGAGACAACTGTTTCACACAGAGTGTGGTGCGCATATGGGATGAGCTGCCAGCAGAAGTAGTTGAGGCAGATACATTAACAACATTTAAACAGCATTTGGACAAATATATGGATAGGAAAGGATTAGAAGGATATGGGCCCAAGTGCAAGGTAATGGGGTTAACGTGGATGTACATTTTGGTCAGCGCGGACCAGTTTGGACCAATGTGCCTGTCTCCATGCTGTAGAACTCCATGACTCTGTAAACATAATATAACAAATATTCAACATTGTTCAAAATGCTTTGGGAAAGGATTGAAAGTAGGGTTCTTCAGGAATAATCTGGTGATACTTGATGGGAATAAAACTTAATTTAAACATTTGCTGCAAGCCTCAAAAGATTTAATGTTGTCTTGGTCTTCAGTTAAATAGCTCCCACTTCTCTTTACCATCATTGCTGTTATAATGGACATTGTTAAAGTTACTGGAATCAACTGTTCTGAAGAATTTTGACTTGCCAACCTCCCAGGGAGCCTTCTCTAATAACAAAATGAAAGGCAGTTTATGGCTTCAAGTTTGAATTTTGCAATTTCCTTTGTTTTAGCAAGTCTGCTTGGCTGCCAGAAATAAAAGTAATCTTTTGATTCACATTGACTGGTGAACTGTTTGCAAAATACAGTGAAAACAATTCTGATTCAATGGTGGTTGACAGTATGTTGGATAAATAGCCAGTTTTTTGTTGTTTGTAATTGCTATGGCCAGCGTTTCAATGAGTCGTGGTAACAATAGTGAAGGTTTGCTTTCGCATCATATGGCACAGAAGCAAACATCCAGCTCATTCTGTCAATATAAGCATCAGTCTGTCAATTCAAACTGTTTTATAATGCTGTTTCATTATTTACATTTCAAAATAAAGTATGGAAGAAATTAAGGTCCTTAAAGCTAAAGTAGTATTTTCTAATATTTTCTGAGTAGTATAAAATTTTATGGACTGCTGTTACAGCAGTGATGTTCTCTGTCTGGAAAGGCACTTTCTAAACATCAAACGCTGCAAAGCAGAAGGATCATGGCAAGATATAGATAATGATTATAAAGTTTGCACTTCCAATATCAAGATCACTACATGACTGAAATTACATCAAGGAATCATTCCCGTACCTTGAATACCCTTTTATTGATTTGAGTGGTTAGAAGAGGCCAGGAGATGATTCGCAGCCTGACATAAACTAAAAGGTTGACCTGGATTTAGGATGTTTATGGTTAAATCTGAATAGTGTGAACTATTTGAAGTAGAGCCATCTAGAAAACCTATTTAATCAGTTTCAGATTATATTGCTTAATACTGCATTTTAGTAATACGTCTTCATTGGGAAGACATCAAACTATACCATATGGTTTTTCCTGAAGCAAGTATTCTGGCAGCTTTCTTGGCCTTGTATAGTAAGTGATTCTTATCTTGCTTGTTGAAAAGTTTCCATAGCTGCAGTTATCATTCATGTCAGTTGTTTAGGTCAGACATCGAGCCCAGCTGACAGTGAAGGCAATGTTTTCATGGAAGGTGAACACCATTTTCGAACACTAATTATTTAGGTCAGGGGAAAGCTCTTGCTTTATCTTTGTTTTGCCAAAGACTGTTAGCAGATCAGGAATTTGTTGACTAACTTGTGGGCTCTGCTGAGGCTCTTCAAATGAGCCGAGGTCATAACCTAGACTGTAGCTTTAGGGTGCAGGACCTGGAGTGTAGGGAGGTTAGGAACATGGCATCAATCTCAAAGGAGGGTGCCTGTAAACAGGAAAGTGGCTTGAAGTGTGTATACTTCAATGCAAGAAGTATACGAAATAAGGTAGGTGAACTTGCAGCGTGGGTTGGTACCTGGGATTTCGATGTTGTGGCTATTACGGAGACATGGGTAGAACAGGGACAGGATTGGCTGTTGCAGGTTCCAGGGTTTAAATGTTTTAGTAGGGTCAGAGGTGGGGGTAAAAGAGGGGGAGGTGTGGCATTGCTTGTCAAAGATAGTATTACAGCGGTGGAAAAGATGATGGATGAAGACTCGTCATCTGAGGTAGTTTGGGCTGAGGTTAGGAATAGGAAAGGTGAGGTCACCCTGTTAGGAGTTTTCTACAGGCCTCCTAATAGTCCTAGAGATGTAGAAGAAAGGATTGCGAGGATGATTCAGGAGAAGATTGAAAGTAATAGGGTGGTTGTTATGGGGGCTTTAACTTTCCAGATATTGACTGGGAAAGCTATAACTCGAGTTCGTTAGATGGGTCGATGTTTGTCCAATGTGTGCAGGAGGGTTTCCTGACACAATATGTAGACAGGCCAACAAGAGGTGAGGCCATACGGGATTTGGTTCTGGGTAACGAAACAGGCCAGGTGTTAGAATTGGAGGTAGGTGAGCACTTTGGGGACAGTGACCACAATTCGGTGACTTTTACTCTAGTGATGGAGAGGGATAAGTGTGCACTGCAGGGCAAGAGTTATAGCTGGGGGCAGGGAAATTATGATGCGGTGAGGCACGACCTAGGGTGCGTGGCTTGGAAAAGTAGGCTTCAAGGCATGGGCACTATTGATATGTGAAGCTTGTTCAAGGAGCAACCATTGAGTGTCCTTGATAAGTATGTACCTGTCAGGCAGGGAGGAAAGGGTTGTGTGAGGGAGCCGTGGTTTAATAAGGAATTGGAATCCCTTGTTAAATGGAAGAGGGCGGCCTATGTAAAGATGAGGCGTGAAGGTTCAATTGGGGCGATTGAGAGTTATAAGGTAGCCAGAAAGGATCTGAAGAGAGAGCTAAGAGCAGCAAGGAGGGGACATGAAAAGTCCTTAGTTGGTAGGATTAGGGAAAACCCTAAGGCTTTCTATAGGTATGTCAGGAATAAAAGAATGACTAGGGTAGGAATAGGTCCAGTCAAGGATAGTAGTGGGAAGTTGCGTGTGGAGGCTGAAGAGATTGGGGAGACACTGAATGAATACTTTTCATCAGTATTCACTCAGGAACAGGACATTGTTGCCGATGTGAATATTGAGTCACAATTAATTAGAATGGACGGCTTTGAGGTATGTAGGGAAGAGGTGTTGGAAATTCTGGAAAGGGTGAAAATAGATAAGTCCCCTGGGCCTGATGGCATTTATCCTAGGATTCTCTGGGAAGCAAGGGAGGAGATTGCAGAGCCATTGGCCTTGATTTTTATGTCCTCGTTGTCTACAGGAATAGTGCCAGTAGACTGGAGGATAGCAATAATGGTTCCCTTGTTCAAGAAGGGGAGTAGGGATAACCCTAGTAACTATAGGCCGGTGAGTCTCACTTCTGTTGTGGGCAAAGTCTTAGAGAAAATTGTAGGGGATAGGATTTATGAACATCTGGATAGGAATAATGTGATCAAAGATAGTCAGCATGGTTTTGTGAAGGGCAGGTCGTGCCTCACAAACCTGATTGAATTCTTTGAGAAGGTGACTAAGGAGGTAGACGAGGGTAAAGCGGTAGATGTGGTGTAAAAGGATTTTAGTAAGGCGTTTGATAAAGTTCCCCATGGTAGGCTACTGCAAAAAATACGGAGGTATGGTATTGAGGGTGAGTTGGAGGTTTGGATTAGGAATTGGCTGGCTGGAAGAAGACAGAGGGTAGTAATTGATGGTAAAGGTTCATCTTGGAGTGCAGTTACTAGCGTTGTTCCACAAGGATCAGTTTTGGGACCATTGCTGTTTGTCAATTTTATAAATGACCTGGAGGAGGGGCTAGAAGGTTGGGTGAGCAAGTTTGCGGATGATACGAAAGGCGGTGGAGTTGTTGACAGTGAGGAAGGATATGTCAGGTTACAGCGGGATATAGATAAGTTGCAGAGCTGGGCAGAAAGGTGGCAAATGGAATTCAATGTAGGTAAGTGTGAGGTGATTCACTTTGGTAAGAGTAACAAAAAGATGGGGTACTGGGCTAATGGTCGGATACTTGGTAGTGTGGATGAGCAGAGGGATCTTGGTGTCCATGTACACAGATCTCTGAAAGTTGCCACCCAGGTAAATAGTGCGGTGAAGAAGGCATATGGCATACTGGCTTTTATTGGTAGAGGAATTGAGTTCCGGAGTACTGAGGTCATGTTGCAGTTGTATAAGACTCTGGTGCGGCCGCATCTGGAATATTGTGTGCAGTTTTGGTTGCCATACTATAGGAAGGATGTGGAGGCACTGGAACGGGTGCAGAGGAGGTTTACCAGGATGTTGGCTGGTATGGTAGGAAGATCGTATGAGGAAAGGCTGAGGCACTTGGGGCTTTTTTTATTGGAGAAAAGAAGGTTTAGGGGTGACTTGATAGAGGTGTACAAGATGATTAGGTGTTTAGATAGGGTTGACCATGAGAACCTTTTTCCTCGTATGGAGTCAGCTATTACGAGGGGGCATAGCTTTAAATTAAGGGGTGGTAGGTATACGACAGATGTTAGGGGTAGATTCTTCACTCAGCGAGTTGTAAGTTCATGGAATGCCCTGCCAGTATCAGTGGTGGACTCTCCCTCTTTATGGGCATTTAAACGGGCATTGGATAGGCATATGGAGGATAGTTGGCTAGTGTAGGTTAGCTGGGCTTGGATCGGCGCAACATCGAGGGCCAAAGGGCCTGTACTGCACTGTATTTTTCTATGTTTCTATGTTCTATAACATTCTGCCTTCAGGTGTTTTGACTAGTTAGGGAAATGAGGCAGGCAAGATGGCATGCCAGGTCTTTCAAATGAGGGAATTCTACCTAAAGCAACCCTAATATTTGCTACCTTGAAGTTTTAAAGATATGGATGGGCACAAAGCTGAGGAGTAGGCAGTTGGTGCTGGCGTTGGTCTTGCTAATTTTGTTTATTTCATTACTTTTGGAGATGAAAGATCGAGTTGCACATGCTTGTTCCCATTTTGTGGTGAAGGCCAGCAGCAACAGAAGGTCAATGAAGAGCTTCTAAGAAGTTGCATAGGCGGCTAGATGAGGCTTGATATTCATGGTCACCAGAAGCTTTCTCTTTTCCTCTTACGCTACCCATTTCATGTAAACTATGGCATGAATTTGTTATTTGATGCATTTTTAACAATTGGAAAAAAATGGCAGCTTCATCAGTATCAGAAACCTCTTTGTTCATTTCCCAAGATAAGATCAATTTTAACCCTGCCTATGATAATAGTATTCAGCAGAAGCTGCTACATTTTTTCTTTCAGTTTAAGGAAGAGAATCTTTGTTTTAAACTTAAATGAGAGCAATTATGAGGGCATAAAAGCAGATCTAGCTCACTAAATTGGCAAAGAAATTTAAGAATATGAAAATAGAAATGTACTGGCAGACATTTAAAGGGATATTTCAAAACACAATAGATATTTTCCAACAAGAGAGAAGTTCTGTGAGGAGGACTACTATTATGTGCGACTAACTGAAAAATATTGAAGATATCACACATAAAGAATTAATTTATGATTGTGCTAAGTTTAGTAAAGCAAAAGATTGGACAGAATGATTTTTAAAAAATATATCAAAAGATTAAAAGGAGGGAAAGATTAAGGATATAAGAGAAAGTTAGCTCGAAATATAAAGCTGGTAAGAGTTTCTATATTTAAAAACACAGTTAACCAAATGAGTATTGGTCTCAGAGAGAGAGAGAGAGACCCTGAGCAATTGACAGAGAATAAGGACATAGCAGGTGAATTAAATAGGTTTTTTGTATTGGACTTCAAGATGGTGCTGGAGAATGGCAACTTTGTACACTTTTCACTGTACTCTTATACTTCTGTACTTGAGTAACATGACAATAAAATCTGATTCTATTGAGATGAACACACAAGGAGCTAGCTGATTATTATGAGAATGTCACTATATGTCCTATATTCATTGGTTAGAAAGGTGGTTGTTACAGGGTAAGCTACAGGCCCGAGATTAAACAAGCCCTTATTAGAGAGCACTCCTCTCTTCAGGTGGCAGTGCTCACCAGGCAACTGCTTCCTCCAACAAAACCAGAAGTTGCTAGAGAAACTCAGCAGGTCTGGCAGCATCTGAGTTTCTCCAGAAATTTGTTTTCTTTTTCAGATCTGCAGTCTCAGCAGTTCTTTGTTTTATTTTTGCTGCTGCCTTTAGCTGGAAGATGGACCAGAAAGATGGAGGAAGATCCAGGGGTGAATTTGATACCATCACAACATACTGAGATTAACACTGTGTGCCAGCTGTCCATTTATCCCAAAATAATATGTTTTGTTTCTGATATTCCTCACATAATCTCCCGGGTGCTATCACCAATGGATCCAGTCACAACAGGTGCTATCATCACTATGGTGACTGCACAATGAAGACCCACAGAGTTTCAGGGGTATCCATGCATCTACAAACTGGGCAACAGCAACCAAACACCTTCCACGTGATGGGATTACAGCAGAAGGTCATGTCTGGAAGTGGAGGAGGTTTTGGAGGATAATGATTTGGAGATTTCCCTAGCCAACCATGGTTGATGACTCCATTATGTAGCACAACAATAATCATGTACATAATACAGCCCATTCTTTCACTATTGCCATTATGGAGCAGGTATTGGTCACATAAAGATGAGATTCTGATGTTTGGAAAGGTCTGCAAGAGCCTTGCAGCATACTCCAGATAGAGAGTGTACCGCAAAATTTTTAACATACTATGCTCTGCACAACTGGAGTCAGCAAAGAGCTTATGTAATAGATTCTGAAGAGATGCAAGAGCAATAACAGGCTTCTGAAGAGAAGATTGAGGATTTTAAGCAGGAGGAGTATCACATCCAACATTCTAAACTACTGTGGCATCAAGTGCAATGAGTAAGGTGGCACTTGACAACTGCTTCTAATAGGACAAATTTATGAAGTCTTCATTCATGGACAGGTGGCTACCACAGGTGGTAGAAAGCATTTCTCCTCTTCCAACTCCATTTTGAGTTAGCTCTTACCTTCTCCTCTCTCTACTTCTCCTTCACCTTTTGGTATTTAATGGGCTCTGCATGCAAATTGAACAGTTGGAAACAAGATGATGTAGATATTTTCTAACCAACCTGTTCAGACATGTAGTAACACACTTCTGGAGCAGGTGGGAGTTGAATTTGGGCCTCCTGGCTCAGCAGTAGGGACACTATCACTGTGCCACAAGAGCTCTGCATGGGTGATCTAATTGTGGTGGTTAATAAATGGAAATTGCCACATGTGATTTGATGGCAAAAATCATTTGATTCTGTGAGATATCTTCTCGATGTAAACATTTTGTGCTGCTTTCCAGCTTTTGTTTTCCTTAGTCTTCTATGGTTTTCTTTTGTCTTTCAACTCTATATTTTAACTTGAGGTCCAGGCTCTGGAGGGTTTTATTTTAGCTGCTACCATGCTTTATTTTGCTTTAAGCCCGTACTCTACAATGAGATATCTGTCTAGAGTATCTTATGCTGTGGGTGACTGTCCAGACACTGTCCCTTTGCCTGCTTGCTGCTTGGTTCTAAAAAAGACTTTGGAACTCTATATGTACTGTAGCATATTTTTATTTACATCTGTACAGAGCAGGATATCAAATGCAGTCATCTTTCATCACATCTAAGACCCCTCTCTTCACTTGCTCATTCAAGATTTAGTGCTTGGTTAATATCAGATCCATCTGATCAATTACAAGTTCATGATTGACATAAATCTCACAACACAACATTAATAATGTACAGCATAAAAACAAAAGTGATTCGAGCGAAAAATAAGCAGTTGTAAAATGAAATCAGATCAGGTAAAAATATGTTAACAATTCCAATGTTAATCATTGATTTATGTGATTGGAAACATATCAGAAAAACATTTGCTAAGACAACTGCATAACTTAAAATAATATTGCAACAGAGCCATTATTGAAAAAATATTTGACAACAGCATTGATGATTGATTGCAAATTAAAATGCGCTGGCTCTGTTGCTGTGAAATAAATGTTTTGGCTTTAACACTGTGATGTACTTGTTATTATGTCAAGCAAAAAGTATGATATTAATGCAAACATTGATAAAATTTAGCTGGATGCTGAGTTAATATGTTCCATGTGCCTAATTTGGCAGGATATATTAATAGCATTAAACCTGTTGAGAAGAGTAGTCATTAGTCAAGAGTAAAGCATAGCATAATTCTGCTCAGTATTGAGCAGGTAAAATAAAATGTCAAAGTATGAGAAAACATTATGGATGTTATTAAGAAATTCAATTTGTCTAACTCAAGACTATACCCTTCTCTGTTAGTACAATTCATTTACTGCATGAAAAGATTGGTTTAATTGAATGAACATTTCCATTACTCTGCACTGGTGTTGTTTACACAATAATGATTTGTAAAAATATATTGCAAAGTTCAAAGTAGATTTTGCTTTGATATGCATCTAGGTGATAATGACATTTGGGGATATGCAGCCTTGAAACCACAAGAGTTTAATGTAGTTTAGTAATAATAACTTTCTTTATTTGTGCCTTGTATTCTGCTTTTCAACTTGCTCAGTTTTTTTCTAAAATTATAGATCTATTTTTATTTGCTAAGAAAAGTCATTGAAACATACAACATTAATATGTCCAAAAGCTGGACAAAGAAGTATTGTGACTGAAGTCAAAGGGGTGAACTGATTTCTTTCCTAGTTCCGCTCCTCCACTGGTTGTAATCAATTTTAACTTAACTAGGGTGGTTATATGATCAATTTTATACATCTCAAACTACATTTGGCTTAGTGGTTAGAAGTCAGCCAGATTTCTCTAGCCAACAAATGCTGAGTAGTTTGTTACAAGTAAAACTTAGTCAACAAAGTTGCAATGACAAACAAGTTTAGACGAGTCAAATGTGTATATGTAACTAACCTTCTAAAAATAATTTACAGCACAAGTGGACAATGTGGTCAAGACAGCACATGGCATGCTAGCATTCATCAGTCAGGACATAAAGTATAAATTGGCAAGTCATGTTGCAACTGTATAAAACTTTAGGCCACCTTTGGAATATTATGTACTGATCTGCTTGCCACCCTATCAGGAGGAATGGGAAGCTTTGGAGCAGGTGCACAAACATTTTACCAAGATATTGCCTAATTTAGAACGTATTAGGAGAAAGTGTGGACTGCAGATGTTGGAGATCAGAGTCGAGAGTGTGTTGCTGGAAAGGCACAGCAGGTCAGGCAGTATCTGAGGATCAGGAGAATCGATGCTTTGGGCATAACTCATCAGGAATTCCTGATGAAGGGCTTATTCCTGAAACATCGATTCTCCTGCTCCTCAGATGCTGCCTGACCTGCTGTGTTTTTCCAGCAACACACTCTCGACTTAGAACTTATTAACTAAGAGGAGAGATTGAATAAACCTTGTTTGCTTTCAGTTAAATGTTGGGACAACCTGATAGAATTTTACAAAACAATGATTGGCATGGATAGAATAGATAGCTGGAGTATCTTTCCCAGGGTAGAAATGTCAGTTGCTAATGACATAACTTTGAGATAAGGCGAGTAAGTTTAAAGGTGATGTGAAATGCACATTTTTTTTATGTATACAGAGGGTGGTAAGTGTCTGGAATGCACTGCCAGAACAGCTGGTACAATAGCAGCATTTTAAGAGGCATCTTGACAGATTCTTGAACAAGCAGGAAATAGCGGGATGCAGACTGCATAGAGACAAAAGGTTTTAGTTTAGAAAGTTGTCATGCGGCAACACTGTCTTGGCAGGCTAATGGCCTGCTCCTGCACTACATTGTTCTTTGTTCATAGAGTGAGACACCAGATGTGATTTTGTAATTTAGCTATGCATTTAATACAATGATACTGCTCAAAGGTTCTTATGTTGAATAAATGATTCAGATCTGTAATAATGTTTAATTAAATAAGTTGTTCAGGTTGTGACAGAAATGTGAAATTTTAGACTTCATTTCAAGGTTGCTCCCCTCTTGACTCCCTTACTAAAACCTTTTGTCTCTTCACAATAATACCTGGATCCACCATCCCTTTGTTGCAGCATTTTTACAAACCAGAGGAAGTGGGGTTTGTAATCTCATTCAAAAAATCAGTCTGTCATGTTCCTACATCAGTTTACTAGACTGTGCACTGACAACATTATATACAATGCTCACCCCATATGTAAGCAAGTGTCTATATCAGAAACAAATAATGGAGAACATATCATCGCAATTGCATCTGCAGCCCGTTAGATACAAGGATCATGGATTCAGACGTCCATGTTTGAGGTCACTTGAAGGAAGTGCCAGAAAGGACCTGGCAGCAACAATAGTGTTATGGCTCCAGAAAGATCAAGGTATATTTTTAACAAATTACTTTGTTATTTTGCCATCCATTTCCTCACACATTGGCACACCTGGAGAAGTTTGAGATACCAATGGATGTACACCAGTCATGTTCACTGGCGAATGAATGGTAATTCATGGTATAACTTTTGTTTTGATTTATCTTGATCAATGTAAACAAACAACTAACATGGGAAATGTCGCCTCCATATGTCATTCTTGATGCACTCTGATTCATGTGACTGAATATTGGTTAATTGGAGTGATTAGTTCAGCTCCTGTGAGTAACCCAATTTCAAATAAATGAAATTACCTTTAAAATATCATATCTGTTATATTTTCGTATGAGACCATTACTATATTTTTAAATCTTTACTTTCTTAAACTTTCAATCTTTTAATGTCCTTGCAAGCAAGAAATAATTTTTAGAGGTAGTGCAAAGGCCTATAAATTGAGAAAATTAGTGAAAACTCTTGTGCAAAAGATCTCAGAGATGCGAGTTGTGATGCAAATAATAAAATAGTGCCCAACCTGAATCCTTTTGGAACTAATAATTTATACATTTTCTTCAGTTTTTGTTTCTCCCTGGTGCCAACTTTAGACGTCCATGCACGTAATTTCATTTATCATCATTCCTACTAAACCAGGTAGTGCAGTCCCTTATCTGGAGGGCAGTGAAATTCTTGAATTCCTTCCGTATAGGTACTGTTGACTGCTAAGTCAACTAGTTACCACAAAACATAATCTGGGGCACATATAGTCTCATGCCTGTCCACCAAGTAAGGACTTTATTTCTTGCAATATCCTGGATTTTTACCAGCAAATTCCTTCTTTTTAGCCAAGTCCTGAATCTGTAGATGTTGATCTGACAATCATAAGATGGTAGCAGAATTTGCCTTTCTGTCCATCAAGTCTGTCCTGCAATTTGATCATGCCTGATATGTTTCTCAACCCCATTCACCTGCCTTCTCTTTGTAACCCTTGAACATCTGAAGAATCAAAGGTCTATCTATTTCTGTATAAAAGACACTCAATGACTTGACCTCCAAGGTCTTCGGAGCAGTGAGTTCCACAGATTTACCACACTCCAGTTGAGAAAATTCCTCCTCATCTAAAGGGTCATCCCTTCTCTCATAGTCTGTCCTACCTGTGGAAACGTCTCTGTGTCCACACTATCCAGGCCCCTCAGTATTCTTCCAGTTTCGATGAGTTCTCCTGTCATCCTTCTAAACTCCATTGAGTATGGACACAGAGCCCACAACTGTTCCTTCAACCAATTAGAGGAGGGATCATACTGGACCTTGTAAAGGCTAAAGAGCCTGGCCAGGTGACTGACCTTTCAGCGGGAGAGCATTTTGGAAATGGCAATCGCAACTCCTTAAGTTTTGTGAATAAGGATAAGCTAGGACCTTGCAGGAAGGTACTAATTTGGCAGAGGACAAATTTATATAAGTATTAGGCAGGAGGTGGAAAGTGATATTTGGGAGGAGCTGTTATTGGGCAAGTCCACATGAGACCTCATTCCTGATGAAGGGCTTATGCCCGAATTGTCGATTCTCCTGCTCCCTGGATGCTGCCTGACCTGCTGTCACTCTCGACATGAAATGACCTTGGCGAGTAAGGTTAAAGAGAATCCCAAAGCATTCTGTAAATACATTAAAAACAAGAGGATGACGAGGGAGAAGAGGATAAAGGAGGGAACTTGTGCTTGGAGGCAGAGTCTGTGGGTGAGATCGTAAATCAGTATTTACTCAGGAGAAGAATGTTGAGGATAATAAGATTAGTGTGGAACATGCTAATATGCTGGGGCATTTTGAGATCAAGAAAGAAATGGTGTTGGGTCTCTTGAAGAGCATTCAGGTGGATAAATTCCCAGGGCCTGATGGTGTCTAACCCAAGTTATTGAGAGAGATCAAAGAGGAGATGCTGGGACCTTGATCAAAATCTTTGCATGCTTGCCAGACTGGAGAGATCCTGGAGGACTGACAAGTAGCTAATGTTGTTCCTCTGTTCAGGAAGAGAAATAGGGATAATCCAGGAAACCATAGACCGGTGAGTCTCACATTGGTAATGGGATGCAGTTGGGGAGAATTCTCAGGAATAGGATTTATGCACAGTTGGAAAAATATGGCCTAATTATCAGCATGGTTTTGTGCAGGGCAGATCTTGTCTTACTACGTTGATTGTCACCTCCTTGAAAAATTCAAAGGTAATTGATAAGGGTAGAACAGTGGATGTTGCCTACTTGGAATTCAGCGAGGCTTTTGACAAGATCCTTGATGGTAGGGTCACCTAGAAGATTAAGCTGCATGGGATCCATGGTGACTTGGCCACTTGGATTCAGGATTGGCTTGCCTATAAGAAGGCAGAGGATAGTGGTGGAAGATTTTTTTTTTCCTGGCTGCAGGTCTGACTAATGTTGTTCTGCAGGGATCCACTGTTTGTTACATATATAGATGACTTGGATGAAAATGTAGATGGGTGAGTTAGTAAGATTGCAGATGACACAAAGATCAGTGTAGTTATGGATAGTGGAGAAAGTTGTCAAAGAATACAGTGGGATATAGATCAGTTGCAGATTTGGGCAGAGAAATGACAGATGGAGTTTAATTTGAGTAGGTGTGAGGTGCTGCACTTTGGGAGATCAAATATTCAGGAAAAGTTAACAGTCAATGGCTGAACCCTGAACAGAGAGATATTGGGGTTCAAGTCAATAGTTTGTTGAAAGTGACAGGATGGTAAAGAAGGCATGTAGCATGCTTACTTTACTGATCAGGAAATTGAGTACAAGAGTCAGGATGTCATGTTGCAGCTTCATAAGACTTTCGTTAGGCCACACTTAAGAGTATTGTGTTCTGTTTCAGTTGCCTCATTATAGGAAGGATGTGGAAGCTTTGGAGGGGGCACAAAAGAGGACGCTGCCTGGATTAGAGGGTATTGAGCTGTAAGGAGAGGCTAGAAAAACTCTAGTTGTTTTATCTGAAGTGCAGGCTAAGGGGAGACTAGACAGAAGATAGAGACATATAGATAGAATTAATAGAATCTTTTTCCTAGAGTTGAAATGCCTAATATTAGAGGGCTCACATTTAAGATGAGAGGGGGCAAGTTCAAAGGAGATGTGAGGGACTAGTTTTTTGGTAGGAGTCTGCAATGTGCTGCCAGGAATAGTGGTGTAGGCAGATATGATAGGGGTGTTTAAGATACTTTTAGCTAAGTACATGAATACGCAAGTACTGGAGAGATGTGGACCAAGGACAGGAAGAAAACTTTAGTTTTAGTTTAATTTGGTGTCATCTTTGGCACAACATTGTGGGCTGAAGGGCCCATTCCTGTTCTATGTTCTAACTCCCTTTTGTGCTTCAGATTTCTGAAGCCTTTCCCATTTAGAAAATAGTCTATGCCTTTATACTTCACAATAAAATACATAACCTTATTTGTTGCCACATTGTATTCCATCTGCCACTTTATTTCCACTCTACCCTGTCTGAGTCCTTCTACCATCTCCATGCTTCTTCAATAGCATCCGTCCCTCAATCTACCTTTGTGCCATCTGCAAATTTAGCAACAATGCCCTCAAATCTTTTTAGTCCAGATTGCTGAAGTATAATGTGAATAGTTGTAGTCCCAACAGTAACCCTTACAGACGTCTACTAGTTACTGTCTGCTATTCTATAAAAGACCCCTTTATCCTCACTCTCTGCCTTCTGCCAATCAACCAATCCTCTATCCATGCCTTAACACCACAGGCTCTTACCTTATTTTGCAGTCTCTTGTGCAGCACTTTATCAAAATCCTTCTGAAAATTCAAATAAATCATGTTGACTGGCTCTTCTTTGTCTAATTTTCTTGTTATGTTTTCAAAGAATTCGAACAGATTTGTCAGGCATGATATCCCCTTGACAAAGCTGTGTTGACTCAGCTCAATTTATCATGCATTTCCAAGTACCCTGCAATCTGATCCTTAATAATGGACTGAGATGAGGATAATAGGCCAAAGCTTCCCATCTGCTATTTCCCTCCCTTCTTCAAGAGGGATATTACATTAGCCATTATCCAGTCCTCTGGGACTATCCCTGATCACCACCAATGCTTCCACAATCCCCTTTACTATCTTCTTCAGAATCCTGATGTGTAGTCCATTCAGTTATAGAGTCATAGAGTCAAAGAGATGTACAGCATGGAACCAGACCCTTCGGTCCAACTCGTCCATGCCGACCAGATATCCTAACCCAATCTATTCCCACTTGCAAGCACCTGGTCCATATCCCTCCAAACCCTTCCTATTCATATACCCGTCCAAATGCCTCTTAAATGTTGCAATTTTACCAGCCTCCACCACATCCTCTGGCAACTCATTCCATATACGTACCACCCTCTGTGTGAAAAGGTTGGCCCGTAGGTCTCTTTTATATCTTTCCCCTCTCACCCTAAACCTATGCCCTCTAGTTCTGGACTCCCCGACACCAGGGAAAAGACTTTGCCTATTTACCCTATCCGTGCACCTAATAATTTTGTAAACCTCTCTAAGCCTCCCTCAGCCTCCGACGCTCCAGGGAAAACAGCCCCAGCCTGTTCAGCCTCTCCCTATAGCTCAAATCCTCCAACCCTGTCAACATCTTTGTAAATCTTTTCTGAACTTTTTCAAGTTTCACAACATCTTTCCGATAGGAAGGAGACCAGAATTACATGCAATATTCCAACAGTGGCCTAACCAATGTCCTGTACAGCTGCAACATGACCTCCCAACTCCTGTACTTAATACTCTTACCAATAAAGGAAAGTATACCGAACACTTTCTTCACTATCCTATCTACCTGCGACTCCACTTTCAAGGAGCTATGAACCTGCACTCCAAGTTCTCTTTGTTCAGCAACACTCCCTAAGACGTTACCATAAAGTGTATAAGTCCTGCTAAGATTTGTTTTCCCAAAATACAGCACCTTGCATGTATCTGAATTAAACTCCATCTGCCACTCCTCAGCCCATTGGCCCATCTGGTCAAGATCCTGTTGTAATCTGAGGTAACCCTCTTCGCTATCCACTACACCTCCAATTTTGGTGTCATCTGCAAACTTACTAACTGTACCTCTTAAGCTCGCATCCAAATCATTTATGTAAACGACAAAAAGTAGAGGACCCAGCACTGATCCTTGTGGCACTCCACTGGTCACAGGCCTTCAGTCTGAAAAACAACCCTCCACCACCACCCTCTGTCTTCTACTTTTGAGCCAGTTCTGTATCTAAATGGCTAGTTCCCCCTGTATTCCATGAGATCTAACCTTGCTAATCAGTCTTCCATGCAGAACCTTGTTGAGTGCTTACTGAAGTCCATATAGATCACATCCACCGCTCTACCCCCCCCCCCGTCAAACCTCTTTGTTACTTCTTCAAAAAACTCAATTAAGTTTGTGAGACATGATTTCCCACATACAAAACCATGTTGACTATCCCTAATCAGTCCTTGCCTTTCCAAATACATGTACATTCTGTCCCTCAGGATTCCTTCCAACAACTTGCCCACCACTGAGGTCAGGATCACTGGTCTATAGTTCCCTGGTTCATCCTTACCACCCTTCTTAAACAATGGCACCACATTTGCCAACTTCCAGTCTTCCGGCACCTCACTTGGGACTATCGATGATACAAATATCTCAGCAAGAGGCCCAGCAATCCCTTCTCTAGCTTCCCACGGAGTTCTCGGGTACACTTGATCATATCCTGGGGATTTATCCACCTTTACCCATTTCAAGACATCCAGCACTTCCTCCTCTATAATATGGACATTTTGCAAGATGTAACCATCTATTTCCCTACAGTCTATATCTTCCACATCTTTTTCCACCATAAGTACTAATGCAAAATACTCATTTAGTATCTCCCCCATTTTCTGCGGCTCCACGCAAAGGCCACCTTGCTGATCTTCCAAGTGATTTAGATTAGATTAGATTAGATTAGATTACAGTGTGGAAACAGGCCCTTCGGCCCAACAAGTCCACACCGACCCGCCGAAGCGAAACCCACCCATACCCCTACATTTACCCCTTACCTAACACTATTAGTCTGGCAATTTAGTCTGGCCAATTCACCTGACCCTGCACATCTTTGGACTGTGGGAGGAAACCGGAGCACCCGGAGGAAACCCACGCAGACACGGGGAGAACGTGCAAACTCCACACAGTCAGTCGCCTGAGGCGGGAATTGAACCCGGGTCTCTGGCGCTGTGAGGCTAACCACTGTGCCACCGTGCCACCCACTTTCAGACTTTTCAGATTCCCCAGCAACTTTTCCTTAGTAATGGTCACAATACTCACCTACACCCTCTGCCTCCCTTCATGTTCTGGTCTGTTACTCATATTTTCAATGATGGAGACTGATGGAGAGTTCCTATTCATTTCCTCTGCCATTGTTTTATTCCTTATTATTACTTCTCCAGCCTCATTTTCTAATGGTTCAATCTGCACATGCCACTCTCTTACCTTTTACATTATCTAAAGAGACTCTTACAAACATTTTTTGTATTGCCAGCTGTTCTCTTCTTCATATTTCATTTTCTACCATCTTTTTGTTTTTTGTCCTCTGCTCATTTTAAAGGTTTTCCAATCCTTTTGGCTTTCCAGTAATTTTCAAAATTTGTGTTCTTCTTCTTTTGATTTTGTGCAGTGCCTGGCTTCCCTTGTCAACCATGATTGCCTCATTCTCCTCTTAGTATGTTTCTTCTTTCTTTAGAATAACTTTCTGCTGTATCTCCCAGATTACCCCTAGAAACTCCTGCCATTGGTGCTCCACCATCTTCCCTGCAAGGCTTCCCTTCCAATCAATTCTGACCAGCTACTCCTTCAATGTCTGTAGTTGTGTTAATTCAATTGTAATACCATTACTTCTGATTCAAACTTCTCTTTTTTTCAAACTGCAGGGTGAATTCTGTAATATTATGGTTACCGCCCCCCCAAAGGGTTCCTTCACTTTAAGCTCCCTAATTAAATCTGCCCCATTATACATCACCAAATCCCTCATGGCTCTACCAAGTTGTTCCAAATTAAATCTTGTAGAAATTCCACAATTTCCTTTTCTTGGGATCTGCTTCTAACCAACATATTGAAGTCCCCCAAGATCAATGATTATTGTTAAAAATCACACAACACCTGGTTATAGTCCAACAGGTTTATTTGGAATTATTAGCTTTCAGAGTGCCGCTCCTTCATCAGGTTGGTAATTTTTAACTTTTTCCAACCCAGTCCAACACAGGCACCTCTATATAATGATTATTGCAATAGTGTATTTCTTACGTACCCTTTCTATCTCTAGATTTATTTTTTGCCCCTCATCCTGATTACTGCTTGGGGGCCTGTAAATCTCCCATCACGGTTTTTTCTCCTATTTTTCCTTTGTGGTTCCTCAACTCTACTCACATAGATTCAATGCCTTCTGATCCTATCTGGCTTCTTGCTATTGATTTTAATTTCATCCCTAATCAAAGAGACAACCCCACCCCT
Organism: Chiloscyllium plagiosum; assembly: GCF_037043375.1. NCBI lineage: Eukaryota > Metazoa > Chordata > Chondrichthyes > Orectolobiformes > Hemiscylliidae > Chiloscyllium > Chiloscyllium plagiosum. The sequence goes on along the minus strand of NW_028270154.1, from coordinate 65,700,772 downwards.
CTACTCATTTGCCTGTCCTTTTGATTGGACATATATCCTTGGATATTTAGTTCTCAACCCTGATCTTCTTGTAGCCATGTCTCAATAGTACCTAAAACATCATACATGCGAGTTGCAATCTGTTCGACACCCTCAATTACCTTGTTTCGTAAACTGAATGCATTTAAGTACAACACTCTCAGTCTTGCATTGACTGCCCAGATCTCATAAGTCTCCCCTTATCTGCTGTGTCTGACATTACATTCCTGACTCTTGCTATACTCTGTCCTGTTTCTTGTTCTGGAAACTTTAATAACATCTCCTGAGATCTCCTCTCCTTTAACTAGTTTAAAGACCTTGTGATCGCCCTATTTACCCTTTCTGCTGGGATCCTGGTCCTAAATCACTTCAGGTAGAGTTTGTCCCAATGGTACAGTTCATTCCTGTCCCAATACTGATGCCAGTGCTCCATGAAATGGAACCCTTCTTTCCTGCTCAATTCCTTTAGCCATGCATTTAGTTCCCTAATTTCCTTCGCTCTATGCCAATTTGCATGTTGCTTGGATAATAATTTAAAGATTAAAACTTGTGAGATTCTGATTTGTTACTCTCATTCCTAATTCCTGTTATCCCTCAAACAGGACCTCTCTCCTACTCTTGCGTATATTGTTAGCCCCAATATGAATCACAATAACTGGATCCTGACCACACTCACACTCCAATATCTTTTCAAGCCATGGTGCAACACGTAGCCCACCTCCTTATTTTTCAAGCAAATCTATATTCTCAGTCTCGTCCAATGTCTTTGTTGAAGTATGGTCATCACCTTACTTCAATTTGTAGAATAGATTGGACATCTTCATTCACAATCTGTGGACATTTTCACATTCTCAATTTTTGTGTTTGAGTATCATTGCTTATTTAGCATTATCTATAATCTGTACTGATAAACCTAATTAGAAAGTCAAAGAATTGAAATGTGGCTCATGGACTAGTCTCAGCTCATCCAACAACAAATTCAAATCTGTTCAATCACTTTGTTAATTGAACTTATTAGCTGTTGGAGGAATTCTGAACTGAAATTGTTCAATTAGTTCCAGTGGGTTATACTTCCCATTCTTGCCGCAGTATTCACTTCTTGCAGAAAACTTTGCTCAACATTTTCATGTGAAGATTCTTCTATGGTGATAAGATTAAACATAACATTTCCACATTCCAGTACAGTTGCAGAATTTCTTCCTGTATGAGATGATTATCTTGTGTCACCTCAGGTAATTTCAATTGATTATTTATTCTCTTTGAGTTCTACTGTGAGACTAAGCCCAATGAACTCTTTTACTAGCTGCCTCTTAACATATTGGTTGACAATGATTTGTTTCAGAATCAGTAGTTCTCATGAAACTTGCAAAGACCATAAGTAATAGGAACTGGAGTTGACCAATTGGCCCCTTGAGCCTGCTTTGTCATTCAATAGAATCATGGCAGATCCAACATTCCTCACATCCACTTTCCTGACCTTTCTCAGTTACATTTATGTCTCTTTCCAATCAATAATCAATCTATCTACCTGCCACACAGTTATTGGTGACAAGGTGTTCCAAAGACACTCAAGCCTCAGAGAAGAATTCTTTCCTCATGGATGTAGGTTTGCTCACTGAGCTGGAAGGTTCATTTCCAGACGTTTTGTCACCCTACTAGGTAACATCTTGAGTGGGCCTCTGGGTGAAGCACTGTTGATAATTCCTGCTTTCTATTTATTTGTTTGGGTTTCTTTGGGTTGGTGGATGTCATTTCCTGTGGTGATGTCATTTCCTGCAGTGAAGTCACTTCCTGTTCTTTTTCTCAGGGGATGGTAGATGGGAAAGTGAGGGCTGCAGATGCTGGAGATCAGAGCTGAAAATGTGTTGCTGGAAAAGCGCAGCAGGTCAGGCAGCATCCAAGGAACAGGAGAACCGACGTTTCGGGCATAAGCCCTAGATGGGGTCTAACTCGATATGTTTGTTGATTGGTTGGTTCTGGTTGGAATGCCATGCTTCTAGGAATTCTCGTGCGTGTCTTTGTTTGGCTTGTCCTAGGATGGTTGTGTTGTCTCAGTCAAAGTGGTGTCCTTCCTCATCCATATGTGAGGGTACCATGAGACAGGGTTATGTCATTTTGTGGCCAGTTGATGTTCATGTATCCTGGTGACTAGTTTTCTGCCTGTTTGTCCAATGTAGTGTTTGTTACAATCCTTGCATGGTATTTTGTAAATGACATTAGTTTTGCTTGTTGTCTGTATAGGATCTTTCAAGTTCATTAGCTGCTGTTTTAGTGTGTTGGTGGGTTTGTGGGCTATCATGATGCTAAGGGATCTGAGTAGTCTGGCAGTCATTTCCAAGATGTCTTTGATGTAGGGGAGAGTGGGTGTGGGTTGTGAAAATTGAAAGGTTCAGGAAAGGTTTACAAAGATGTTGCCAGGATTGGAGGGTTTGGGCTTTCAGGAGAGGTTGAATAGGCTGAGGCTGTTTTCACTGGACCATTGGCGTCTGAGAGGTTTATAAAATCATGAGGGGCACAGATAGGATAAATAGACAAGGTCTGTTCCCTGGGTGGGGGAGTCTAGACCTAAAGGGCATAGGTTTAGGGCGAGAAGGGAAAAACTTAAAAGGGACTTAAGGGACAACCTTTTCACGCAGAGAGTGGTGTGTGTATGGAATGAGCTGCCAGAGGAAGTGGTGGATGCTGGTACAATTACAACATTAAAACACATTTGCATGGGTAAATGTATAGGAAGGGTTTAGAGGGATATGGGACAACTGTGGCAAATGAGACTAGATTAATTTAGGATATAGGTAGTGTTTGTGGCAGTCCTTGCATGGAATTTTGTAGATGATGTTGGTTTTGTCCATGGGTTGTACTGGGTCTTTTAAGTTTGTTAGTTTTTGTTTGAGAGTGTTGGTGGGTTTGTGTGCTACTAGGATTCCGAGGGGTACGTAGCACAAACTAGAAGAAAGTTAGCCACCAGGATACACCAGCTAGCGACAAAAAGACATGACCCTCTCTCCCTCGTAGTCCTACACACGATGAAAAAAACCACCAATTCGACTGGGACAACACATCTATCCTGGGACAGGCTAAGCAAAGACATGCCAGAGAATTCCTAGAGGCTTGGCACTCCAACCACAACACCATAAACAAACACACAGATCTCAATACCATCTATCAACCCCTCAGAAAACAAACAGGAAATGACATCACCACAAACCCCAGGAACCCCATCCAGGGCAAACATATAAATAGAAAGCAGAAGACAACAGCTTTGCTTAACTTGGAGGTCGCCACTGATGATGTTACCTAGCCAGGTAATGAAACATCTGGATATCAAAGCTACAGCTCAGCGAGCAAAGCTACACCCTAAACCTCAACCTGAGGTACAAACCTTCACAAACCTTGCATAATTTAGTAAATATGGTTGACATGGTCTGTTTCCGTGCTGTACATCTCTATGACTCTACTGGACGATTAGAAAACTGCTAACGTGACACCTGTTATAGACCAGCCAAATCCCTCAAAATATATTAAGAAGGTAGCCTAGACCCTAACTTTTGCTTATTTTAAAAATAAAGTGTGACACGTTACTTTCTAGATACAACTTGATTACTCAAACTATCAGATTTATTCATATACTATATTTGAAATACAGCAAAGAAAAACAATAAAGAAGAGTTGGCTCAGCTGTAACTTTATCAAAGTGCTTAACAAAATAAAAGATACATGAACCATAACTAACCAATAATAGATACACGAACCATTACTAGCTTACTAACTAATAATCGATATATGAACCATTACTAACTAATAATAGATACATGAACTACTACTAACTATAGATTCCAATATTGTAACATGCCATAAATACACCATTGAGAAAGATAAATTCCAAAAACACTGATTGTCTCACATGCAACTCCAGTCCAGGAGAAAAAACATCAAGAGAAAACTCAGTGAAATTGTCACAGGGAGAGATATATTCCAAATCCTACTGAGACCTCAACAACTGCTAGTGAAACACTGAAAAAAAATGAAAATCCTGGTTCTGTAAGAGCTTGACCACATTCATTCAGGCTGCTTCTACTTTTTCAACTTTAAAAAAAAACCCAAGGCCCCACAAACTGCTTACTCTAGTGGCTCTGCATACACTGCTTGTCACCTCTACCTTAAAATCTTTCTTCAAACAAAACAAAAGGACAAAATACACCTCTTAAAGCCATTGTATCATCACACATCCCTATTCAAAAGGAAGGCAATTTTTCCCAATATCTATTTTGGAAAAATATTGGAATCAATTAAGGAAATCATAACAAAAATAATTGGAAAGTCAATCTAAATCAAGCAAAGTCAGCATGGCTTTATGAAAAGAAAATTATGTTTGACTGATTTATTAGAGTTTTTTGAGCAAGTCTCAACCAGAGTAGATAGAGCAGTAGCAGTATAGATGTGTTTGGACATCCAGAAGGTGTTTGACAAGATCTATCACAAAAGGTTGTCTTTAAGAGCCACAGTGTTAGAGGTAGTACATTGGTGTAAATAGAGAATGGGGATAATGGTTTCTGTTTTCAGGGTGTTCATCTGTGACTGATAGGGTTCCGCAGGGATCTGTGTTGAGACTGCAGCTGTTTACAAAATACATAAATAACATGGAGGAAGGAAGTGAATATACTGTAGCCACATTCTCAAAGTACACTAAAATAAGTGGAAAGACACGTTTTGAGGAGGGTACAAACAGTTTATATTAAAATAATGATAAGTTAAGTTAGCGGACAAAAAGTTGGCTAATTGAGTATATTGGAGGAATATGTAAAGTTGTTCATTTTCAAAGGGAGGACAAATGAACAGAGTACTATTTAAATGAGGCTGAGAGTGACAGTCCTTGATGTCAAGGCTGCAGTCAATCAAGAATGACATCAAGGAATCATAGCAAAGCTGGAATCAATAGGTACAGGAGACAAAATCTCCACACCTGGCACATAAGAAGATGGTTGTTGCTGTTGGAGGTCAGTCATCTCAGCTCCAGGTTAGGTCTGCAAGAGTTTTTCAGGGTAATGTCCTATCCCCAACCACCTTTGGCTGCTACGTCAATGACCTTTCCTCTATCATAAGGTCAGAAGTGGGGATGTTCACTGATGATTGTGCAATGTTCTGCACCATTCGCGGTTCCTCAAATACTGAAGTAGTTCAAATGCAAAAAGATCTGGACAGCATCTCGGCCTGGACTGACAAGAGGCAAGTACCACACAAATTTGGGCCACGCAAATACCAAATTATGACTATCATCAATAGGAGACAATTGAACCACCACCCCTTACCATTCAATGGTGTTATCATCTCTGAATTCCCCATTATCAATCTTTGGAGTAAGCATTACCAAATACTCAACTGGACTCACCACAAACACGATGGCTACAAGGGTAGGTTAGAGGCTTGGAATAATGCACCAATTAAGCCAACTCTTGATTCCCCAAAATATGTCCATCATCTACAAGACACAAGTCAGAATGTGATGGAAGACTTCCAACTTGCAGCTCCAAATTAAGTAGCTTGACACTATCCAGGACAAAACAGTCCATTTGATTGGCACCACATCCAGAAACATCCAGTCTCTCCACCACCAGCAGGAGTGTGTACCATCTTCAAGGTGCACTGCAAAAACTCAAACATTCTCAGACAGCACGATCCAAACTTATGACACTTGCATCTAGAAGGACAAGGGCAGCAGATACATGAGAACACCACCACCTTCAAGCTCCCCTCCAAGCCATTCACCATCCTGATTTGGAAATGTATTGCAATTCTTCACTGTCACTGGGTCAAAGTTCTCGAATTCCCTCCCTAATGGCATTGTGGGGCAACCTACTACAGGTGTACTGCTGCAGTTCAAAAAGGAAGCTCATTACTCCCCTCTCAAGGACAACTTGGGATGGGCAATAAATTACCAGCAATACCCACATAGAGTCATAGAGATGTATTGTGTGGAAACAAACTCTCAATCCAACTAATCCATGCTGACCAGATATCCTAAATTAATTTAGTCCTATTTGTCAGCACTTGGCCCATATCCCTCTAAACTCTTCTTATTCATATACTCATCAAGATGCCTTTTAAATGTTGTAATTGTACCAGTCTCCACCACTACCTCTGGCAGCAGATTCCATATATGCTTTACCCTCTGTGTGAAAAAATTGTCCCTTAGGTCTCTTTTAAATCTTTTCTCTCACAACAGAAACCTATGCCCATGAGTTCTATACTCCGTCCAACCCAGGACAATAACCTTGTCTATTTATCCTATCCATGCCCCTCATGATTTTACAAACCTCTATAAGGTCACCTGTTAGCCTCTGATGCTCCAGGGAAAAAGCCCCAGCCTATTCAGCCTCTCTCTATAGCTCAAAGCTTCCAACCCTGGTATCAGATTCCAACAACGTTTGGAAAATTACAGACAATGCATCCACTATCTCTGTAGTTATCTCTTTTAGGATCCTAGGATGTAAGCCATGCAAGTGGATTTATCTACTTTAGAACTGGTTGAACTTTATCTGCTACCATAAAGATCTGGAATGCAAAATATAGAGCCAACTCAAAAATGAGATGTATAGATTGCTACTTTGAAAATTGGAAAAACAAAACCAACTTGGATCACTTCCAGAAGATGTACAGAAGTACATTCCCACTTCTGACCTTATGATGGAGGGAAGGTGGAGTTGAAAGATGGTCAGGTCTTGGAAACTCCCCTGAAGCACTCCTACAAACACTTGACTGACCAGCAACAGTTGGTAAAACGTGGATTTGATGTAATAGGCAATCACTATCTCCTCCACTCTGGAGTATAGGTCTTTTGATCATGTTCGAACCAAGGTTGTATTGAGGTCAGAAATTGACTGGTCCTGATGGCATCCAGAGGCTAGGAAAAGAATAGGGATGTTTTACCATGAGGGGTGATGGTTTGCTGCAACATGCTTCATCAGGCTGTCATGAAGATGGCCATCATGCTTCTACTGTCACACTACACAGGGACTCAAAACATGGATGCACTTCAAAATCAATCAAGTTTATGCAACGGGATACTTTATACACACTGTGCTGTCACCTGTGCCACTGAAGAGCTCTCAAAAGATATTTTTCCTTCTTTCCTTCCTGCTATGTCTCAGTTATGTCCCAGTTTTCACTAGTGGATGAAATCTGCTCAGGAAAGCTGCCCATTGGCCCTAGAGGTTTAGTTGTGTCACCCCAGACGAATGCCTGTCTGTACAGCACTGACATTCTGAGGGTCTTCTTGCCAAAGACCAGTGGCCATTTGTCAGCTTGAACTTCCAGATTTTGGAGGTTGGCAGGCAGAATGGAGGTAGGAGACACCTCTGGAGTCTCCTGTGAGGAGAATTCTGAGGGGGCAGTGTGTGATTCCTCCTCCAGCTCGGTCATCATGCCACCAGCCTGTCTCCTTTTGAGGAAGGGCACCTGAACTGTGGTCAAGGATCCCCTCCCACTGTTGTCTTGACTTTTGGTCATGCAGACCAATAGCTAGGCTGTAGGAGTGTGCATGTATCCAGCAGACCTGAGGATCCTGGACACAGCTGTCCATGGTGGCCACAGCTTCAGAATTTTAATATTTACCTGGATGGACAACTGTCTTTTGCATATTACATGGGTTACAAGACTGTGGTCTTTTTGCAGATATCTCCCAGTGACAAGTTGTGCAAGCCTGTGCAAGTGGAGAGAAGCTGCTGGAGAAGATACTGAGAGATAGGATCTGTTTACCTTTAGAAGAAAATGGGCTTATCAGTACAGGCAGCATGGTTTTGTACAGGGAAGGTCATGTCTTACCAACTTAATAGAATTCTTTGAGGAAGTGACCAAGTTGATTGATGAGGGAAGGGCTGTAGATGTCTTATTCATGGACTTCAGTAAGGCATTCGATGAAGGTCCCCATGGTAGGCTGATGGAGAAAGTGAAGTGGCATGGGGTACAGGGTGTACTAGCTAGATGGATAGTGAACCCGGCTGGGGAACAGGACACAGAGAGTAGTAGTGAAAGGGAGTTTCTCAAAATAGAGAACTGTGACCAGTAGTGTTCCACAGGGATCCTTGCTGGGTCCACTGTTGTTTATGATATATATAAATGATTTGGAGGAAGGCATAGGATCTGATTAGCAAGTTTGCAGATGATGCTAAGATTGGTGGAGTAACAGATAGTGAAGGGGTCTGTCAGAGAATGCAGCAGAATATAGATTAATTGGAGAGTTGGGTAGAGAAATGGAGTTCAATCCAGGCAAATACGAGGTGAAGCATTTTGGAGATCCAATTCTAGAGCAAAATTTATGGTAAATGGAAAAGCCCTGGTGGAAGTTGATGTACAGAGAGATCTGGGTGTTTAGGTCCATTGTACCCTGAAGGTGGCAACACAGGTCGATAGATTGGTTAAGAAGGCATACGGCATGCTTGCCTTCCTCGGGCAGGGTATTGTAACAGGTCATGTTACAGTTGTATAGGACTTTGGTTCAGCCACATTTGAAATACGGTGTAAGTTCTGGTTGCCACATTACCAGAAGGATGTGAATGCTTTGGCGGGGTACAGAGGAGGTTCACCAGGATGTTGCCTGGTATGGAGGGTGCTAGCCATGAAGAGAGGTTGAATAGATTAGGATTATTTTCATTAGAAAGAGAGAGGTTGAGGGGAGACCTGAATGAGGTCAATGAAATCATGAGAAGTGGATGTAGGCTTGCTCGCTGAGCTGGAAGGTTTGTTTTTAGATGTCTCATCACCATAGTAGGTAATATCTTCAGTGAGCCTCTGAACGAAGCAGTGGTGATGTAGCCTGCTTTCTATTTATATATTTGAGTTTCCTTGGGTTCCAAACATATAAATAGAAAGCTGGCTACACCACCAGTGCTTCATTCAGAGGCTCACTGAAGATGTTACCTAGCACGATGATGAAACATCTGAAAACAAACCTTGCAGCTCAGGGAGCAAACCTACATCCAGAACCTCAACCTGAGCTACAAATCTTCTCAAAATGCGCAATCATGAGAAGTATAGACAGGATGGATAGCAAGAAGCTTTTTTCCAGAGTGGGGGGACTCAATTACTAGGGATCATGAGTCCAAGGTGAGAGGAGAAAAGTTTAAGGGAAATGTGCGTGGAAAATTCTTTACGCAGACGGTGATGGGTGCCTGCAACACATTGCCAGCGGAGGTGGTGGAGCGGGCATGATACTGTCATTTAAGATGTATCTGAACAGATACATGAATGGGCAGGGAGCAGAGGTATACAGATCCTTGGAAAATAGGCAACAGGTTTAGATAGAGGATCTGGATTGGCATAGGCTTAAAGGACTGAAGATCCTGTTCTTGTGCTGTAATTTTCTTTGTTCTTTGTTCCAGGAACGATGCATGATAACATGAAGCTCGAATTGCATGAGAAAAGTGCCAATATTGTTGGGGTAGATAGTTAAAGAATAGAGTTTGGTAAGACATGGTGAGAAATGTCACTAGACTGTGCAATGAAACATGCTCCAAAAAACTTAATGCAACTGTCACTTTGCCAGAGAAATGTAGGATTCATCCCAATTTGTTGAGTATTTGAACATCCTGGTATAGCCAATACACTATAAAAAGTGCCTTTCACAGAAGCAAAATTTGATCTGGATGTTCTTATGTTTTTAATTTCCTTCATAAAAACAATTTTTTTATCAGAAATAGTCTCATTGTGACTATAAATTATTTACTTTTGGACCTGTTTTGTCTCTATTGCCATAATAAATAATGAATTTACAAAATAATGAAAATTACATATGGTGTCTTCTAATTTTAAATTTATGTTGCTGTGGAACTCATAATTTCACAGGATCAATGAAGAGTTATGCACAGTACAGTAATCCAAGTAAGAAAAAAATTAAATGCCTCAGTGGAGGTTAATTGCAGAATCAGATGGCTTTGGCAGGACATTTCAATCTATTCGCATATCTTACTTCCCATTTGTTTATACCATTGCTTTCATTGACTCTTTTAATTTCGAAAACATCATAAAAGGCATCAAATTAGAACCGAAATTTAACTTTGAATAATTCAAAATGTACAATTGATTGAAATCCTATTAATTCATAAAATGGCAGGCATTGTCCATCTCCAATAAGAGACAATCCAGTCATTACCCTTGACATTCAGTGGTGTCACCATCCATGAATCCTGAATTATCAACATCCTTGGATTTATCATTGACCATCAACTCAATTGAACTCTCATGTAAACACAATATCTACAAGAGCAGGTCAGAGGCTAGGAATACTGAAGTGAGTACCTCACCTCTTGACTCCCCAAAATCTGTCCGTCATCTATGAGGTATAGGGCAGGAGTGTGATGAATTCTCCCTATTTGCCTAAATGAGTGCAGCTTCAACAAACCTCAGAAAGATTGACACCATCCAGGACAAAGCTGCCTGCTGGATTGGCATCACATCCACAAACATTGATTCTCTCTACCATCAATACACAGTAACAGCAATGTTACTATCTAAAAGATGCGCTGCAGAAGTTCACCAAAGATCCTCAAACAGTACTTAGCAAACCCAAAACCACTTCCATCTAGAAGGACAAGGGCAGCAGATACATGGGAATGTCACCACATTAGACAGTAAGCTGACAGTAAGTTCAGAAATATGTGCATGTGAGCTTTTGACCTACTTTGCTGAGAGAATGTATTCCCACATAGCTCACAATTTAAAAACATTGAAATAAACTTAACCAAATGTTTGGTTTGCTTTGTGGGAAGTACTGTGTACTATTAATAATCATTTATGTTTGAGAAGCACTCTGTTACTGGACAGTTTATTGATACTCATACCAGAGAAGATTTAATAATTAATGGCTTCGTTTCAATGAATATTTGTCACAACAGTCTTGCGGTTTTACATAAGTGGGATATTTGAGTTGAAGGTTTGTACAAAGATGAAGTAGAACATTTTGTTTTGGCATTATATTGTTGGTCATTTGACGCCTTTGTTTCTGTATGCCTAAGCGAATAAAAATGCAAGTGGCAAACAATCTCCCCTGATTTTTTACCATAAAGCTGCATAATCTCTCATTGTAACTTTGAAATTCTTTGCCTTCCTTGTTATCGAAGTAACCTGTATTTGCGTTTGCAGCAATGAGTCTAATACCAGCTTCTGGAGGTTTCATGGCATACTCCTCCAGGCAGGAAAGCATCCCTCTCCACTATGCCCTGTCTACTAGGTCAAAACCATTTTTATATGTTGGTTTGTATTATTCCTTCTGATTCTATTTTCTGCTTAAGTTGTTATCTTGCACTTAATCAAATGCTTTCTGAGAGGCTAGATAAACAACGTTTATTGCATTACCTTTATGAAACTTCTGTGTTACATCATCAAATAATTCAATCAAATTAATGAAACACAAATGCTTTCAATAAATCTGGGTTGGCTAAGTAATGTTAACCCATGTTTTTTCCAATGAGAATTGACTTTGTCCTTAACAGTGTATAGTATTTTTATCTAGTGTTAAACTACCAGTTACAAGATTTCTCTCTTTTGTTTGAGCAGGGCTGTCACATTCTGAACCCTCCAGTCTCCTGGCACCACTCAATATCCAAAGAGGGTTGAAAACTACAATCAAAGTTGCCTTAACCATTACTTTAGCTTCCATCAACAGTCTCTAGGATGCATCCCTTCTGGGAAAGATGAATGATGCCATCAAGGTCAGCACTTCCCTTTTTCATGGATTAGTGGTGCTGGAAGAGTACAGCAGTGCAGGCAGCATCCAAGGAGCTTCGAAATCGACGTTTCGGGCAAAAGCACTTCATCAGGAATAAAGGCAGTGAGCCTGGAGCATGGAGAGATAAGCTAGAGGAGGGTGGGGGTGGGGAGAAAGTAGCATAGAGTACAATGGGTGAGTGGGGGAGGGGATGAAGGTGATAGGTCAGGGAGGAGAGGGTGGAGTGGATAGGTGGTAAAGGAGATAGGCAGGTAGGACAAGTGCGGACAAGTCAAGGGGACAGTGCTGAACTGCAAGTTTAGAACGAGGTGAGGTCGGGGAGGGGAAATGAGGAAACTGTTGAAGCCCACATTGATGCCCTGGGGTTGAAGTGTTCCGAGGCGGAAGATGAGGCGTTCTTCCTCCAGGCGTCTGGTGGTGAGGGAGCGGCGGTGAAGGAGGCCCAGGACCTCCATGTCCTCGGCAGAGTGGGAGGGGGAGTTGAAATGTTGGGCCACGGGCGGTGTGGTTGATTGGTGCAGGTGTCTCGGAGATGTTCCCTAAAGCGCTCTGCTAGGAGGCGCCCAGTCTCCCCAATGTAGAGGAGACCGCATCAGGAGCAATGGATACAATAAATGATATTAGTGGATGTGCAAGTAAAACTTTGATGGATGTGGAAGGCTCCTTTAGGGGTGAGGGAGGAGGTGTGGGCGCAGGTTTTACAGTTCCTGCGGTGGCAGGGAAAAGTGCCAGGATGGGAGGGTGGGTTGTAGGGGGGCATGGACCTGACCAGGTAGTCACGGAGGGAACGGTCTTTGCGGAAGGCAGAAAGGGGTGGGGAGGGAAATATATCCCTGGTGGTGGGGTCTGTTTGGAGGTGGCGGAAATGTCGGCGGATGATTTGGTTTATGTGAAGGTTGGTAGAGTGGAAGGTGAGCACCAGGGGAGTTCTGTCCTTGTTATGGTTGGAGGGGTGGGGTCTGAGGGCGGAGGTGCGGGATGTAGATGAGATGCGTTGGAGGGTATCTTTAACCACGTGGGAAGGGAAATTGCGGTCTCTAAAGAAGGAGGCCATCTGGTGTGTTCTGTGGTGGAACTGGTCCTCCTGGGAGCAGATCCAGCGGAGGTGGAGGAATTGGGAATACGGGATTGCATTTTTGCAAGAGGTAGGGTGGGAAGAGGTGTAATCCAAGTAGCTGTGGGAGTTGGGGGTTTGTAAAAAATGTCAGTGTCAAGTCGGTCATCATTAATGGAGATGGAGAGGTCCAGGAAGGGGAGGAAGGTGTCAGAGATGGTCCAGGTAAATTTAAGGTCAGGGTGGAATGTGTTGGTGAAGTTGATGAATTGCTCAACCTCCTCACGGGAGCACGAGGTGGCGTCAATGCAGTCATCAATGTAGCGAAGGAAGAGGTGGGAAGTGGTGCTGGTGTAATTACGGAAGATCAACTGCTCTACGTAGCCAACAAAGAGACAGGCATAGCTAGGGCCCATACGTGTGCCCATGGCTACCCCTTTGGTCTGGAGGAAGTTGGAGGATTCAAAGGAGAAATTGTTAAGGGTGAGGACCAGTTCGGCAAAACGAATGAGAGTGTCGGTGGAAGGATACTATTGGGGATGTTTGGAGAGGAAAAAACGGAGGGCTTGGAGGCCCTGGTCATGGTGGATGGAGGTGTAGAGGGATTGGATATCCATGGTGAAGATGAGGCGGTGGGGGCCAGGGAAACGGAGGTCTTGGAGGAGGTGGAGGGCGTGGGTGATGTCTCGAACGTATGTGGGGAGTTCCTGGACTAGGGGGGATAGAACAGTGTCGAGGTAGGTAGAGATGAGTTCAGTGGGGCAGGAGCATGCTGAGACAATGGGTCAGCCAGGGTGGTCAGGCTCATGGATCTTGGGAAGGAGATAGAACCGGGCAGTGCGGGGTTCCCGGACTATGAGGTTGGAAGCTGTGGGTGGGAGATCTCCTGAGGTGATGAGGTTCTGTATGGTCTGGGTGATGATAGTTTGGTGATGGGGGGTGGGGTCATGGTCGAGGGGACAGTAGGAAGAGGTGTCCTCGAGTTGACGTTTGGCTTCAGCGGTGTAGAGGTCAGTGTGCCAGACTACCACTGCGCCCCCTTTATCCGCTGGCTTGATGGTGAGGTTGGGATTGGAGCAGAGAGATTGGAGGGCTGCGCGTTGTGAGGGTGAGAGATTGGAGTGGGGGACGGAGGTAGACAGGTTGAGGTGGTTAAGTTGTGAGGGTGAGAGGTTGGAGTCGGGGAGGGAGGTAGACAGGTTGAGGCGGTTAAATTGTGAGGGTGAGAGGTTGGAGTGGGGGAGGTTGTGAGGGTGAGAGGTTGGAGTGCGGGAGGCTGTGAGGGTGAGAGGTTGGAGTGGGGGAAGTTATGAGGGTGAGTATCTTACCATACCCTATATGGCCAACACCTTGATTCTCCTGTGACATTAACTTCACCCTCTTTTGTGAAGACAAATGCAAATAATTCATTCAGTTTCTCAGTTTTGTTCTCTCTTCCTTCAAGAAGATTTCCTTTTCAGCCCTAATTCACCATTTTATTACACCTTTTTTACAATGAATCAAGTAAAAATATTTGACTCTCCTTTTGTGTTATCGTCTTAATGCTTTTCTCACGTACTTCTCTTTACCCTTCTTATAACATTTTTTTCAATTTCCCCTGCACTATTTGTAACCTGTATGTTTTTTGAATTGTATATTCCACGTGACAATTGCAATTAACAACAATGATTTGGAGATTAAAAACAAACAATAGTTCAGCTTTTGATGTTTTGCTGACCTTTTATCATACTCTAAGATCAAACTAACCTAAATACCATTCATTTTACTATCATCCATGTGCTTATCCAAGAGTCGCTTAAATGTCCCTAATGTATCTGACTCCACTACCACTGCTAGCAGCGCATTCCATGCACACACCACTCTCTGTCTAAAGAACCTACCTCTGACATCTCCCCTAAACCTTCCTCAAATTGCCTTAAAATGATGCTCCCCTGTGATAGCCATTTCCACCCTGGGCTAAAGTCTCTGACTATCCACTCTTTCTATGCATCTCATCATCTTGTACACCTCTATCAAAGTAATCTCTCATCCTTCTTTGCTCCAGTGAGAAAAGCCCTAACTCCCTCACCTTTTTTTTCATAAGACATGCCCTCCAGTCCAGGCAGTATCCTGGTAAATCTCCTCAGCACCTTCTCTAAAGCTTCCACATCCTAATGAGGCAACCAGAATTGAACACAGTATTCCATGTGTGGTCAACCCAGAGCTTTATAGAGCTGCAGCATAATCTCTCGGCTCTTAAACGCAATCCCCCTGCTAATGAAAGTCAACATACCTTGTGCCTTCTTAACAACCCTATCAACTTGGGTGACAACTTTGAGAGATCTATGGATGTGGAACCCAAGATCCTTCTCTTCCTCCACACTACCAAGAATCCTATCTTTAACCTTGTACTCTGCATTCAAATTCAACTTTCCAAAATGAATCACTTTACACTTTTTCAGGTTGAACTCAATCTTCCACTTCTCAGCCCAGCTCTGCATCCTGTCAATGTCCTGTTGCAACCTACAACAGCCCTCCACTCTATCCACAACTTCACCAACCTTCATTTCAATGGCACATTTACTAACCCAGCCCACCACTTCCTCATCCATGTCATTTATAAAAATCACAAAAAGCAGAGGTCCCAGAACCGATCCATGCAGAACATGACTGGTCACCAAGCGTCAGGCTGAGTACTTTCTATGTACTACCACCCTCTGTCTCCTATGGACCAGTCAATTCTGTATCCATGCAGCCAAATTTCCCTGTATCCCATACCTCCTTACGTTCTGAATGTGCTTACCATGTGGAACCATATCAAACGCCTTTGTGAAATCCATATCACCACATCCACTGCTCTACCTTCATCAACATGTTTTGTCACATCTTCAAAGAATTCAATAAGATTTGTGAGGCATGATCTGCTCCTCTCAAAGCCATGCTGATTATCTCCAAGTACTGCAAGGAATAGATGAATGAGGCTGAACAAATTTTAAAGCAAATAAATTCTGGTATAGTTGTCTCAAGATTATCGAAAGTAATAAAATAACAGAAAAAAAGATAGCTATAAAAAATACAATGAAACAAGACTTGAAGTAGTGGTAATAAATTTGTGCTTCGTTGCAATTCGAAAGAGGTGGATATTGTGACAAACCTAGTGGTTAAATAAACAGGTGAGTGCATAGTCCTGATTTCTGTTAGCTGTTTTAATAATATAGTAAGTTTTATTTTTAGTTTGGCATATATACAAACAAACCAATAAAGCAGAACAAAATGACAATTCAAAAATGTAGACTAGGTATTTATTTATAGTAGTCAGTGAAACAAAGTGGGATTTTCGTCACATTTGCTTTTTGGCGAAAGGTACAACATTGGAGTGGGATGAACTTTGTGGGATTTCTTAGCTATTGGGTTGGAAAATAAACTACAAGAATATCTGTAATTGTTTTGCTGTGTTGATGAGAATACTGGCATAAGTAGATGCAGCCTGAAACAAGTTCCCTGAAGGTACTTGTTTATTATTACCTGTATATTAATTGTGTTTACTTTTATGCCAGTGATGAGTATTAACTAGGATTTCATTTAAATCCATATAAACAGACACATTGAAAGTTATCATTAGGAGATGCAGGCAATTTTAAATTCCGTAAATAAAAGCAAAAATGTATAAATGATTGGTTACAATTCCATCCGTCATCAATTGGTTTTCTGAAAGAACAATTTTGTTTATTCATAATGATTTTAAATTCTGTATATAATTTGTACAATTGGTCCATAGAACTGCTTAATATTTTAGCCTGTACATCAGATCAATTCATTGTAACCAACTTCTATTTTAATTGAGTTATCAAATGCATAGCTTATCTGTTTAATGTACTGCAAAATTACTGTATCCATATTTTCTATGTGCTGTATTTGGCCCAGTCTTTTCCACTTCCATTGTTGTTGTCAGTCAAATTGTAGATCTAACGTGTTTTGTGAATTTAGGTCTTCACTTATTTGTCATTTAATTCTGTGTCCAGTAAAATGTTCCTGTATCACTAGATTTGAAAACAGAGTTTTTGCCTGAGTTCATCAGAACTTTTGAAAGTTGAAGTCTATTCACAATCTTTGTGGTTCATTGACCACAAGTAGAGGTTTTGTGAGTCTTTCATTTTGTTTATTTGACTGAGGTAAAATCAGATGAATTGTACACTTTCAGATTCTGCTGCAGTGGAATTTGATTTTGAAGGAAGTGATCTGCTTTTGCTTTTGGGAAAATTGGGAAACTTGGTGCCCCTTTGTCCTATTCCCACTGCTTAGTCAGGATGAGCTTCACCAACTGTCAAATTTGGAAGAGTGTAATGCAGCAACCTGCATTCAGTCAATCCATGGCTCCTTGTCACCCATTTTACTGCATGTGAGTCTCTTCATTTCCTTTTGTTTTTGATGCAGTCACCTGATGAATGTCTTTTGCTTCCCACTGTCTAGTCCATTAAATTTTATAGTCCAGCTGGTCTGCACATGCCTGGAGATGCAGAATTCTGGCACAAATATTTTGAAATGAGAATTGTGATTGCAGTGTGGGAAAAATGAATAAATGAGAGACTATGGCCAAATCTGTTCTAAACATGAGAGTAACGCCAAATCTGGGAGAAATGAGAGATCATAGCCAAAATGTTTTCACTACTTAATGTGTTTATGCAAAGTTACACAACTAATCTATTATAAAACTTTATGCCAAATGTGATTAGTAAACTACATTTCTCTAGAAGTTGTATGTGCAGGTTGTGATTTATTTCTGACAGTCATATTAGTTTAGAGAAGTTGAAAGCATGTTAAATCTAAGTACAAAATCTCTCAATCACAAAAACAAACATTTGAAAATTGATATGAATTAAGTATTTTCCCCTTTAAAATGAAAATCAATTAACCCAAGTAATAGCTATGGCAAAATAAATATTATGTTACTGTAAAAATAATCTAAAATAGGATTACATAGATTTTGACCATGGATTCATGTCACTGATTGTTCTCAAAGTGAAGAGAGTCACAAGTCCATGTACCTGCCTTTATTTTTCTATTTTTCCAAACGTTAGCATACTCTGGCATCCAGTGTTAATAACTCTGGTAGTGCATTCCATGGTCTTGAAACTCTCTACGTAAAAAAAAATTTTGCTTGTATAAGGAACAAAATCTCTCTTTCATGTAATCTTGAATCTATGAGCAATTGAGATCAAATAGCTCATCATCCGAAAGTTACTTTCTGTCTACTCTATCCCATCTTTTCATAAATTGAAACACTTGTATCGAAGTCCTCAGCTAAAAAACAGGTTCAATCGCTTGAATTGCTCTTGTATTGGTAAGTCCTCATACTTCAGTGCAAACAAGTTTAAAATTAATCTTCAAATAGCATGCTGCCTAATCCTTTACTATGCAATTAATACCATTTATAAAATTCTAACAGTTGAAATTTGATCCTAAATAAGAACAATATATTGTGTTTACTGAATATAATAGAGTGTAATCTTTACTAATTTATTGTGTTGGAGATGTCTATCACTATATCTGAATCTGTTAATGACTGTACTAAACAATCTTTCAAATTTAAACAAACATTGGACCTCACTAAGTTTCTGAGTTGTCCACCAGGGTCTTCAAATCCTAGCACACTGCATTATTCCTATCATGGGGTTTGCCAGTGCTTAGACATACAGGCAGAGTAGTAGGGATTGTGAGTTGGAATGGTAAGAACATATCATGGATACCATGTAAAATAGGACTGTCAATGCACTCTCCCCCTATCTTTCTATCCCTCTCTGTCTCTCTCTCTCTCTTGCTATGACTCATTCAGAGAGAGCTTCAGGCATTTTTCACAGTTTAAGATTGTTTGTTCATGTCCAGTTCAATGCAACTGGATGCTTCTGGCACAATGGGCTTTCAGCCAACTTTTTGTGCCTCCTTTTCAGAATGTACCAGGCTTTCACACGTAGGGACATCACTTCTGGGATTTATTATTTATTGGTTTGCGTACATTTGAATGTTATAGCCTTAAGGGTTGATCTAATTATAAATTGAACACCAAGGTCAACTTGTATTAATGACTTGAGGGGCTTGAGATGGTTAGGACACTGATTAATATGTTAATACGTGGTAACAAGGCTCCATACATGTACGTGTTAGCCTAAAAGGCATGATTTGGATACTCTTGATTTCAACTATGTATGGGATGGCTGTTCATTTTTAAAAAAGACATGTGGACCTTGCCATTAACCAAAAAAAGTCTACAATGCTATTTATTTTTCATGAGATTGTAACATTTGTCATTCAGGATAACAATTCCAAATTTTTAAATATTCACTTTTGCCCATATGTTGATCCAAAACAAAGATTTATAAAATCTGAAAACATTGTGATTTTTCTTCAAACATATTAAAGCTTTAGCTTCTCATGTCAATCTGTCTCATAAGATAGATGAGCAGTGTCGGCATGTGGAACACTGTGATATATGTGACCCAGTGAGTAATTCTTAAAATGGCACAGATTATTTCAATGATGCTGATTTATAAAGCAAAGGAACATTTTTTTTCTATTTGAAATTTCTACAGCCTTATCTAAGTTAATTTATTTTGTGAGAATGTGGCAGGACTATTGTTCATAAGCAATCAAAACCTGGCATTGTAAGGCATAGTTAATATAGCTTTGGAAATAAGTTTGACATTATAGCAAATCTGTCATCCTTCCCTGCCTACTGTGAGTGGTATCATCAGAGATGTAATTTAGCCTTGCATTTCTTTTTTCAGTGCCTAGGGCATTTTGTTAAGTAAATTGTAGTATTTGAATGCAAATGTTTTTATCAATGCTGTTAAAGCAGGTCATGAGATTATCAGGGGAAACATTGAATTTGTCAATGGTGGATGGAGAGTGAAAGGCTTTTTTGAAGCCCTGTGTTCAGCTTTGTAGGTTTGGTAGGTCTCAGGCAAGGCCAATAAAACTAACACGTTTCCTACCTGTTTAAGGTTGTTGATTACCATTGTAGTGTTGCAGCTGCAGTTCCACTACAGCAGCAACATTGATTCCTCTGTGACAAATGGCCAATCCCACACCCTGACCTAGAAATAAAACTGTGGATTCTGGAGCTCCGAAACGAAAACAGAAATTGCTGAAAAAACTCAGCAGGTCTGGCAGTATTTGTGACAAGAAAGAGGCGTTAACGTTTCAAGTCCAATGAGATTCTGATGGAGAAAATATATGAAATTGGGGCAGGAGGTTAAAAAGTAGGTCCTCAAAAGTAGTAAGATTTGGATTACACCTGGTGTCATGTGCTCGTGAGAATAGGAATAGGAAGATAAAGCCGATGAATATGCGGCTGAGGAGCTGGTTCACATTTTTGGATCATTGGAATCTCTCTGTGGTAGAAGTGACCTGTGTAAGAATGTCAGGATGCACTTGAATTGGAAAAGAATGAATTTGCTAGAGCCACTCAGGAGGATTTAATCTATTGGGAGGAGGAGCAACTGCAAACTGGATGTGTGGAATCCAGAGAGATAGTGAGAAAAGTGATCAGTCTGAGGCTGGTATACTTGGGAAAAGGCGCAAGTCAAATAGTCAACGCAAGCAGGAGCAAGCAGACAACGAGGTAGGACTGATAAATAAAACTGCATTTATTTCAGCAATAGGCCTGACAGGCAAAGCAGATGAACTTGGGACATGGTTGGAAACATAGGACTGGGGTATCATGGACAGAACTGGCAGCTTAATGTTCTAGGGTATAGATGCTACTGGAAGGATAGAAAGAGGTGGAAAGAAAATAGAAGAAGTGGCATTTTTGGTTAAAATTAACATTACAGCTATACTTATGGAGGATATTTCAGGGAGTACGTCGAGTGAAGTTATTTGGTTAGAACTGAGAAATAGAAAGGGATGATCACTTTGTTAGGATTGTACGTCAGACCCTCCCAGTAGTCAGTGAGAAATTGAGAAGCAAATTTGTAAGGAGATCTCAGTAATAGAGTCATACAGCATAGAAACAGACCCTTCGGTTCAACCAGTCCATGCCAAACATAATCCCAAACTAAACTAGCGCCACCTGCCTGTTCCTGGCCCATATCTCTCCAAACGTTTTCTATTCATGATTCCATCCAAATGTCTTTTAAACAACGTAATTTTATCAACACCCATTACTTCCCTAGGAAGTTCATTTTGCATGTGAGTATAAGAATAATAGCATGGTATTGGTAGGGGATTTTTACTTTCCAGACATAGACTGGGACTGCCATAGTGTTAAGGGCTTGGACGGAGAGGAATTTGTTAAGTGTGTACAAGAAGATTTTCTGATTTAGTATGTGGATGTACTGACTAGAGAAGGTGTAAAACTTGACCTGCTCTTTGAAAATAAGGCAGGGCAAACGACTGAGGTGTGAGTGAGGGAGCACTTTGGGACAAGTGATCATAGTTCTATTAGTTTTAAATAGTTATGATCTAAAAGTTAAAGTTTTAAATTGGAGGAAGGCCAATTTTGACAGTATTAGGCAAGAACTTTCAAAAGTTGAATATGGGTGGATATTCACATGTAAAAGGATGACTGGAAAGTGGGAAACCCTCAAAAATGAGATAAAGAGAGTCCAGAGACAGTATGTGTGATGGGAAAGGCTGGTAGATGTAGGAAATGCTGGAGGACAAGAGAAATTGAGGTTCTGGTCACGAAAATGAAGGAAGCATATGTCAGGTGTAGACAGTAGGAATCGAGTGAACCCCTAGAGGAGAATAAAGAGTACAAGAGGGAAATCAGGAGGGCAAAAAGGGGAGATGAGTCAGCTTTGGCAAATATGGTAAAGGAGAATCCTAAGGGATTCTACAAATACATTAAATGCAAAAGGATAACTAGGGAGAGAATAGGGCCCATTAACGATCAGCAAGGGGGCTTATGAATGGAACTGCAGGATACTGGTGAGATACTAAATGAATATTTTGCACCAGTGTTTACTGTGGGGAAGAATATGGAAATTAGAGAACTTGGAGAAATAAATAACAAGATCTTGAAAAGCATCCACATTACTGAGAGGAGGTGCTGGATATCTTAAAATGCATTAAGGTGGATAAATCTCTGGAACTGGATCAGGTGTACCCCCTAGAACTTTGTGGGAAGCTAGGGAAGTGATTGCTGGGTCCCTTGCTCAGATATTTGCATTGTCAAAAGCCATGAGTGAGGTGCTGAAAAACTGGAGGTTGGCCAAGGTGGTGCAATAAGAAAATCGATAAGGCAAAGCTAGGAAGCCATCAGTTATTCCGAAATTGGTGGTGGGCAAGTTGTTGGAGGGGATTCTGGGGGGATAGAATTTACATTCATTTGGAAAGGCAAGGACTGATTAGGCATTATCAACATGGCTTTGTGTGCAGGAAATCATGTTGCACTAACTTGACTGAGTTTTTTTGAAGAAGTGGCAAAAAGAATTGATGAACACAGAGAGGTGAACATTGTCCAAATGGATTTCAGCAAGGAGCTTGACAAGGTTCCACATAGTAGGTTAGTTAACAAGGTTATATCACATGGAATACAGAGAGAGCTAGCCATTTGGCTACAAAATTGGCTGGAAAGTAGGAGACAGAGGTTGTTTTTCCAACTGGAGGCCTGTGACCAGCGGTGTGCCTCAAGGATCAATACTGGGTCCACTACTTTTTGTCACTTGTATAAATGATTTGGATGACAATATGGGCGGTATGGTTAGTATATTTTCAGATGATACCAAAATTGATGGTGCAATGGACAGCAAAGAAGGTTATCTCAGAGTGCACCCAGACTTTGATCAGATGGGGCAAGGAGTGGCATGGGGCTTAATCTAGATAAATGTGTGGTGCTACATTTTGGTAGGGCAAACCAGAGCAGGACTTATACACTTAGGGTCCTGGGGAGGGTTGCTGAACAAAGAGACCTTGGAGTGCAGGTTCATAGTTCCTTGAAAGGTAGTCTCAGGTAGACATGTTGGAGAAGAAGGTGTTTGGTACGCCAGCCTTTATTGATCAGTGTATTGAGAATGGGAGGCCATGTTGCATCTGTACATGATATTGATAGTCCACTATTGGAATACTGCATGCAATTCTGGTCTCTCTCCTATAGAAAGGATGTTGTGAAACTTGAAAGCATTCAGAAGAGATTTACAAGGATGTTGCCAAGGTTGGAGAGTTTGAGCTATAAGGAGACACTAAATAGGCTGGGACTATTTTCACTGGAGAGTCGGAGGCTGAGGGCTGACCTTATAGAGGCTCATAAAATCATGAGGAGCATGGATGGGGTGAATAGTCAAGGTCTTTTCCCAGTGTAGAGGAGTTGAAAACTAGACAGCATAGGTTTAAGGTGAGAGTGGCAACTTTTTTATGCAGTACTTGTATGGAGGGATATGTCCAAATGCTGGCAAATGCAATTTAGGATATCTGGTTGGCATGGACAAGTTGGATGAAAGGGTCTTTTATCCATGCTGTAAATTTCTGTGACTCTGAGTCACTGGACTTGAAATGTAAAATTTGCTTTCTTCCCACAGATGCTGCCAGACCGGCTGAGTTTCTCCAGTAACTGCTATTTTTTGTTCCCAATCTACGAAATATTGTCAAGCCAATATGTATCTCTCAGCCAACATTGTTAAGTAAACGAAAACCAGATTACTGCTTTTTATGGGAAATTGCTGTGCACAACTTGATTGTTGCACTTCACTAAGTTTCAATTGTAAAAACATTTCAAAGGTACAGTTGGCTGTAAAGTGAGACATCCTGAAAGTGGCTGTATCAATAAGCTTTTTTTCCTTCTTTGCCTCATTTATTTTTCTCAAGTTTTCCTGTGTATTAAAAAGTATCAATGCTTTTGAAGAGAAGGTGAGAATACTGTGGCAAGAGTTGCAAGAAAAGCACCTTTCATTTTCAAAAAAACAGTTGTTTTTTTGAAGGCCACACCTGGGCCTTCCCAAACAAATGTATAATTGCCCATAATTGATCAGGATGTTTCTGCTCAGCCTATTAGAAGTGATTGAGATATTAAATACAAATCATTTTCATGGGTTGATAGGATTTCCTCAGTTTCAGGGAAGGATGTAGTTTGGATATGCAACAATAGATTTTCATATTACTGTTTTAAAATCCACTTGACTATTTCAGACATAAGCAAACTTGTCTATTCTAACATGTTAAGATACTATTGATGATGGAAATGTGACATAAAAATAGAAAACATTGGAAATACTCAGCAAGTCAGACAGTACAGATAAAGAGATGTAGTTCTAGGCTAGGATATACAGATTTAAACTGAAAAGAAAATAAATTACTTCAATCAAAGGATTGTGAATTTGTGGAATCTACTCCAAAATGTAGTGGACACTGAATAAACTTGGGGAGGAGACAGGCAGACAGATTGGTAATTGAGAAAGAGTTAAATGGTTATGGGGAGCAGGCAGGAAAGTTCAGTTGAGGCCATGATGAGATCAGCCATGACTGTGCCAAATGGTGGAGCAGGCTCAAGGGGCTACTTGTCTGCTCCTGCTCTTAGTGCTTATGTTCTTGTGATTGAGAAATTCAACACAATACATCACCTCCCACTATCCCCAGTCAAACAGAGGAGTTGAGATGGCAGTGAAAATTGCCAAAGTAACAATAAAGAAATTGAGCAAGTAGAGAACTAATGTTTCCCCAAGGTAAAACACAAGCAGAGAAACATATCTACTTAAGGCGTGGAGATTAGACCAGTAGAAAAATTAATATCATGCCACACTTAAACTGTTCTTCCAATGACATAAATAGTACTGAAGCTGAAAATAGTAATAAGTATAAGTGACAAAATAAAGGTGATACAGCAGAAAGCCAAACTTTATTTTGATAAGACTGCAAAATTGTTACCAGAGTTAAGTACTGAGAGCCAGTCAAGGCACAAACCTTGAATGATTCAGCCCACTTGGCAACTGTGTGGAATAGAGCTGAAAATGTGTTGCTGGAAAAGCGCAGCAGGTCAGGCAGCATCCAGGGAACAGGAGAATCGACGTTTCGGGCATAAGCCCTTCTTCAGGAATGAGGAAAGTTTGTCCAGCAGGCTAAGATAAAAGGTAGGGAGGAGGGACTTGGGGGAGGGGCGTTGGAAATGCGATAGGTGGAAAGAGGTCAAGGTGAGGGTGATAGGTCAGACTGGGGTGGGGGCGGAGAGGTCAGGAAGAAGAGTGCTGAGTTCGATGGATTTGACTGAGACAAGGTGGGGGGAGGGGAAATGAGGAAACTGGTGAAATCCGAGTTCATCCCTTGTGGTTGGAGGGTTCCTAGGCGGAAGATGAGGTGCTCTTCCTTCAACCGTCGTGTTGTTGTGGTCTGGCGATGGAGGAGTCCAAAGACCTGCATATCCTTGGTGGCGTGGGAGGGGGAGTTGAAGTGTTGAGCCACAGGGTGGTTGAGTTGGTTGGTCCGGGTGTCCCAGAGATGTTCTCTGAAACGCTCCGCAAGTAGGCGGCCTGTCTCCCCAATATAGAGGAGGCCACATCGGGTGCAGAGGATGCAATAGATGATGTGTGTGGAGGTGCAGGTGAATCTGTGGTGGATATGGAAGTTTCCTTTGGGGCCTTGGAGGGAGGTGAGGGGGGAGATGTGGGCGCAAGTCTTGCACCTCCTGCGGTTGCAGTGGAACGTGGCGGGAGTGTGGGTTGGGTTGGTGGGGGGTGTGGATCTGACGAGGGAGTCACGGAGGGAGTGGTCTTTACGGAATGCTGATAGGGGAGGGGAGGGAAATATATCCTTGGTGGTGGGGTCCGTTTGGAGGTGGCGGAAATGACGGCGGATGATGCGCTGTACATGGAGATTGGTGGGGTGGTAGGTGAGGACCAGTGGGGTTCTGTCCTGGTGGCGGTTGGAGGGGCGGGGCTCAAGGGTGGAGGAGCGGGAAGTGGAAGAGATGCGTTGGAGGGCATCGTCGACCACGTCGGGGGGGGAAATTGCGGTCCTGGAAGAAGGAGGCCATCTGGGTTGTACGTTTACAACCCAGATGGTTGTAAGGAGGCCATCTGTGTGGAATAGATGCACCTCGTTATTCATGGCTGAAGTGAATGACCAGATAAACTGTTGCAACCACAGGCACCTATGTATATCTAGCGAAGCTGTTCTTAGCTAAAAGTGGGTTATTAGGAAGATGTGCATTCACCATTTGCACAGCCTATAGATGAACTGTCAGACCCAGAGGTCTGGAACAACCCAGTGATGGAGATGGAACAACAGCAAGTACCACAGAAATAGCAAAAGACTCCTCAGAGAAGGAACATCACCCAGATGAAGATTAGATTAGATTAGATTAGATTAGATTACTTACAGTGTGGAAACAGGCCCTTCGGCCCAACAAGTCCACACCGCCCCGCCGAAGCGTAACCCACCCATACCCCTACATTTACCTAACACTACGGGCTATTTAGCATGGCCAATTCACCTGACCTGCACATCTTTGGACTGTGGGAGGAAACCGGAGCACCCGGAGGAAACCCACGCAGACACGGGGAGAATGTGCAAACTCCACACAGTCGGTTGCCTGAGGCGGGAATTGAACCCGGGTCTCTGGCGCTGTGAGGCAGCAGTGCTAACCACTGTGCCACCGTGCCGCCCACCAACCACACACATGTAAGCTATTAAGAGACCTGCACAGTTTAAAGACTAACAGAATCTATTAATACATGAGAACCGTTGTTTGTAGAGTGCATAATTTGGGTAACTCATGGTTAAAAATAGTGTGCATAAATGTGTTCTTTCTTTTGAAAATGTGGATGTTTTGTGTGAAATGCAGCCATATGCGAATGTCCTTCCTCGTCTGCCTTAGTCATGTGACATCCATCACCAAGTACCTACTCTTGAAGCTGCCAGCTGCCATCTTACAAGCATTTCAGTAAAGACACAGTGAGAATGAGATTGCTGTCCTGGGACCACAGAATAGTCTCTCTTTCCGCATCACCTTTAAAATTCATCAGTTTTATTGTTTTGCCTTATTCTTCCTTCAAAATACAACTCATTGTTGACAAAATCTTTTTTTTGTTTTTTTTTAGTATTTTACCAGTCTGTCTGAATCCTCCTGAAGTCTATTATTGCCTGGGATTGCATTAAGTAGCTTATCAAGACAGCAATACTGTGGATCTTGGTTATCTGTGGCTGAGGCGGCAGAAGGTAGAATGCCAAGGTAAAGCAAGGCAGGGATGCTATGAGAATCCAGATCAGCTTAGAGTGACGTGAGTGCTATGACAACAAGCAAACAAGTATCAGGTGCAAACTGATCCAGTGCATGGGCTTAGCTTGTGCCAGAGCATTACAATGATAGCTGCTGTTATACCTTGAGGTGCAACACTAAAGTGCAGAAATATCAGGTACATGGATGATGTGCCATCAAGGTTCTTAGAAGCTGGCACATGTTCGATGTCAGTGCCCATTAATATCAGGTGCATGTGATTAGTGCCCACACAGCATGCCCGGTTGGTGCTGGTGCCCAGTGTCCAACATGGAGTTCGTTTGGAGCAAGCTAGTTTTCTGCCTGTTTGTCAATGTAGTGTTTGTTACAGTTCTTGCAAGGTATTTTGTAGATGACATTAGTTTTGCTTGTTGTCTGTATAAGGTCTTTCAAGTTCATTAGCTGCTGTTTCAGTGTGTTGGTGGGTTTGAGTAGTCTGGCAGTCATTTCCAAGGTGTCTTTGATTTAGGGGAGAGTGGCTAGGGCTTCTGGGCATGTTTTGTCTGCTTGCTTGGGTTTGTTGCTCAGAAATCGGCGGACTGTGTTTATTGGGTACCCGTTCTTTTTGAATACACTGTTGAAATCCACATTTATCCCGTGTAGTTGCAGGGATCCAAGGAGGAATATGAGGTGTTCCTCCTCCAGGTGTTGAGTGGAAATGGTTTCATGGTGGAGAAGGGCCAGGATCTGCATGTCCTTGACAGAGTGGGAGGGGGAGTTGAAATGTTCACCCCGGGGCGGTGGGGTTGGTGACTCGCTCATGGGGTCCACACACCCCCACCAGCCCACACCCTACTCCTGGTACCTTTCCCTGCCACCACAGGAAGCGCAAAACCAGCGCTCACACCACTTCCCTCAACTCCATCCAAGCCCCCAAGGGATCCTTACACATCTGTCAGAAATTCACCTGCACCTCTACCAATGTCATCTATTGCATCTGTTGCACCTGGTGTTGTCTCCTCTACATTGGGGAGACAGGATGCCTTCTTGCGGATCATTTCAGAGAACATCTCTGGGACACCTGCACCCACCAACCCCACCGCCCAGTGGCTAAACACTTCAACTCCCCTTCCCACTCCATTAAGGACATTCAGGTCCTGGGCCTCCTCCACTGCCAAACCGTTACCACCTGACGCCTGGAGGAGGAACGCATCACATTCCGCATTGGGAACCTGCAACCACACGGTATAAATGTGGACTTCAACAGCTTCCTCATTCCCCTCCCCCCACATTATCTCAGTCCCAAGCATCCAACTCGACATCGCCCTCTGGACCTGTCCATCACTGTTCCCTCTGACCTATCACATTCTCCCTCACCTTCATCCACCTATCGCTTTCCCAGCTACCTCCCCCAACCCCACCCCCCTTCCATTTATCTCTTAGCCCCGATTACAAACCTCCTTCCTGATGAAGGGCTTATGCCAGAAATGTCAATTCTCTTGCTCCTCGGATGCTGCCTGACCAGCTGTGCTTTTCCAGCATCTTTCTTTCAACTCTGATCTCCAGCATCTGCAGTCCTCACTTTCTCCTCACCGATGGTGTTACCTAGTATGGTGACAAAACATCTGAAAATGAACTTTCCAAGCTTACATTCATTTTTCAATAATATTGAAGTTAGATTATGGTCAGCCAATGCATTATTCAAAAGTCATGAATTGAAATGCCTAATTTGGAAGCAGCAAGGGTGAGCCGAGCACAATGAAAATCTTTACACAATTGTTCAAAGGAGATCACAATAAAAAGCTTATAATTAATTCTACAAGCATCTAATTCTTTTGGAATCTCACATTACATTGATCAGGTTATGATCTTTCCAGGCTTCAGACCAGATAATTAAATCTTGTGATTGTACTCCTCAGCATTGATATTGAAAATTTGGCCAGCTCTTTAATGAGTCAGAGTCATTTGATTGCTTTTCCAGAATTCTTTTTGGGTGAGAAAAACTTTGGACAGCTTTTTGTCTAAAGCAATGGCTGAGATGTTAGAGTATTAACTTCTAAAGTTCATTGGACCTCAAAGTTCATAAATCACATTGAATCATTCATTTTTAATGAAGCATAAATAAAATACTTTGTTATTTTGTAGCTTCCACATTTTCAGGACACCCTGTATGCTTCAATCCTCATTAAATTTTTTTATCATTTTCTTTGAAACTTAGGCAATAGTAACAGCTAACTTGCACTGAGCAGAGTCCCACAAATGAAAATGTGACAAATGCTTTCGTTGGTTTGAATTAATGGCTAATTTTTTTTGTTGACATGTTGGCTGAACTCCCTGCCTTTTTGAACTAGCATCATGAAATTGTTTATATTCACCCCAATGCGTCCGCTTGAACTCAGTTGAACACTGCATTCAAAAGATGCCAGGTATATCTAACGCTGCAGCACTCACTTAGTGCTACACTAAAGTGTCAGTCCAAAATATGTGCTCACATCTTCTGTAATTTGAACTCAGAAATGAAAATGTCACTCCTGAGGCAAGCTAATAGTTGAGGGTCTTACGTTATTCAAACAGCATTATTTTAAGTCTCAAGATATTTAACCAAAAAAAAACTTACTGGAAAGCTGATGTAGAAAAATATTGTATTTGATCAAGGTAAATGAATGCAGCAAGGTAGGACAGATATCCTGTTTATCCTAAGGAAGGTCTGTGCTTTGATTTCTTATTCTGACTTTTAATTTCATTATCTTTAAATCAGCACAAAACATCTTAAAACAGAATGCTTCTTCTGTTGTTATTGGTGTGGTTCTAGCTGTAGAAATAATAATAATTCCACCAGCAATTTAGCAACAGAAATCAGGCAGCATTGTTCAATGATGTGAAAAGTACAGCCCAGAGACTTGCTATTCAAGTTGTCCAAGTAGCTTTGAAAGTGTCAAAGCATCAGTATCTCACTATAGACTCAGCATTAAATATGAAACAGTGCGATATTACTGTACTTCAATCATAGAAACTCACTGGACTTTCAATCAAATGTTACCTCTTGGCCATTTCAATGTAAGGAAACATTTAATGACAGAAGGCTTATTTGTAGCCAAACAAACTCTCTTTCAGTGAAACTAAGACCATAGCGTGCCTAAGTGAAAAATGAGGTGTTGTTCATCCAGCTTGTGTTGACATTATTCTCAGCAGAGGAGGAATGTTTTCTCTTTTTGCACACCTATAATTTTATACCTATTTTATATCTCTATCCCTCCTTTATCACCATTAGTCCTTTACCACCTTGTTGTTTGCTCTGGGTACCCTTACCATCTGTTCCACTCATTCCTCCTCCACTTCTGTCATCAGCAAAAAAACATAATTTTACCAGCTTTTTCAGTTATGAAGAAATCATACTGGACTGAAATGTTAAATCTTTTCCTTCTTTTGCCAGACCTGCTGACTTTCTCCAGCACTTTTTCTGGTTTATCTTACTGAGTAGATGCCACATTTCACTACTGTCAATGAACCATTCCATTTGTAATGATCCTATGTCAAGTGTTAGGGTAAAAATCAGCCAAGTTGGTTCAATCCTGCTTTTCACACATAAGATATGCTTGGACAATGTTTCACATTGTCGAGCAGATGCCAATATTGCAGCAAAAACAGAAATTGCTGAAAAATCCCAGCAGGTCAGGCAGGTTGAGTGACCCTTCCTCAGAATTGATGGTAACTAGGAAAAGGTAGATTTAATACAAAGGATGGGATGGGGGTGAAGGGAGAGTAAATAATAGGCAGACATAGAGCCCTAAAAACGAGAAAAGGTGAAACAGCACTTTACCTGCATTTCACTCAATCTAGTCTACTGCATTCACTGCTTATAATGTGGTCTCCTTTACATTGGAGAAACGAAGTGCAGACTGAATGACTGCTTTGCAGACCCCTAAATTCTGTCCACAAAAAAGACCCTGAGCCTCCAGTTGCTTGCTACTTCAAAACATCACAGTGTTCTCTGGCCAAAATCTGTCTCAGGTTTGGTGCAGTGCTCCAGCAAAGCTCAGTGCACACTGGAAGAACATCATTTAATTTTCTACTTGGGAACACTGTAGCCTACTGGACTAAACATCAAGTTCCCCAATGCTATAGCAAGATCACCTTTCCTCATGTTTCCACCGCCCCCCCTCCCCACCACCACCACCACCAATACCACCACCCATTTCTTGCTTTCCCCACACCATGCCTTGGCATCACATGGGCTACTAAAACACAGTACTGATTGTCAATCATTAATAGACCCCACTCACAGCTGTTCAATCCACCAGTCTGACCTTTAACCACTCATTTTATCTGTCTAACTGTTTTTTTCTCTCTCTTTCTTTGGACTCTATCTCCACCCATCGTTTACTCTCCCCTCTCTCCCTACATACTTTCGTTGGTATAAAAAAACATCATTTTCCAAACTGCAGTCAGTACTGAAGAAAGGTCACTGGACCCAAAACTTTAACTCTGATTTCTCTCCAAAGATGCTGCCGGACCTGCTGAGACCTTTCCGCAATTTATTTTTTGTTTCAATTTTCAACAACCACAGTTCTTTCAGTTTTTGTCCAATATTTGTAGCCATAATGGTTCAACTTGAATGGAGCACAACTATTTCTGTAACACATATTTTCACTTCTACTGCCAGAATGTTCTCACGACCCAAAGCCTTTGTATCCAGTACGTTTTGCAATTTCTTGATTTCCCGTGGAGTGAATAGCATTGGTTTAAGACTAGCATCTACAATACTGGGACATTTGTAAGAGGCTAAGATGGATCATTCACTTGGCATATCTCGCCAAAGATGGATACAAATGCTTTAGCTTTGTTTTTTTCAGTAATATGCTGGACTTACCCATCAATGAGAATGAGGCTATTTGTGGATGCCCGTCCACCTGTTACTTGTTTAATTGTCCATATCCATTTGCAACTAGTATTGACAGGATTGTTGGGTTTAGATCTGTTCTCTTGATTCTGGGATCATCTGTTTCAATCTATCAAATACCATTACTGTTATGTGAAATACAGGTCAGCCTGGGTTGACATTTCACCAGCTGAACATCTCAATTTTAGAAATGACTCGTGCTGCTTCCTCGAAAACCTCTCTGCCACTTTTCCATGAACCAGAGTTAGTCACGCAGCTTGATGTTAACAGCAGAGTAGGGATGTGTCAAGTCACAAGTTTACAAATTGTGATTCAGTACAATTTTGCTCAAACTGATGACCAACAGCAGTGTCCAGTTTCAAGTTGCTATATTTGTGTGAAATCTATCCCGTTTTGTAGTGGAAGTACAACATAATCTTGTAAAGATACACAGATATATATTCATGTTGGCAGGTGTATGATTGTCAGGTTGTAGCTTGACTAGTCTCTGAGAAAGCTTTCCCAATTTTGAAGCAAGTTAGTCAGGAGGACTTTGCAAAGTCAACAGGGCTACATTTGCCAATAGTTTCCAGTGCCTGTGTGAAGATCTCAACCCCGGTGAACTCTCAGTTCTGTGATCAGTCAAATAATCAACAGGAATATGGTCTGCTTCAGCACGATTTCACAGTTTATTTCTACACCGGGCACAGGTTTGTCCAGTAACACAGAGGTTAAAAGCTTCTGTGTTCCTTGGAGAAACTGCGCAGTTCCACTTAGAACAAAAGCAATTTTTACATGTTTCTTAAGAAATAGTACAACCTTACTTACAGAATAAATCCAATAAAATGCAATAAAATGACATAATGGACAGCAGGTTAACCCCATGATATTTCCTGGGAAACAACATTGTTTGCTACACATTATCTCTTCGCACTTGCATTTCAAGGTTAGCAGGGATGGTTAGTAATATCCTATCTGGCTTAGTTAATTCCATACTGTGAAGATTCCTTGTCTGCTTTATCTTTTGATTCAGTTAGCTCAGCAAGGCAGGCATGCAGCATTTAGCAGGGTGAGAAGCCATTTTAAACACAGCGTTAATTTGCAGCCTGAAGCCATTTTGTTATGTTACTCGGCATTAACAAACCATTTTGTGGTTAATAAAAGCATGCATAAAATGGATACTCCTGACAGCGGTATAATTCTAAATTTTAGATCCTCAGTGGTGGATCTGTCAAGTTTTTTCTCTTAGATTTTTGTAGCAGTGGTTTGTTAGGCTATTTCAGGAGGTGCTTCAGAGTCAGCGCCATAGTTTTGGCTCTAGAGCAAGGTATAGGCCAGACCAGGTACAAATTTCCTCCCTTACAGGACAGTTACCATTGTAGAAGTAATCATCATTGGCAATCTCTCAGAGGTGAGGTTCACTCTTTTCCACTCTGTAGGTGGCCATACAGACTAATGTGGTTTCCCCAGGCTCTGTTACACTTGAGGCAAAAGGTGGTGAAGGTGTAGATATGACGTTGGTGTGGCAGTGCACTCCTTATGCTGTTTTTGGCTGACTTCCACATTTTCCTGATGGCAAATCTCAAGGTGCTCAACACCTTCCCAGATGCTTCACCTACAGTTTGGATGGTCTTGGGCCAGTGGTTCCCAGGCTTCTGTGGGAATGCCACATTTTGTCGGTGAGGCCTTTGGAGAATCACTGAAACCCATGCTGTTTCGGAGATGGGAGTAGAGCAGCTACTTGAGAAAACCCACGATGGTCATGCGGATGAAATGCCCAGCTGATCATGGGTGTTCAGTGCCTTTATGCTACGGATGTTAGCCTGGTTGAGAAGGCTGGTGTTGGTGAATTTTCAGGATATTGCATGGACAGCATTGACGGTACAGCTCCAACACATTGAGATGTCTGCTGTAGACAGTATGTATCTCAGAGCCAAATCGCTTTTTCTTCGGGTGCCGAAGGCTGCACTAGCATACTGGAAGCAATGCTGGATCTCTTCAATAGCTGCTATGGCCGACAAGAACTTCAAAGATATTTGAAGTGGTCAACAGTCTGTAAGGCCTCCCCATGGACCTTGATGATAAAGGGTTTGCTCCACAATGCCAGACAGGTTGGTGGAAGATCTTCGTCTTGCAGGTGTTCAGGGTGAGATCCATGCTTTCATATGCCTCCGTAAAGCTGCTGATGATGGTCAGGAGTACATCCTGTGAGGTTGTATGTGTAAAAGCATCATCTGCCTGCTAGAGCTCGATGACATTGCTTGGGGCTTTGGCTTGAAGGTGGCAGAAGTTGAATAATTTCCTGCTGGTTCTGTAAGTATGCTCCTCTCCAACAGGAAGCTTGGTGGTGAGTTGAAGCATTGCAGTGAGATAGATCAAGAACAGTGTTGGAGCAATGACACAGCCCTGTTTGACACTGGTCTGAATGGGAACTGGTCAGTGATGGAGCCATTTGTCATTACCACAACTTCCATGTCATTGTGGAGCAGGTGAAGGTTGGTGACAAACTTCACGTTGTAACCAAAGCAGAGAAGGATGCTCCATAATGCTTTTTGATTAACAGTGTGAAAGGCCTTTGTAAGAACAAAGAAGGCCATGTACAGGGGCAGGTTCTTTTCTCTGCATTTCTGCAGCAGCTATCGCACGGTGAAAATCATGTCTGTAGTGAACCTCTGTGGCCAAAAGCCTCACTGAAGTGAGGAGACAGTTACGGAGAACCTTGGTGATGACCTTTCCAACAGTTGACAGTAGGGAGACTCCCATGTGGTTATTGTAGTCAATCTTGTTCTCTTTTTCGAAAATGCTCCCTACTGTAGCATCTCTGAACTCTCCGGGATGCTCTGTTCCCTTCAGATAAGGTAGACAAGGGCATGGAGCTGCAGCAGGGGCTCTTTGCCTCTGCAGTTCAGTGCCTCAATGGGGATACTGTCTGTGCCAGCAGTCTTATTTATCTTAAGCTGGCAGTTGATCTTTCTCTACTTTATGCACGGCTGGGATTTTGCTGAGCTCCGTAAGACATAGGAGTAGAAATTAGACTCTTTAGCCCATCGAGTTTACTTCACCATTCAATCATGGATAATAAGTTTCTTAACCCCGTTCTCCCACTTTTTCCCCGTAACCCTTGATCTCCTTGATACTCAAGAACTTATCCATCTCGGTCTTGAATATACTCAATGACCTGGTCTCCACGGCCTCTGTGGCAACAAATTCCATAGATTCACCACTCTCTGACTGAAGAGGTTTCTCCTTATCTCCATTCTAAAAGATTTTCCCTTTACTCTAAGGCTATGCCCACGGATCTTAGTCTCTCCTGCCAATGAAAACATCTTCCCAACATTCACTGAGTCCAGGCCATTCATATTCTGTAAGTTTCAATTAGATCCCCCCTCATCCTTCTAAACTCCATCGAGTAAAGTCCCAGAGTCTTCAAACATTCTTCATATGTTAAACGTTTCATTCTTGGCACCATTCTTGTGAACCTTCTCTAAACATGCTACAAGGCCAGTCCATCCTTCCTGAGATATGGGGCTCAAAACTGCACACAATACTCCAAATTGGTCTGACTAGAGCCTTGTAGACATTATGGCATG
The DNA here is from genome assembly GCF_037043375.1 of Chiloscyllium plagiosum. Taxonomy (NCBI): domain Eukaryota; kingdom Metazoa; phylum Chordata; class Chondrichthyes; order Orectolobiformes; family Hemiscylliidae; genus Chiloscyllium; species Chiloscyllium plagiosum. Next base: position 65,665,390 of record NW_028270154.1, on the reverse strand, counting down.
TAGCATGCTGTGGAATGCATTCAAAGACAGTCTGATTACTAGAGCCCTAGTTGTGGTTGTGTCTGAAGCATTCTTCCCAGCCTTGTTTGATGTCTTGTGATGTTCTGATATGTGCTAAGAAGTTGACCTCAATATCGAATGTGCTGTCAATATTGAGAATGGTCTGGATCAGCCTCAGACAGTGTCTTGACAGGAGAATGGAATGGATGGATTTGGCAATGGAGTTTGTGCAATTTCACATGTATGAATTTAAGCTCCTAGAATGAATGATTCATACCATAAAACGACTGCCACAGGCCATAAGATTGAAAGATTTATTTTGAAAAAGATCTATGCAGCTTGATTTGATGCATGATTAGGTTATTAGATTTAATTATTCCTGAGGTTTTAAAATTAGCTACTCTTAATAAAACAGCAGCTCAGCAGCTATGATTTTGAATCTATCAGTTTCTAGTTCGACAGTTCAGTTTGACCAGAGCCAAGGTTGAAGCATTCATCATTGACATTGATTTGATTGTCCCTAGAAGAGGAGAAGAACATATTGCGAGAAGGAAGATCCTTCTTGTTGTACTGAAGTGCAACTAACAGATTAGTCATGGGCTTACACAAAGGATATCTCTGAAAATGTACTTGGGTTGCTTCCTTGTTACAAGAGAGAAAGATATTATGCTAATACCACTGGAAGAGTAATCCTGAGATACAGGCTAATCCTGGGTATATGGGTTCATATCCCATCATGTCAGCTGGTAGAAGTTACATTCAATGAATAAATCTGGAATTGAAAGCTCATGTCAATAACACTGACTGTGCTGGCTTTATCTGGTCTGTTCTTGAACACCACATCCACAGTAACGTGGATGACTTTTAACTAAGGGCAGAAAGGGCTAGCCACCAAATTCGGATTTGCATCTCAAGGAAGAACATTACAATCACCTCTTTAGTAATGTCTTCTACTCAGTTGACAGCATCCCTCCCTATTCCTCAGAAGCTCTTGACTCCAGTCAAACTCCTAGTCTTCTGGCCATGGAAGGCAAGTTCATGACTCACTTCAAACAGGTTGATCCTTCCAACTATTCTCTAAGAGATATAAAAGTTGTAAAGAAACAAAATATCTTTTTCATTAAGGTAGAGCAAGTGATAGCAAATAATAATGCTTGATGGGAAGAGTCACAGAGTCATAGGGACAGCATGGAAACAGACCCTTCGGCCCAACTCGTCCTAAACTAATCTAGTCCCATTTGCTAGCACTTGGCACATATCCCTCTAAACCCTTCCTATCATCCAAATGTCTTTTAAATGCTCTAATTGTGCTAACCTCCACCATTTTCTCTGGCAGCTCATTCCATATATGCACCACCTCTACATGAAAAAGTTGCCCCATAGGTCCCTTTTAAATTTTTTCCCCTCTCACCCTAAATCTATACCCTCAGGAAGAGGAGGAAAGGAGCAGGAAAGTATGCAAAACCTGTATGATAGTGGACTTAAGTATGATTTTTGTGATAATTCATTAACTGATAATGTTTATTTGATAATGCGTGATGCTTCAATTAAACTGTCCATGCCTATTTTACAACAGTGAAAATAACTTCAAAAAATTATCACAATTGCCTTGATGATGGATCAGTACCATAAGGGGTTTCAGAAGATGATGCAGAGTAGCTGATGTATTCAGCAATGGAGTGTAAAGGCAGAAGAATAAGGCATGTAGAGTGTGAAGAAGAATCTGCAACTGGAAGAGATGACAGAAGTAATTGAAGTTGTACAGGGATTTGATGATTAGAATTTTTAAAATGATTCATGGGACATACAAACCTGACCGATATTGGCAACTTGATGGTATGTGTTTTTAATGGATTAAGACATGGAAGTCAGAGTTCTGGATCAATCACACTTAATGAAAGTTTCGAGGCTTGCAGGGGAATCATTAGAGAAAACAAGTAGGTGGAAGATAAAAATTAATGAGGATTTTAGGAGTCAGAAGCATAGGTAAGCGATCAGCGCTAAAGCTAAAGTACATGTATGAAATGAACTGCCAGACGAAGTGGTGGAGACTGGTACAATTACAATATTTAAAAAGCATTTGGAGGGTACATAAGTAGAAAGGGTTTTGAGGGAATTGGGCCAAATACTGGCAAATGAGACTAGATTTATCTAGGTTATCTGGTCAGCATGGGCAAATTAGACTGCAGGGTCTGTTTCTGTGCTGTACATCTCTATGACACTAAATCAAAACACTTAAAAGGAAAATTAATACATCAAAGCTATTACTGAAATTTGCATGGAAGGCATGGTTTTAATTGATGTAGAATTCAAATTCAGCTTGTACTTTTGATTTCTGGTTTCATTTTTTCCCCTGTTTAATTTTCAGGGAACCTTTCTTCAATCAATTTTAATGGATATCTTACCTCATAGTCACAGATCAATTCAAAGAGAGTAAACCAAGTAGAGTTATTTTGGGATTCTCTGGTAGCAAGTAAGAAATATAATCCTTTGTTCTATTCTTTTGGTGCATTATCCGGCATTGAGAGTCTGAATGTATCTCACCAAAGTTCCCTGTGCTTAGGGATGATTTACAGTTGACCTCATTTGTTTGATCCATGACCTGCTACTGATGTCCTAGAAAAGTTTAGACAGAGATATGTAAATATTTATTGATATTCATATTGATAAATATATTAATATATTAACATATCAATAAATATTTATCAACATGTAAATGTTCCTTCTAGAGAAGGAGTGAAACTTGACCTTCTCTTGGATAATAAGACAACACAAGTGAATTATAGAATCCCTACAATGTGGAAACGGGCCATTCAGTCCAAGTCCACTTTGGCCCACCAAAGAGTAATCCACACAGATCCATTCCCCTACTATTCTACATTTACCCCAGACTCATGCATCAAACCTACACATCCCTGAACACAATGGGCAACTTAGCAATGCTAATTCACCTAAGCTGCAAATCTTTGGATTGTGGGAGGAAACCAGAGTGAGTCCATGCAAACACAGGGAGAGTATGCAAATTCCACACAGACAATCACCCAAGGTGGGAATTGAACCTGGGTCCCTGGCTCTGTGAGGCAATAGTGCTAACCACTGAGACACCATGCCACCTGTAGGGGAACATTTTGGGTCTAGTGACCATAATTTGATTTGTTTTAAAATAGTTATGGAAAAGATAAACCTTATGTAAAAAATAAAGTTTTTAATTGGAGTAAGGCAAATTTTAATGGTATGAGACAACAACTCTCAAATTAATAGACTGTACACATCTAATAAGTGGGAGGCTTTCAACATGTGGCAATGAGCGTGCAGAGTCTTTATGTTCTTGTAAGAGTAATAGGTAAGGCTGGCAGGATCAGAGAACAATGGATGAATAACCATATTAAAGTTCTAGTCAAGAGTCTAATGTATGATTTTTAAAATGTAAATAACTGAGTAAATAACTGAGTGGCTTAGTGATTAGCACTGCTGCCTCACAGCACCAGGGTCCCAGATTCAATTCCAATCTCGGGCAACTGTCTGTGTGGAGTTTGCACTTACTCCCTGTGTCTGCGTGGGTTTCCTCCGGGTGCTCTGGTTTCCCCTCACAATCCAAAGATGTGCAGGTCAGGTGAATTAGCCATGCTAAATTGCCCACTAGTGTTAGTGTTAGGAGGGAAATGGTTCTGGGTGAGTTACTCTTCGAAGGGTCGGTGTGAACTGGTTGGGCCAAAGGGCCTGTTTCCCCACTGTACGGAATCTAATCTAATTCCAGCTTCCTAAATGAATCTCTTAAACAAAATAAAGAGTGTGGCGACATTCTCAAGAGGAAGATCAAAAAGGCAAAGAGAGGATATGAGAAAGCCTTGGCAAATAAAGTTAAGGATAGTCCAAAGAGATTCTCCAAGTACATTAAGAGTGACAGAACAACTAAAGAGAGAACAGGGCTCCCTAAAGATCAAAGCGGTTGCCTTTGTGTTGAACATATGGAGATGGGTGAGATATTAAATGAATATTTTGCATCAATTTTCACTGTGGAGAAAGAAAAGGAAGCTTTAGAACTCAGGGAAATAAATATTGATGTTTTGAAAATAGTTCACATTATAGACGGGGAAGTGCTGAAGGTTTTAGAAAAAAACAAAGGTGGATAAATCTCCAAGACCTGACCTGGTATATCCCAGGCCTTTGTGGGAAGTTAGGGAAGAAATTGAGGGGTCAATTGACAATAGACAATTGACAATAGGTGCAGGAGTAGGCCATTCAGCCTTTCGAGCCTGCACCGCTATTCAATATGATCATGGCTGATCATTCCTCATCAGTATCCTGTTCCTGCCTTATCTCCATAACCTTTAATTCCACTACCTTTGAGAGCTCTATCCAACTCTTTCTTAAATGAATCCAGAGACTGGGCCTCCACTGCCCTCTGGGGCAGAGCATTCCACACAGCCACCACTCTCTGGGTGAAGAAGTTTCTCCTCATCTCTGTTCTAAATGGTCTACCCATATTTTTAAGCTGTGTCCTCTGGTTTGGCACTCACCCATCAGCGGTGAGTGCTGGAGCATGTTTCCTGCTGCCAGAGTGTCCAATCCTTTCATAATCTTATACGTCTCAATCAGATCCCCTCTCAGTGGTTATTAGATTAGATTAGATTAGATTAGATTAGATTAGATTAGATTATATTACTTACAGTGTGGAAACAGGCCCTTCGGCCCCACAAGTCCACACCGACCCGCCGAAGCGTAACCCACCCATACCCCTACATTTACCCCTTTACCTAACACTACGGGAAATTTAGCATGGCCAATTCACCTGACTTGCACATCTTTGGACTGTGGGAGGAAACCGGAGCCCCCGGAGGAAACCCACGCAGACACGGGGAGAACGTGCAAACTCCACACAGTCAGTCGCCTGAGTCGGGAATTGAACTTGGGTCTCTGGCGCTGCGAGGCAGCAGTGCTAACCACTGTGCCACCGTGCCGCCCTCAGTCTTCTAAACTCAAGGGTATACAAGCCCAGTAGCTTCAGTCTTTCAGTGTAAGGTAATCCCGCCATTCCAGGAATTGACCTCGTGAACTTACGCTGCACTCCCTCAATAGCCAGAATGTCTTTCCTCAAATTTGGAGACCAGAACTGCACACAGTACTCCAGGTGTGGTCTCACCAGGGCCCTGTACAGCTGCAGAAGCACCTCTTTGCTTCTATACTCAATTCCTCTTGTTATGAAGGCCAGCATGCTATTAGCCTTCTTCACTACCTGCTGTACCTGCATACTTGCCTTCATTGACTGGTGTACAAGAACACCCAGATCTCTCTGTACTGCCCCTTTACCTAAATTGATTCCATTTAGGTAGTAATCTGCGTTCCTGTTCTTGCCACCAAAGTGGATAACCATGCATTTATCCACATTAAACTGCATCTGCCATGCATCTGCCCACTCACCTAACTTGTCCAGGTCACCCTATAATCTCTTGCAGAAATATTTGTACCACCTGTAAGTAAGGGTGATGTGCTGAATGACTGGTGTGTGGCTAATGTTGATCGATGAGGAATTCTATAGAATGCACTGCTGGATCCACTTTTGTTAGTCATTTATATAAAGAATTTAAGTGAGAATATAGGAAACATGGTTAGTGAGTCTGCAGATGACACCAAGATTGGTGATATAGTGGACAGTGAAGAAGGTTGTTTAAGATTGCAAAGAGATTTTGGTCAATTGGGTCAATGGGCTGATGCAGTTTAATTTGGATAAATGCAAGATATTTCATTTTGGTAAAACAAACAAAGACAATACTTATACAGTTAAAAGTAGGGCTATGTAGAACAGAGACATCTAAGGTTTCAGGTACACAAGTCTTTGATGTTTGCATCACATATTGAGAGGATGGTTAAGAAGGTTTTTAGCATGCATGCCTTCATTCGCAGACCTTTGAGTATAGGAGTTGGAATGTTTTGCTGAGGTTAAACAGAACATTGGTGAAGCCTGTTCTGGAGTAATGTGTCCAATTCAGGTCTCTGCCGTAGGAAGGATATAATTTAAGCTGGAGTGGGTTCAGAAGAGATTTACCAAGACGTTGCTGGGAATGGAGGATTTGAGTTATAAGGAGAGGCTGAATAGGTTAAGACTTCTTTAGCTAGAGCATAGGAAGTTGAGAGGTGACCTTATAGAGGTTTATAAAATAATGAGGGATATAGATAAGGTGAATGGCAGTTTTTTTTTGGGGTGGGGGCTTTCAAGACTGGGAGAATATTTTTAAAGTGAGAGGAAATGCTTTTTAAAAAAGACATGAGGAGCAAATGTTTAACAGAGTGGTTCATGTGTGGAATGAACTTTCAGAGGAAGTGGGTACAGTTATAACATTTAAATTAGATTACTTACAGTGTGGAAACAGGCTCTGTGGCCCAACAAGTCCACACCGACCCTCCGAACAGCAACCCACCCAGACCCATTCCCCTACACCTAACACTATGGGCAATTTAGCATGGCCAATTCACCTAACCTGCACATTTTTGGACTGTGGGAGGAAACCGGAGCAAACACGGAGAGAATGTGCAAACTCCACACAGACAGTTGCCTGAGGTGGGAATTGAACCCGGCGCTGTGAGGCAGCAGTGCTAACCACTATACTACCGTGCCACCCAAGCATAAGCAATTTTTGGGGGGATGCAGGCAGTTGGGACTAGTTTAATTTGGGATTGTGATCAGCATGGACTGGTTAGCCGAAGGGTCTGTTTCCACACTGTATGATTCAATGACTATAAAGATGAAACAATTTCATTTTGATGTATAGCCCATAGGGAGTAAAAGGTTGATTTTTTTTCCATTCCTACTTTATCTGAAATTGTGCTTCAAGGAATAGATTTTGGAAATTGTATTGTCATATCATATCTCTAATAATAAGGATATGCTTGTATCTGGTTTTTGTTTCAGATACTGGTCCCACAGAATCTACATTTCAGAGTATTGCACTATATGAAGTTTTAGCCGGGTAAAATGTCTGTTTATCAATGCTTGGGTTTTTGACATTTTTACTTGCCTTAAATTTCATGTGATGCTTGCAATATCTTGTTACGATTTTGGGGCAGTACACTATTTGATGAAGAACTGCCCTTTTGACTTCCATGAGTCTGTGAGGATGTCTCCATTGCCTCCATCAGAACTCTGTTTTTCATATAATAGTATTCCAGAACTCCTTCAATTTCAACTGCATTGTGAGCTGCTTGTGTTAACTTGTTTAACACTGGATTTGATGACTGATCCTCAATTAATGGAGGCATGCCAAATTCTTCTTTTGAATTATCTTCATCCTTAAGGAAAGCTATTCAACATCTGCCTATGGTATTACTTGACCTCTGCTGATGGATTTTCCTTAACTATTGCTCTGTTCACCACACATAATGTAAAAAATATCTGGAACTTGTTCTTGTGAATGTTCCATCTCTTTAACCTCCTTCAGGCATTCTTTGATTGTAGGTGAAACTATAATCTTCAGTCCAGTCAACTCATTACCCTGGAGTAAATCAACTCTCCCCACAGGTAATTGTGCAATTCTAGTCCTCTTCCTATAGGAAGGACTTTGAAAGGGTTCAGAAAAGATTTACAAGCATATTATAATCCTACACATGGAGGTAGTACAGTGGCTCAGTGGTTAGCACTGCTGCCTCACAGTGCCAGGGACCAGCGTTCGATTCCACCCATGGATGATTGTCTGTGTGGAATTTGCGCATTCTCCCCATATCTACGTGGGTTTCCTTTGGGTGTTCTGGTTTCCTCCCACAATCCAAAGATGTGCAGGTTAGTTGAATTGGCCATGCTAAATTGCCCATAGCGTTTGGGGTGTGTAGGTTAGGTCATTAGTCAGGAGTAAATATAGGGTAGGGGAATGGGTCTGGGTGGGTTACTCTTTGGAGGGTCAGTGTGGACTTGTTGACCCAAAGGGCCTGTGTCCACACTGTAGGGATTCTATAATTCTCTCTTATATTCTCTTTCTCACATACACTCACACTTTCTCTCACTTTTGTGCTCTTTTTCTCATTCTTTCTCGCTCTCTTTTGTATGTGCTGTCATTTGCGCGAGCTCTCTTTTGCTCACTCTCTTTGTCTATCACTCACGCACACTGCTTCTCTCTCTCACATGCTGTCTCTCTCTATCTTTCTTACGCACTCGTGCGATCAATCTTGCACTGTCTAAAACTCCTTCTCTTATATTCTTGCACTCTCTCTAATTCTCTCTTTTTCTCTCTCTCTCACACACACACACACGCATGTTGTCTCTCTTTCTCATGCACTATCTTCCTCTTTCCCAGCAGCTTGCACTTTCTCTCCCGCATGTGTGCTCACACACTTTTCCCCTCCCTCTTTCTCTTTCTTGTGCTCTCCTCTTTCCCTTTTGCGCTCTCTCAACACTTGCTCTCTCTCTGTCTGTCTTGCTCTTGCATTCTCACTCTCGCTCTCATACTCTCCCTCTCCTTTCTCCTGCACTTTCTCTCATGGTCTCGCTTTCTCTCTTGTACACTCTTGCTCTCTTGCTCCTGATCCTGCTGGTTTGTCCTTAATCTCTCATAATCCCAAATTATGTGTTAGCTTTTCAGTCTTTCCTGCATTCCTAATCCTGACATACTGTTTCACTGCTAATTTACTTACCAATTCATTTATCCTGGCTTTTGAGAGGCTTATTGGGAGCATTAGTCTGGACCACAGAATGAATGAGTTGCTCTTTTTTGGTTTCTTCCAATTCCTCATCGTTCGGTGCTATTGAAACAATGTTGTTTGCCGACCAATGTTCAGTCATTCACTCACTAATTGAGAATTTGTCATTTCAGTATCTCTAAGGGCATTTTACTCTTACTTCAACAAGGACTTTTCAGAGAATTGAGGGTGGATGCCAAACGGAGACTTTCTGGCACCTCTACAGAGGAAAGAGAATTGGATTTGCTCAATGCTTTCTCTTTGAAGACTAAAGGTTTCTCTGCTGCACTCGTCGCACAGATGACATCGTCACCTGGTCAGGAGCCAAGCATTATCATGTGATTGTTTCCCCTTCTTCAGAACCCATTGGCACTGTTCTGCCTACTCTTGCTCAGTCTCATTGTTTTAAAGCAGTGCAGTCACAGACTTAGAATAAAAGAAACACAAAGACATGGTCTTTGTGCAATTAACACAATTTTGAGCTTCAGAGAAGTAAGACAACACAGAGGATTAAACATATTCCAGATAAGATATGGACCAACTATCATGATTATTAAGAATTGCAACCTCAGAAATGGACATCCAAGAGATTGGAAAATCCTCCAGCAGCAAAATTATTTGTAGAAGTGCAGAAGCAAGATCAGCAGTCTGCAAGCTGTGGACCAAATCAATGGAAATGCCATTCAATCCTCAAATCTCAAAAATATTGTTGTTTCTAGTTTTCAAAGCAATAATTCAGCTTGATCTATCCTTAACTTATTATAACACGTGGTAGATTTTTGTCTTTACTCCTTGGAAGGAATGCAGGAAGGAAAATCTGGTGTAGAGTATAGCTGAATTATTTCAGAACCTTCCAATAGTTTTGTTCCAGTTATTTTAAAGGAAGGAAAGTTGTGCTGGATCTGTTCTTTTTGTGCCAGATTATCCACCAGATTTTCCATACTGAGCCTCAGCTGAGGCAGTGTTTAATGCCCACACAATTAAAAGGATTATATTTCAAAGAATAATACCAGGACATGTCAAAAGTGAGTGATTTTAAGGCTTGTGATAAAAGATATTGGAGATACAGTTAGTATGTTTGCAGGTGACACCAAAATAGGAGATGGAGTGGACAGTGGGGAAGGTTACCTCAGAGTGCAATAGGATCTTGATCAAATGGGCTAATGGGCCGAGGAGTGGCACATGGAGTTTAATTTAGATAAATGTGAGGTGCTGCATTTTATAAAGACAATTCAAGGCAGGACCAATACACGTAATGGTAAGATCCTGGGGAGTGTTGCTGAACAAAGAGAGCTTGAAGTACAGGTTCATAGTTCTTTCAATATGGAATCACAGGTAGACAGGATAGTGAAGAAGGCATTTGACATGCTTTTCTTTATTGGGTCAGAGCATTGAGTATAGGAGGTGGGAGGTAGTGTTGTGGCTGTACAGGACATTGGTTAAGTCACTTTTGGAATATTGTGTGCAATTCTGATTTCTCTGATATAGGGAGGATGTTGTGAAACATGAAAGGATTCAGGAAATATTTACAAGGCTGTTGCCAGGGTTGGAGGGTTTGAGCCATAGGGAGAGGCCGATAAGGATAGATTTGTTTTCCCTGGACCGTTGGAGGCTGAAGGGTGACCTTATAGAGGTTTATAAAATTATGAGTGGCATGAATAGGGTAAATAGACAATGTCTTTTCCCTACGGTGGGAGTCCAGAACTAGAGGGCATAAGTTTAGAGTGAGGGGGAAAGATTTAAAAGGGAGCTAAGGGGTAAATTTTTAACGTAGAGGGTGGTGCATGTGTGGAATAAGCTGCCAGAGGAAGTGGTGGATGCTGGTACAATTACAACACTTAAAAATCATCTGGATGAGTATATGAAGAGGAAGGGTTTAGATGGATATGGGCCAAGTGCTGGCAAATGGAACTAGATTAATTCAACATAAGCAGTCAGCATGGATGAGTTGAACCTGAAGGGCTTGTTTCCATGCTGTACATCCCTATGACTCTATGAATGCTGAAATAACAAGATATCTATTACCCATCAACTGGAATCACTTAAAACTTAACAACAAAGTGGAATCTAAGAAATTATATCAGCAGAACTTATTTCTATCTTCCATTGACCCCACCAGGACTTGGCTGAAATAATTCTGATGCCTGCTAAAAGCTATTATTTTAAATGTCAGAGTTGGAGCAAGTTTATTTGATAACTAATGGACTGTCAGTCAGATGGAAAACTTCCATTCTGTTATTAGTGTTCAGTTGTTTAGAAATAGCATGCAAAATGTTTAATTAGGAAAAGATTAAAAACTTAACTATCAGTTGAAATGCATCTTTTGTCTTCAAACATAGAAATTTGGCTACAAATAAAATTAACCATCTACACCACTTCCTCATTAAAATGAAGAGATGTATTTGCATATCGCAAACATTTTGGAAAGCCAGCAATGTTTTACTCTTTAGAGTGAAGTGCAACTTCCCAGGATTTTACGTTTTATGGTTTTCTGGCTACACTTATCTACATTTTCCATAAGGCTACAGCCGTATGTTCCTAATCTTCACCATTACTGCTGATAAAATGCAAGACAAGTAAATTTCCATTGGATAGCATTTGGCATTTTACATACTTCTCATTTTTGTAGGTTAAATTTGAATACTTGACACTAGTTATATCTATGTACATTATGTGTGCTTCGCAATACATTACATATATCCTTGGCAAATTTGTGCAAACTCAATAGCAGTATGAGTGTCCTCTCTTAAGCTAACACCCTCAGCATCACGGTTCTGGTTACAGTCAAATCAGTTGTGTTGAGCAGACTACATCATCTGGATGCCTGACATAAGATGTCCAGGATAAGTTTTAAAATTTACTCTGTGCTTCTTCATGGCTAGCGTTTACAAAAAGGTAAAGGAAATGCTTGAAGGATGTCCTCTACATTTCCAGGGATATATGCAACCTTCCCACTGACTCATGGGAATCTCTTGTCCTGGACTGCCTTATAAAAGAGAAGAAGCATCCGTGAAGGTGACAATGAGCTCAAACATCTTCAATAGACCCAGATGAAGGTCAAATACAAACAGCAGAAGGACTGTGAGAAAAGCCAAGCATCCCATCCATCCACTTCTTCAAGCACCATCTGCCCCACTTATGACAAGTTGTACAGAACTAGCATTGGACTGATCTGTCACCTTACGATGAAGAACTATGGAGTGCAAAAAAATTGTCCTTAGCCTCGATTGAATGCCTAAGAAGAAAATAATATTCTCAAAAGATATTCATCAGAAAAAACAGTAATTGTTGTAGTAGGCCACAGTCCATGAATAGCTTGTCTTTTCAAACTGCAGTTTTCCAAAAAAAATGATCAAAAAATGAATTATAACCAGCAGTGTGTTTTTTTAGTACACTATGTTTTATTTTGTGTCTACTTGTAAATTTGCATTAAGAAATATTGCATTTCTTATGAACATTGATGAAAAACAAATTAATAATAAACATAATTTGCATTTATCTCTACAAAATTTAAGCTGGAATAATTTTATGTGTAAATTAACAGCCCATATCGCCATATGATTCATCAGTATAAAAGGTTTGTGATTTTAGATGAACAGGCTTGAGTAGATGAATTGCTTACTTCTGCTCTTAGCTCTTCTGTTCTTAATTCTACATGAGTTGTGTGAGCAACAAACAGTGGTTGCAGTGTACTTTTATTTGTATGTTTGCTCTTTAAGTCAAATCTGTTAAACTCCACATGGTGGAACAAACCATAACGATGTAATTTTTAAAGTAATTTTCTCTTCAAAACGAATTGCAACAACCTGTCAACTGGAACATTTATTTGTGCTGTGTTTCTCTAGTGCAAAGCATCATGATCTCCAGTGATTTCTCCAATTTGTGTTTTTTTAAATTCGGAATTGAGACTTTGCTGAAGTTCATAACTTGTGGAGTTGATACATTTTGGTCTATAAATTTAAATAATGAATAACAGATCTTTGCTCCCAGCATCCTTGCAAAATGAAAGCATGATGAACACTTGTAATAAAAGATGAACAAATCTTATTGAAATCCTTCAGGCAGCCACCTTTTATAAGAGAGAAAATAACAAACATTTCAGTTATATCACAAGCATAAATAAAACTAAAATTGTACATTTATTTTAGAGAGAGTCTTATTCTGCTTTTCATCACTTTAAATGTTGTATTGCAAATATTGTCAGTGAAGCCATAAAGCAAAACATCTTCAAGCTAAAATTAGTCATTTCTAAAGGAGTTGTCAAAACTTTACTGGACCATTCACTTAAAGCTAGATTTTCACTCAGGTTTGGGTACAGAAAATCAGGACTTGCCTGACTGGAGCAGTGTGCCCCTCAGTCTGATTTTCATTCTGGGAGTTTTCAATTGCTAACTGGAGTCTGGTTTGCCAGGACTAGAAAAGTTCAAAGGCAGTCACTAGAGCTATTGAATGTGGAGGTAGACTGTTTAAAAGTTGGTGCTGTGGGGATTGGTGTCAGTTTTAGCAAAAACATTAAAACCAAAAGCATCTCTAGCCCTGGGTTGCTCACACTCCTTGATCCATGCTACTTCCTACCCTGCTTCACCCTTCATATCTTCAATGACAACCTTTGCCACCAACTCCTCATGGGTCTTTCTTGTGCCATACCCATTTCTCTCCCTCCTCTACCACATTTTGTTTTTCCACCCTACACAACAACTCACCCAGTATTGTTGTGGTGGATGGAATTGCTCCCCATTTTAGTCTTATTTCTACCGGGCTTGCTGATTTCACGTTCCTCACATCTGTGTCATGTTGTGATGATAAAATAGTTGGTAATGTATCCAATATTTTATCCTTTTAGTGGTGGTCCTCTCCAATTAACACTGGCATATTTCATTGGGGAGTCACTTCAACTTCCTTTGGATTTCCCACCATTTCTATACACGCTGCAACTCTAACATAGTCACTATTTCCAGATGTCCAGACCCCTGCTGTCACCACCTGCCAATCACGAATTGTTTCTGCTTGTTTTACCATGGGTCCCAAGAGTTTGGACTGATGTCCCTCATTTACTAGCATCTTCACATGGGACATGGCACCTGGTACGCTGTACTATTTTTCCAGAAATTTGTTTCTTTTTATTTGTAATGCTGCTCCCTGCCTTCCTATTATTATAGCTTCACTCTTTAGGAGCTACTGGGTTTCTTTCTAGTGCCTCACTCTGAGTCTCGTCAAATATCATTGTACAATGCAATTCAGATTTGGGTAGTTTAGCCTTCGGTTGTAATGCTAGAATATCTTCTTTCCATTTTCCCCAATTGTCCCAAAGGTGACAATCTATGTCACCGATCTAATACACATTAGCGTTTCTGGCTTCCTGTATTACCAACTGGATACTTGCCCTTTCTACAGTTAAACCCTTTTGAGTACATTCCAATTTCAATTCTAGTTTTAGCAAAGCAAAATTAGTCAGCGTTCCCTTGGACATTAGTATCGGCAAGACTATTTCTCTGCTTCCCATTTTTAAACTCACTGGAGCTGTAAATCATGTTAACTGTGGTTGTCCCTGAAATGGGAAGGTGGGAGGCACATTGTGGCTGAATGCAAGTGTACGTGGCTCCAGTGTCTATCATTATTGGTGTCCCTCTAAACTAATCTGTATAATGGGGTTCCTGTTCAGCCTCCCATGTCACCATTGTGTATTGTCCTTTCCCACCCGAGTTCTCTGGGCACCCCTAGCACATCCTGTAAGGGTTCACAGGCCCCATTGGACCCGTTGGGGCTTGGGTCAGAAAGGCCAGATATTCTTTGTGCATTGGCTCCTGCTGGAACGGGACAGACCAAAATTTATTTGGAGAGTCCCGTCTAATGTGGCCTAGTTGGTTACATCCCCAACATACTGCTTCTGGCCCTTTCTGTGTCTGATTCCTCATTAAACCCTTTTGACCTCCATCTCTTTGTCCCCTTCCCTGGTGGCCCCAGTTCAGTTTTGACTGTTGTTTAATTTTATTTTGCCCTTGGTACAACATCTGTGGAAATGCTCCCTCTCCCCTCAAAAGAGGTTTATTATTGGCATGGGGTTTTCCAGCCTTTGCTAGGCAGCATAACGGTCCTCCCTGGGTTGGCATTTTGTTAATTTCAGTGGTGACTATCAAATCAGTTGTCACTGGCATCTTTTTGTTTTTCTCTCTCTTTTTAAGTTACTCAAACTGCATTTGTGCCAGCTTTCTTTGCACCTCCTCCTGTTGGTTGTTCAATTTCTTTCTGTCTTTCATGGACTACATGGTCTCTAAATTCTTGGTGGGCAATTGACATTAGACCCACCACCTCTTGAAGCCTTGACTTGACTTGACTTGAAGGGCACCGCATCAAAAATGGCCAGATCATTGTGGTCAACAGCTCGTTGCCTTCTCTGTCTTGTTCCGTTTAAAGTCTCCATTTTTTTAGTTGGTTTTTTAGATGGGCAGCTAGGTTTTTAGTATCTCCCAGTGGATCCCCTCTTAGAGCTTTGGGATCAATTTTAGGTGAGTAATAGTTTTAGAGGGCCCGTCATACCCTCTGCCTTACTTGGTTAAAGCCAGCACCATCAATCATTGGATTGTCCACCACTTTCTTCAAACCAACTTTGGGAGCCCCGTTACCTTTACCAGCAGTGCCTTCAAATCTCCCATGGCTAACAATTGTCTCGTGATTTCATCTTCAAAGGCTCTAATCCATTTCCCTGCATCCTCATGTATACCGGGCAATGAATTGCTCAGCCCCTTCAGATCCTTGATTCCCCAAGGAACATTCTGTGGCTGTTCCCCCCACCTCCCTCCTTTTTATGAGCAATGACATCATTTTTTTCGATGTATGGGGATTCCTTTTCCGTACTATCCCTTCCATATAGTGAGTCCCCTTCAGATCCTGACCTTGATTCCACCTCCAACTTCTCCCATTCGTTCCCCCACTGGTCCCATTCGGGCTCTTCTCCTTGTCCACTTTTCTACTTCCCTTTGCTCCTTCCATGGGTCATTCTCCTTCTGACCCCGTTCAATATCCCTTCTATACTTTCGAAATTTCTCATACTCTTTCTGTTCTCGTACTGCCTGCAGTAATCTAAGTTCCTCCTCCAGTTCCGTTCTTTGCAATTTCGTTTTTTCCATTTCTTTCTGTATCATCCTTTCTTTCCTGGATCAATCCCTTCACTTCCTCCCTCCTCTGGTTCATTTTATTTTTCTCATCTTCATCCTCAACCCATTCAATTTCTCCTTCTATTTCTACTGTTCCCTTTATTAAGGGACACTGCTTTGGGTTTCCTTTGGTCTGGGTAGGGAGAGGGTTTGTCTAATACCTTCAAGTCTGGATATAAGGGAGGCTTCTCTTCCCGACCTTCTGTTTCCACAGGCTGCTTATCTTGCTCTTTGGCAGCTTGCCTGGTCACTACTGGTGCCTGGTATGCTTTTCTCAGGTTTTCTCCCACCTGCCTGAAAAGTTTTAGTATTTCTGCTTCCTGTTCCCTCTTCTGGTTTCTCTTTTTAGATTTATCTTTTGATTTGTAATTTTTAATTAATCCTTCCATTTCATTGCATATGTTAATATCAAAAGTACCTTCTTTTGGCCATTTGGCTAATAATTTCTTTGTTCTTTTTTTCCAATTTTTCGGCAATTCTAATGAGGTCATTTTTGATACTGGGAACTTCTTACTCAATATTTCAACTGCGGTTCCTTTATTCATCGTGATATATATACCAGTCCGGTTAACCTATTGTCTCCGTCCTCACAGTTCACTCCTCGTCGTCTCACCAGTCTGGATGGCACCTCATCAATTGTTACTACATTCCTCTGCTGTTTCTCCCTCTAGTGTCACAACTTTTATTTGTCTCTTATCAATCTGTCGGCACCTAAACTTTCTTGGTTTCAATTAATTAATAAAGATAATCTCATTTTATTCGTTCAGCCCAAGCAGACCCATACTTCTCCATGGGCGGTATCCACAGGATTTCTCTCTTATCTCATCCGTTCAGTCTCTCAGTTCTCCCAAGTCAATATTTACAAGGACATTTCCTGCTCTGTCTGTTAAGACCTGCGTTACCTGCAAGGCGATAACCACAGGGACTTACCAACACCACGTAGAATTTTATTTCAGGCAATTTCTATTTTCTATTCTTACCCACCCCACTGTGTAGTTTTCTTGATCAATCCTCTAGTCTCCTCAAACTTCAATTTATTACCGGGCTCTTTGGCTCTTTGGATCAGCAGCTTTTCTGCACTTCAGTGTCCCCGAGGACCTACCTCACTCAACAGAATTCAAACCAAATTAACAGCAAAATGCTTACCTCTTTATGTGACTGGCCAACCTTTATTCTGTCAGGCTCGGGAGGGTCCCGAATGAACCAGGAAGTACCCTCGGGCTGCCATCTCCTTCATGTAGGTCTCTATCTGATCCCGCCGACTATGCCAATTTGGTTGTGGAGGACCGCGCCTTTTGAGAATGACCAGGAGATGCAGAAGATTCCTCGAGATGTGAAGCCTTTATTTGCAAACAAAAGCTGTGACAACCAGAGAAGTACTCGCTGATCGCCCCAGAGTTACTCTCTTTTGATGTTTTTCTAATAGCCGCACCCTATCCCCATTACATTAGCATAGCCAATCGCATTAAGCATACATTATATCCCCTTAACCAATCACATTTTGCTACAATTGTCTTCTGGTTTACATTCAGCCTATCACGTTATTCCACGGTTATCTTTCAACATTCTCTGTATACATTGCTTCATCATCTATCACATGATGGGCCGTGCCATATTCCGCCATGCTCCTGCAGCAGTTACACAAGGTGAACTCAGGCATGCAAAATGGACCTCACTATTGCACAACACCCCAACATGTAGGGGAGATTTCAAAACCACTGTTACCATATAACTTAATCATAATTCATACTCATATACTCATATTTTCCATAGTATCTACCATGGGCAGACCTCAGGATCCATGCAGGAATGAAAAAATAAAGTTTATGTAACAATTTCATTCCACCATAATTAAAAATTACACTAACTGAAAAAGTTCACTCAATATAGTTAAGTACCTTCAAGTACTTAATCCCTTATATTTGCTTTAAGATTTTAAACTTCTTGTAAAAATAAACATTTCTTTCAAATATTTACTCCCTTAAAATATGTATATACATATTTATAGATTGTGTCAAAGATAATAAAACTCTTTATGGTCACTTGAAGCTTTGAATCAAATTGTGATGCTACAGGCCCTGCATTGTGATAATGATGTGTGTAGGAGCAGTCAGGCAGAAATTCCACTAATCATAGCACACAGGCTTATGTCAACAACTTTAATTGAAATGACAAATAATTATTTTTTTCAACAGCAGGCTGTCTTTTGCTCTTTCAAAATTAAAAAACAAATGATTTAAATAACTTCACAAATTAATAGCTCCATATACGTTATCTTTTATTTTTCATAATCATGTATTCCCTTAATAATTTCAAAGGAGGTACTTGATCTCTCCTAAAGGGCACTGGGCAGCATCCAAAAGGATATCTTACCACTTCAAATGAGCAGTTTGCATCACCAAATACTTCCTGAAAATGTCTAAAACCCAAGATTGACGTTTGAGAAATTCAAATTGCACTTGTTTAAAGATAGCCAGATGTTTAAACATGCAGCTACTTCAAAGAATTGTGTATGTGTGAAAAAGGCCCTGCCCTTGTGTTCCTCGATAAAAGCTGTGGATGGGGGATTTGGAGGTGGGTCTTCCATTCCGAATATGGCATGAATCATGTATGACTTTACACATATTTGGGCCTGAGAGTGAAGCTAGAGGTTATGATGCTGAAAGTTTGTGGTAATATCCATAGGATAGCAAGGACCTATCATTTTCCTGCTGTCATGTTATTTCCTCAGCATTGCATCAAGTGGTGGATTGGCCTTCCACTGTACGCTCAGTTGAAACACTGGGAAGAATCATGTGCCCTTCTGGCTAAATCTGCGTGATGCCATTTTTTTGGTGGGGTTTTCATTGCCCAGCAAGTACTCTATACTGCGCTACCTACATTCCCTGCAGCAGCCATGCGCCGCTACCTACATTCCCTGCGTACAACAAATCCGAAGCCTCCAGCAACAGACCTCCCTCCGGATCCTTCGCTCCACGCTTGCAGCCATGCGCCGCTACCTACATTCCCTGCACCGACTCCCACGGCTACCTAGACTACACCTCCTCCCACCCTGCCCCCTGTAAAAACGCCATCCCATATTCCCAATTCCTTCGTCTCCGCCGCATCTGCTCCCAGGAGGGCCAGTTCTAATACCGTACAACCCAGATGGCCTCCTTCTTCAAAGACCGCAATTTCCCCCCCCCGACGTGATCGACGATGCCCTCCACCGCATCTCCTCCACTTCCCGCTCCTCCGCCCTTGAGCCCCGCCCCTCCAATCGCCACCAGGACAGAACCCCACTGGTCCTCACCTACCACCCCACCAATCTCCATATACATTGTATCATCCGTCATCATTTCCGCCACCTCCAAATGGACCCCACCACCAAGGATATATTTCCCTCCCCTCCCCTATCAGCGTTCCGAAAAGACCACTCCCTCTGTGACTCCCTCGTCAGGTCCACACCCCCCACCAACCCAACCTCCACTCCCGGCACCTTCCCCTGCAACTGCAAGAAATGCAAAGCTTGCGCCCACACCTCCCCCCTTACTTCCCTCCAAGGCCCCAAGGGATCCTTCCATATCCGCCACAAATTCACCTGCATCTCCACACACATCATTTACTGCATCCACTGCACCCGATGTAGCCTCCTCTATAAGGCCGCCTACTTGTGGAACGTTTCAGAGAACACCTCTGGGACGCCCGGACCAACCAACCCAACCACCCCGTGGCTGAACACTTTAACTCCCCCTCCCACTCCACCAAGGACATGCAGGTCCTTGGACTCCTCCATCGCCAGACCGTAGCAACACGACGGTTGGAGGAAGAGCGCCTCATCTTCCGCCTAGGAACCCTCCAAGGGATGAACTCAGATTTCTCCAGTTTCCTCATTTTCCCTCACCCCACCTTGTCTCAGTCAAATCCCTCGAATTCAGCACCGCCTTCCTAACCTGCAATCTTCTTCATGACCTCTCCGCCCCCACCCCCACTCCGGCCTATCACCCTCACCTTGACCTCCTTCCACCTATCGCATTTCCAACGCCCCTCCACCAAGTCCCTCCTCCCTACCTTTTATCTTAGCCTGCTGGACAAACTTTCCTCATTCCTGAAGAAGGGCTCATGCCCGAAACGTCGATTCTCCTGCTCCTTGGATGCTGCCTGACCTGCTGCGCTTTTCCAGCAACACATTTTCAGCTCTATACATTTCTTACCAACTTCACTGCATTAATTACCTACTCTGCCCTGAGATGTCCATCAAGTTCGATTTCCGCCCCCTAACTTATTGTGCAGGATCTCAGAGCAGCCTGCCACTAAGTGGATAACTACAATAAGACTACACCAAGCTATAGTTTGCGTGATTTTTAACTTTGTCCACCCCAATCCAACACCGCCTCCTCCACATCATGGCTACACTAAAACTGTGACACCCTTTGTGACTGTGGCATCCTTAAAAGGCCATTATGTTCCTGGATAAATACTGATATTCCAAAACAGTCCTGCTCATCGAAGGATAGAGTTGGAACATGCAGGAGAGGGGGAAAATGGCACTGCAGCTCTCCAACTTGGATCTGGAGTTTGTGGTCAACACTGTGTGCAAAGAAGGGTCGCATCACAAGACCCTACCAGTTTGGCCCCTGGTTGTCACCCAGAGCCGTGCCAATTCCTGGATTTGGAAGAATAACTGACAATACCACAAGATTAAGTTACCTTCTCTACTTGGCCAAGGGTATGTGTCACACTCTGCATTCTGCTAGCTCACACTTGTTCTAATTCTATCAATGCCTCCATCTCTACCAAGGCTCATGCTCTGCCACTCTCACTATTGCATGCAACATCTTCCCTCGCTTTCCCTTGTTTCCACCCCACAACACTGAAGCTGCCTGACCTCCACACTGCCTCCTCATTCCCTTTGATGCCTCACCACTTTTTCCATACATACACTAGCACTGGTAGCTATGGCAACCACTGCTACTTCACTTGTTCTCCACTGGCACCCCCGGCCTTTCTGTCAATACAGGAAAACAGCCCATAACAGGACAAATCGAGCTTGTACAGACCTGAGCACATTGCGGGCTGGGGGTGTTGGGGGTCCTCCATAAGCAGCTCTTCACCCTCTGTGAGAAGGCACAATTTAAAAATAAGTGGGATGCCATTTAGGACTGAGATGAGGAGAAATTTCTTCAGGGACTTGTGAATCTTCAGAAGTCTGTAACCCAAAGGGCTGTGAAAGCTCAGTCTTTTGAGTATATTTCAATTAGCATAATATAAATATTTGATGAAAAATGGCATGAAGGATTATGGGAGTAGTGTGGGTAACAATGAAGTGTTTGATCAGCCATAATTGCTTTTAATGGCAGGTAGGTTCGAGGAGCTGAATGGTCTACTCATGATCTTATGTTCTATCTATTATTAAATAAATCTTTAAAATGCTCTAACATATTTTTCACAACACATTGACTAGTTCTGATAATAGTTCTGATAATGCCAAGTGAAGTACTAAAATAATCTTAATAACAGTCATCAGAAAAGTTCTTGAGTTTAGTAACGCTTACTGGCCTGTAGTTACCTGTTGGTTTTCTCCTTCCCTACTTGAATGAGGAACAATGAAAAGTGACAGTCAGCACCAGTGATAGTTTGGAGACAATCAGGAGAAGTAAAAAGAGCAAGCAAAAGAAGGACCTAGAGAGATTGGAAAATTTCAGTAGATTAAAATAATACCAGCACAAGAGAGGGAGAGCATTTGTTGGATTTCAGGCCTGGCTGCTGCCATTGTTATCACATGTGGAGACAATTAACTTATGTTGCGCTTTGCTGTTTGGGGACTGAATCTCTACAACTGGCAGAGTAAACATAAAAGATATGAAGTATTGATAAGGAGCAAGTGAGTCACTGGTTGTGTCAGAAAGCTAAAATATACCTTTTAAAGCACATGCTCAAGGTGCCATTCCTTATTTTGGCATGAGCTCTAATGAAGTAAGGGTTGCAGTCTTCAACTTATTGAGTCCTCTTCCAGCATGACATGCAGAGAGAATTATGCCTTAGTTTACGTTTGAATTACTTAGCTGGGGCTGGGATGAACTTTTAAATAACCAGCTTGAACATTACAGCTTTTGGAATTATTTCTGATTTCCTTCAGGGGTGACAGGCCCCAGTCCAGTTAACATCCATTGTTGAAGGGCTGGTGCCTGAAACATTGATTCTCCTGCTTCTCGGTTGCTGCCTGACCGGCTGCGCTTTTCCAGCACCACACTCCTCAACCTGATCTCCAGCATCTGGTCCTCACTTTCTCCTAACACCCATTGTTGCCCCAGCACAAAAATCCTGTTTTGAGGGCACTTTTCTCCTTAGGTAAATGGATCAGGCTGCAAAATTTTCCCGACTCCTGAGATCTGCCTCAAGGCTGAAAATCCAGCACTGCAGGAGTTGAACACTATCAATGATAACATTGTTCCTTATTATTGAACATTCTTTATTATTTCTATTAACATAGAGCACAAGCTAGAATCCGGTGAGGTCCCACAGCATATCCTCTGTTTATATTTAAATAATTTTTCTGACAGCATCTAATAATTGACATCAAATTTTGGCACTCACTGTAAAAACACCCAATGTGTACCCCAGGCTGAAACAACCAGTCTCCCACTCACATGTTGATGAAATTAGGTTTTGCGCACTGGCTATTTGTAGTGCATGTAAGCACCAGGATAAAGACAATCTGAATGTAAGAAGTAAACTAAATTGTTGATCATGTTTCCATATATTATAATTATCAATGTGGCTGACGACAACTGCAATTCCATCACTTGCTATTATCAGCAATCTTGAAAATATATCTCTGCAACATTCATGAAATAAGTTCTTTGATTCTAGCAGGAGTTTTTAATACAACAATCATATACAATGCTTGTTTCTCAGGATTTCACATACAGAGAGCTGAATTTTTGCCAAAAATTGTAAGAAGTCCATTTTGGCGCAATTCATGAAGGGTTTCTCTTCATGAGCTCTGGTGAGTGATCCAATGCATTTCTCTGTAGTTTGCCTCTTTATGAATATACTATACCCACATGGGATCCTAATTCCTTGGGTGGTGGTAGGGGGAGGTGGTGGGGAGCAGGGAACACATCACCTTGATTCTACTGCAGGTGCCTTTTCTTCTCAAGGGTACAGGGGTGGTCCCAGTAGACAGCTAGCTGGTAGACGAATTGCATACAGTGCCCCAGAAATGTCCTCTCAGGAGGTGTCTGGGCCTTCAAACTCCAGGAGGGAGAAAGTGAGGACTGCAGATGCTGGAGATCAGAGTCAAGAGAGTGGAAACACTGGCCCAGCAAGTCCACGCCGACCCTCCGAAGAGTAACCCACCCTGACCCATTCCCATATTTCTCTACATTCCCATGACTAATGCACCTGACATTACAGACAATTTAGCATGGCCAATCCATCTAACCTGCACATCTTTGGATTGTGGGAGGAAACCCTATTGACTCCAACTTTGGCTTTCAGTGGGCAGACCCCTGGACTGACAATGGCCCACCTCCTAACAAACTTGGACAGTCAGCTCCCACTGATGACTGACTAAAACCTTGACTGACCTTTGTGCACTTTAACTGCCGTACTGCTAATTCCTGGACTGGTTGCACTTCACCATGGGTGAGTCCCCAGGATGGAGAGCCATGGACGTACTGAAAGATCCAAGCTGCTGACTGACTTTGTGCAAACCTTTGCACTGAGTAGACTTTTAGACAGGGCATTTCACTGAAGCACATGCAGTGTGCTTGCTGGGATGTGCTGCAGGTGTGAAATTGTCCACTCCTTTGACTGATGAATGTTGTCAACCACAACAAGTGTCTGGCTTTGTATCTGTGCTAAACAGCAATACAAAACAGAAGGACTGTTAGCCTTTAAGCTCTGACTGAAGGGCAAGTGCAAAAGGGAAAGCAGGATGCTGTAACCTGCCAAAGAAATTCAGAGTGAGTGTTAAGAGACCAGATGAGGAGTCCTAAGCAGCATCCTGGTCCAAACATGAGACAAATATCTGTCCCTGCACAAGTGGTCTGGCAGGACGTTGCAAGAAATTGATGCCCAAGTATTGAAGTAGACCTGGGATGGTGGAGTCCAGAAGTAGAGGGCATAGGTTTAGAGTGAGAGGGGAAGAATTTACAAGGGACCTAAGGGGCAATGTTTTCACGCAGAGGAAACATTGTGGATGCATGGAAGGAGCTGCCAGAGGAAGTGGTGGAGGCTGGTACAATTACAACATTTAAAAAGCATCTGATGGGTATATGAATAGGAACAGTTTAAAGGGATGTGGGTCAAATGCTGTCAAATGGGACTAGATGAATTTAGGATCACTGGTAGGCATGGACATGTTGGACCAAAAGGTCTGTTTCCGTACTGTACAACTGTAAGACTCCAGAAAACTCTATTCTAAGTGCTGTGCTATTGTGGTGAGGCTGGAGCATGTCCAATACCAATTTCCATGGTCAGGGAGTATAGAACTCTCACTGTCCATGAAGTATAACTAGAGATATTAGGAACTGCCCACTAAATTGAGATAGCATGACCTGAAACCACTCTGATTTTCATGTTGGGAATTGCTGCTGTCTAGTTTCTCTCTGAGAGAATGGGAAAATGTGGATTGAATATTCTATTTAAGGTTTTAACATCGAAGACGTAAGTTGACAGTGAGGGGTCTATTTGCAAGTATTATAATTTCATTGTTATCTAATCTCACCTTGTTTACCTGCAGTTGCTATTTTCCCAGATACTGGTGAGAAAGTAGATATTGACAGTTCCCAACTTGGAAGTCTGAACAGTTATCTGGTGGCTGCAGATTGCTGTATCTTCTCCAGGCATCTATCTTGGAAAGCATTCCCCAACATCTCAGGGTTTCCTCCATGTGGGTTTCCTCTGGGTGCTCCAGTTTCATCCCACAGTCCAAAGATGTGCAGGTCAGGTGAATTGGCCATGCTAAATTGCCCATAGTGATAGGTGCATGAGTAGGGGAATGGGTCTGGGTGGGTTACTCTTCGGAGGGTTGGTGTGGACTTGTTGGGCCAAAGGGCTGTAGGGAATCTAATCATCTCAGACAAATGTCTAATATTGTTCAGCATTTCAATTCTGCACTTTAGAACTTACTGACACCTTAAATTGCAATGTTGCTGCCAGACTGCTTTGTGCGCAAGGGCAGGTATCTATCACATGTGTGAAAACAGAGTGCATTTTTGAGCTGTTAACTTGCTTTGTTAACTTTCATTCACTTTGAACTTGCTTAGTTGGTCACAACATTCTACCTTGCCTTGCCTTTGACAGCATTGTTGCTTCCTTCAGAATTTACAAGCTTATAATAGTTCTTCCTGGACTGGCCTCTATATATAGACACACAATGAGACAACTTGTCATGGTTGCCAGCAAAGATCAGTCAAGGAGGTAGACATAATGTTATATGGTACTATGCTACATCATTGTCACACCGACAGCACGTGCCAGCAACTTTTCTGACAAATACATTGAGTGTTGCTCATTGAAATAGTCTTGCCTAATATTTTAATTTGAGTAGTCCATAGTGCAGTCAAAGGAAATTGTGGTCACTTGGGGGACTTCAGGCAAGGTAGTGAAGTATCCTGAATGAGTAAGTAGGAAGCACGGAGATAATGCAGGGTCATTAATTTGAGGGAATGGAGTGAGTGAGAAACATTGAGGAAAAATGCTGAAGTCAAATAGTGAAAGTGTAGACCATGAGCATTGCTGGGAGAAAGATGAGTGAGAGTGATGTGAGCCAGCAGAGAGAGGATGGTGGCAATTACCATTGAGGAGTGCAGAAAGGCATTAATACTCTTATGGCATTGCACTGAACCAGGTAGCTACTTCAGGCAAGGCTGGCAACATTTGAAGTGGTACAGAACTGTGGTTTAAAGTGGCAACTGTGGTATGAATGTCAGAGAGTCCTACCACCAGTGCACACTTCTGTCACTAGATTGGGCAAGAGTGGTGCTGTAGACACTGTTACAGTATTGTGGGCAGTTTTAACTTGTAACTTGTTTCATAAATAAGCACTGATGTACTCAAATTGACTGTGGATATCTAGAGAGAAAGAGAGACAGACTAATGGAATGTAAAACATAAAGTGTGAAAGAAACTTCCGAACAGATGAGACTGCATTCCCTTTTGGCAACAAAGATAATGACTGCTGACCATTCTGTCCTTAATAACAACTATTCCCTGCAGATTATGTCCTAAACTGTGAGCACATGCTGTGCATTTCCTTTTGAAAAATAACAAGGAAGGGAAAGAGCTCTTGTGATGCAATGGTAGTGTCCACATTTCTGAGTCAAGGAGGCCTGGGGTTCAAGTCCTACTTCCTCCAGAGGTGTGCCATAGCATTACTAAACATATTGATTAGAAAATAACTACACAAGAACAAGGTTAAACAAGTCAGCATCAACTCTGGTGGACTGGATCAGTGGAAGTGAATGTTCTCACATGTGCTTGGTTGGGTTTAAGAATTTTTGTGCTATAAGTTAAGAATTGTGGATATCTGGAATTTACTGCCTGAAAAGTGGAGTGGGGTGGGGAACACCCAAGATATTTAAGAACTGTTCGATTTTACCTTTCTTTGCCAAGGGGATGTTTATGGGGATGTTGCCTGTATTTGGAACAGCATTAAGTTGAGATAGAGTCAGTTGGGTTTTCAGATAAGTTATATTATTCTATATTCTGTTCTCTTTTGTTCATGTATAAATAAATCTGTTTTCTTTAAAACCAAGTGGTTGGGCCAACTCCATCACTCCTGGAATATCCACTGTTCACCTGCTTAAAATAAATAGGAAAGTTAGTGTCTGGGCTGCATTCTTGAAATGTTTTGAGGGAGTCTTGCCTGGTCCATAGCAAGGTACATAAAGTTAAAAATCACACAACTCCAGGTTATAGTCCAACAGGTTTAATTGGAAGCACACTAGCTTTCGGAGCGATGCTCCTTCATCAGGTGATAGTCATAAAAGGTACATAAAAAAGTTCATGGTAATCTGGAAAGGTGATAATGTTTATAAAAGGTAAATCATGTTCAACCAATTTATTGAAGTATGAGGAAAGAATATTGGCTGTAGATGAAGGGAAGCTGGTGGAGGTACTGTATGTGGACATATAGACGACTTTGGTATGGTACCACATCAAAGATTATTGTGGAAAATGAAGGCTGTAGTGGAGTGGACAACATGTTGGCTTGGATAGAAGGTTGGCTAGCTAACAGGAAACACAAAATAGTCATAAATGAGTAGTTTTCTGATTGGCAAGATGTAAAGAATGGTGTGACACATGAATTGGTGCTGAGCCTCAACCTTATGCATTTTATAGAAATGACTTAGATGAAGGGATCAAAAGTGGATGACAAGAAGTTGAGCAGTGAAGTAAGTTGTGGAGTGAACAAACAGAACTAGAAGGGGATGAATGGGCAAAGATCAGGTAAAAGACACAAACGTGGGAAAGTTTGAAACTGCCATTGAGACAAATGGAATACCAAAACAAAATCATAATATCTAAATGACGAGGAACTCTGAGGTGCAGAGGGATCTGGGATCCTGGTGCATGAATCATAAAAGACTGATATGCAGCTATATCAAGTAATTTAAAAAGGTTAATTCAGCTCTTTTGTTTATTTCAAGGGAAATTGATTACAATTGCAGGGGGTTTATGGTTCAGTTATTCAAAGTGTTGGTGAGTGCACAATTGGAGTTTTGTGCACAGTATTAGTCTTCTTATTTAAGGAAGGATGTAAGTGCATTTTGGAAGATGTTCAGAGGTTTACGAGAGTAATACTGAGAATGGGTGAATTATCTTATAAGGGAAGGTAAACAGCGAGGCTTGTATTTGCTGGAGCTTAGAAGATTGAAAGCAGATTTGACTGAAACATATAACATTGTGAAGGGTCTTGACAGAATGCACAGGGAAAGGATGTTCCCTCTTATAAGACAATCTACAGCCAGAGTTCAGTGGCTAAAATTAAGAAGATGGTCAATTAAGATAGAGGAGATTTTTGTTTTTCTCTGTCTTTTACAGAAGGCAGTGGAAGCAGTCTTTGAATATTTTTAAAGCAGAGGTAAATAGGTGCTTAACCTAAAACTTCTTGTTTATCATCTTGGCTAAGTGGGAATGTGAAATGATCAGATTAGTCATGATCATTAGTGAACTTTGGTGCAGGTTTCAGAGGCCAAGTGACTTAGTTCTACTGTCAAGTCTTGTGTTCAACAGAGTTAAAATTAACTCTGTTTCGATCTCCACAGATGCTGTCTGACTTGTTAGGTATTTTAACATGTTCCTGTTTCTAATTATAGAAGCAATTTGTGAGTGTTTCTTCCCATTATCTGAATAATAAAAAATCAATCAGCGAATTCAGTAAGAGACTATGGGTATATTACCGATCCCTTTTCAACAAATATTTGCATATTTAAACCATTTAAAGCAGGAACGTTAGCTATTTTAATTTATAATCAATTCCTTTTAAATAATTTTGTGTTTTTCAAATATCTACCACCATTTGCAAACAACATTTTCAATTATGATCCGAGCTGAGATTTCAGTACTGCACTAGGGGAAGGGGTTGGAAAGGAGAATTGGGTGAGATGGATGGAATTGGAACCAAAACATTGAATCAAAAACACTTCTGCTTAGTCTCAGAGGAAATCCTACCTGTCATCCATTGAGCTGCAAGACTGCAGATTTCCTTTACAGATAGAAAACAAAGCAGCATTAGAGCAGCTTTTGTTTAAGAGACAGCCAAGAAGGGAATCATGCAAGTACAACAATAAATAGCTTCAATCTTAGTCACCATAAATCACCCAAACATGTATTGCTTTCTGGATTTGTAATTCATCATTTAAATATACACCTCTGTTCTGGTACTCTGACAGCATACCTCATATCAATATACATTTAAACAGTCTGCGTAATCACTTTGGATTCACTCAATCAGAATAGTGCAGCCACTTTTATGTTCAAGATTTAGTGGAGAACCATGAATTAAAATTAATTTCAACATGAAAAGTTTTGAGTGACCAATCGCATGCATAAGCCATCTAAAGGAGGAATAGATTTAGAGAGCAGTTCACAGTGAGTTTAAAAGATCCTTTACACTGTTTGAGGTACATATGCTGAACACCAATGCTTAGGAAAGACGGACAAAGAATTATTTTAATCCTGAAAACATTTTTGGAGCAGGTTATTTTCCATAATGCATAATTCATGGATCGAGCAAAATAAACATATTTGGTGGCATTGGCCTAGATTTTCACAGAGTCATGGAGACACCAAGGCACATTCAAAAAGTTGCTAGGCACCTGATTCTGGAATTCTCACTCCCATTTCCAGCAGATCTTACTTTTATTGGTAGGGAAACAGGGTGATGTTGTAATTGGCACATGGGAAATACCTAAATCCACCTGAACCACATGAACTCATTGATTGATTAAAAAGCCCCTATTTTCATTGGAGTGAGGGTTATATTCTGCAGTGTGTGCCTTACAAAAGGTGCAAGAGGTCTGTGTGACTGTCAAGCTGTTTAATAATTATTACTGTTTAATTACTATCACAACTTGTCACTATTACAGTGGTAGATAGGGTTGGTAGGTCCACTGTTTTATGATAACTTCAAGAGGTTAATTAAGGATTCGCTGTCTTTGATATGAGGCTATAATGTAAATATCATCTTTATCAGGGATTAGATACTTGAGAGGATTTTAAGGTGTTTACTAAGCTTTTAGAGTTGAGTGGTTTTTTTTAATATAGTGAAGACTGTAATAAGTGTCTGAAACTATTTAGTGTATGATGATTCATTGTATTTGATTGAAAGGCATGGGTTGGTAAGAGTTGACATAGAATGAGCAGGGTGATGGGAAGGATTAAAGCGCCTAAATTTTAACAAAACAAATGTGTTATGGTCCCAGATAATTAAGGCAAACTTTTTGACAACTGCCAATTGCCACCAAATTCATGGTCCTTCTGTCCAAGGGGAACAAACCAGGAAGTTTCCCCTAAAATAAAATCGGGCCCAACGTGAGATCTACCAATAGTAGATAAGTGATAATGGGGAACATGGACTGGGCTTGGGAGGTATGAGGGGCCGTGGAGTGGGCGTAAAGCATATAAGGAATCATGGAGCAGACTTGGAGAATATGAGGGACTATGGATTGGGTGCAGGGAGTCCAAGGACCCTACAGAGTCAAGGAAAATATGAGGGACCGTGGTGTAGCATAGGGAGTATGAGTGGTCATGAAGGATTATGGGTAGTATCAGAGGGTATGAAGTCTGTTTA
The DNA here is from genome assembly GCF_037043375.1 of Chiloscyllium plagiosum. Taxonomy (NCBI): domain Eukaryota; kingdom Metazoa; phylum Chordata; class Chondrichthyes; order Orectolobiformes; family Hemiscylliidae; genus Chiloscyllium; species Chiloscyllium plagiosum. Next base: position 65,635,285 of record NW_028270154.1, on the reverse strand, counting down.
GTAGTAAATGGGGATGTTTGGAGGGCTTAACAATGATGTTTAGAGTTGACTGTTGTCCTTGGGAACAAAGGCCAAGTTTAAATTAACTCATTTCTGAAATCACATAATTCCCCCATTCATCCTGCACTGTGGCATGGGTCACAATCCTTTTCCATGTATTTCAGAGAAAACAGAATGGTGGTGAGGGGTCAGTGATGAATTCACATTTTTTGAAGCTGCAAAACTTGCATTTTCCCATTCCTCATGAAAATCCAGCCCCACCTGATTCAAAAGAAAGCACTACTTTGAAAGCAAGCAGCTGGAGAAGCATGTTATGATTTTAATGTGATTTTATAATCACCTGGTGGATTGATCTAGCAATGTAGCCTCTTTGTTAGAATCATTATTAGTCATAGAAAACCAACCTGCTCCAATGGTTGTAAATAAAATGGGAATTGTAATTGTAATTCTGATCGAGAAAGTTCAGCATTTTGAAATGTGCACATTGGATTTGAAGCATGTTTTATTTTTATCATAACTTGCCATAAGAGAGCTTAAATATACATTAATTGTGGGGCAGGCTCAAGGGGGCCAGTAACCAGCTCCTTTTCCTAGTTTGTATGATTGTATTAGACAGCAGGAACTTAACCTAAGCCCTGATGACCAACTGTACCTGATCACAGTTGTACAGTGTTAATTATATTTTTACTTTTAGAATAACTATTAAACATGTACATAAAAAAAATATCATGGTGATGTTAAATCATATGGAACTGGAGTCTGAGTGTTCTCGGGCTCTACCAATATGTCCTCTCTTACCATCTCTTATGTATAATTATGTCTAGTAAACCCTGTTAATGTTCATTCATAAATATGGATCTGATCTTACAACAGTTGACATATAATTGAAATGTAATTACAAGGGTAAAAAATGTTTCAAAATGAAATGGAAGGAGAAAGTAGAGTTGCAGGTGAAGATCAGCCATGATCACTGAATTATATTTTATGGAATAAGCTCAATGGGCAGTATGGTTTATTCCTATTCCTATTCCTATTTCTTGTGTTCTTAACTTCTTTATACACTGATCAAGATGATGCTGGATAAAATACATTTAGAAATATTGATGGCAAATACTGCAGACATCAGAAATAATGACAGAAAATGCAATGACCAAAGGTTTTCCCACAGATGTTGCATGGTCTATTGATTGTTCTTCAACATTTTATGCTTTTATCTCTGACCTTTTGAATGAAGGGTCAACCATATTCTTTAAGAAAACCTAATAGGATTTTACAGCAGATAGTCTTGGCACAGAGAGAAAGGGATTTTTAAGTAACCTTGTTAAACCTAAAATCCAAATAAATATTGTTTGATGCAAACTTGAAACTGACACAGTCAACTGTAAAGTCTCACTGTAAAGCGATTGCAGACTGATGTTGTGTAACAATTGATAGGAAATAAATTTAACAAAATATTCTTAGGAGATTAGGAGAACTTTGAAAACTTATAGGTTGGATTTTTCAGTTCCCAATATGGCAAAAAAGAATGGTAGACAGGTGAACTCAATTGGGCAAAGAGCAAAACAAATCCACCATTGCAGTAAACTTCAGTCTTTAAGTTCTGCACTGTTCAAGTGACAGGTCAAGTATGTTGCTAGCAAGAGGTAAGAAGCCTATCTGAATTCATTTAAATCTCATTAATAGAACAAGGCATTCAAAAAGAACATTTGTGAAGCTCAATAGTCCCTTAGACAGCATCTTCCAAACCCACTATCACCACCATCCAGAAGGACAAGTGCAACAGCTGTGTGGAACACAGCCATCTGCAGGTTCCCTTCCAAGCTACTCACCCTCCTGACTTGGAAATATGCCAATGCTCCTTTGCATTCACTGGGTTAACATCCTGAAAGCTGTCTGAGTTCTGCAACTAAGTTTTGAACAGTAAGATGGGAATCTTGTTGGTGAGTGGCCAGAGGCCTATTTACATACATTCCCATGGCATTCATAGCTTATCTCGCCTCATCAGATCTTTTTTCCTTACAACACAATCTCATTTTTTCATTCTCAACGTATTTTCCCAATCTTCTTACTATTGCCAACATTGTTCAGAAAATCCAGCCCAATGTTTATGGTCACTGCTTCACCACTTTTTTTAAATAAAGGTTCATGTCTCTTTCAGGACAGTAGAAAAACAATTCACTAATCATATTTAAGAGAAGCAACCACAGAATACTTTAAAATTACAAGAATTGCTGAACCAAAATGATGTTTCACCCATAATACCACAACAGTTCCCAAAATAGAAACAAAATGACTACCTGAGACTCTCACAAAATTACTTGTTTATAGAAATATATTTGAACTGCCTTGTCCATATTTCTGAATAAGCTAAAATTAGTCATTAGAATTGAGTAAAAGAGAAATGGTAACATTATGAAACATTATAATCTTCCCTCTGATATTGTTAGCATTGTATCTCAGTTGATGTCCTACTTATCTGACCTTGTATCCAATGTAAAGAGAACTGATTTTTGCAAATGGAAAATAGGTCAAGGAAAAAGAACCAAATTTTTTTCATGATTAAGTTCAGTTGTAGTATTTTTAGGAACACATAGGTATTTGATTACATCAGTAAACCAATGAATAAGCCCAAAGGAAATCACATGAAAAAACTGAGACATTTTCTTAAATATGAAGAAATTATGACGTGAAGATTATTGTCCAATTTTGTGAAGAAAACCAAATCACAATACCATTAAAAAGTAAAGCATGAAATAATCCTATCATATTTGCATCCACAGATTACAGAGATATCTCCAAACTAGACTTTAGGCCTTAGCTCCTTGTACTAAATCTGTTCTGAATATATACCTCCAAATTCTAGTTGCTCCTCAGCTGAGAACACCAGATGAGTTTACAGATGTACATTAGAATTTGGCTTTACATGTTTTGTAGAGCACAAAGCACTACTTTTATGGATTGAGGGAAAACAATTTCATGTTAACAGCTGAGCTGGAATTGGCAGCCTTTGGTGAAATTGATAATCCATTATTCAGTTTCGATTCAAGGAGACCCTTGCAGCTTGCCAGATTGGAAGGGTGAAATATGTTTTTTTTGTTCTGTTCTGATTGACCTGGATTTTCAAAGAAGCAGCAGCTTCCCTGTTTAAATTCTGATTAAATTCTGCCCTTTGGCTGAGAGCACTTGAAAACATACATGGTTACGCATTTTCTATAGAATTACAAGCATTGCTTGATATGCTTTCAGTTAAGCTATATAAGCTACATGGAAATAAGGTCAATTTGAACCAAAATGATTTGAGGCATATCCATTTGGTGTTTAGTGCATCTTTCAGAGAGTCAGATATGTCATTGAAAGTGCTGAGAGGAAAATTAAAGAACCAGATAGAGTCAGCAAGGAAAGGTAAATGTAAATAATCAAATATAAGAAGAGATTAACCAAAAGAAAAGAGGAAAAGCAGAGAACTTGAATTACATGTTTTTTGGTGCATTATTATCACAGAATCCCTACAGTGTGGAAACAGGCCATTTGACCAAACAAGTCGACATTGACCCTGCAAACAGACCCATTCCCCTACTATTTGACATTTCTTAATTTACCTAACCTATACATCCCTCAATACTATGGGCAATTTAGATGAGCTTAACCTGCACATCTTTGGACACTGGGAGGAAACCCACACTGACACAGGGAGATGTGCAAACCCGACACAGACAGTCACCAAGGTTGGAATCAAACCCAGATCCCTGGTGTTGTGAGGCAGCAGTGCTAACCACTGAGCCACCATGACTTATAGTGCAAGGAGCCTTGTAAGAGTGGACATAGAGTCACAATGCCAGATTATTATCATGTATCTTAAGCAATGGCAGAACATTCAATATGTGGAAAAAAAATTATTAATTTCACCAACTGTGAACCCAATTGCAAAATAAAGGCATAAAAATGGATTATTGACAATCAGTAAAAGTTGGAGGCCACCACCAGAATGCTTCAAAAACAAAGACGTGTCAACTAAGAACCAATTTTTGCACCAGTTTGAGCTATATTGTCACAAACTCTAAGCAGTATGAGAACTTTTTGAAGGTAATCTCATGTATTTCAATATTCCCCAGCCTCCACCACAGTTTTCTTTTCCACAAGAACATAAAAAACTTTTGGAGTGAGGGGAAATAACTCAATGTTGAAAGTTGACCCAGAGTTAGCAGGCTCCATTGGGTTAATTATTTTTGAAGGGCATACATAATTTTCTCTACCTGTGACTCCACTTTATTAATTTAAACATTAAGACAATGCTTCCAGAAAATTTGTCCCTAACTTATACTTCCTCAAATAGAGTTGAATTCCACAGAACCTCGTAATATCCACCTGCACATCTGTGTGCAGTAATCAAATTTGGCTGGCTTGCTTTATGCAAAGGATACATCCACACTTAAGCCTCAAATATGTAAGTATTTTACTCTAGAGTTTTCAAAACCTGCAACTTTTAAGTGTAGAATCCTCACTTATGTTTTAATATTTTCCTGCTCTTTATTGAAGGAATGAATGAACATAACATTTTTTGGTTTCATCAGGAGTCTATCCCATCACCTGTGGAAATTTCAGCATCATGCTTCACAGTGACTTCCAAACCTCTCAATATAACATGCAGTAACCCTAAAGAAATTGTGTAACTAACGATTTGTGGTGATTTATACCAATTCTAGAGTTTTGCTGGAGTTGCAATGCTGAATGCTACCATTAAATATATATTCCCTTCTCCTTCCTTCTTAATCTTTTGCAGGGATGTTCCCTCTTGGACACCCAAGTCCATCATTTCTTCTAAACTCCCAACATCTCCCCACATCCCCACAGAAACTTCACATACATTAATGGAATATGTAACCCAACTAAGATATATCCCAATGATGAAGAAAGATGATAAGGGGGGTAAGAAAAAACATCCACCACTAAACAAGGAGGTCAAGTACAATATACAGTCAAAAACTAAGGTATATCATATGGCAAAGGTCATGGCAGGCTGGAGGATTGGGAAACTTTCATACATAAAGGAAGGGATACCAAAAAATTTAATAAAAATAGCTAAGGTAAATTATGAAAGAAATGTAGCACAAAATATCAAAAAGGACAGCAAAAACTTCTATAGGTATATAAAAGGGAAAAGAGACGCTAAGGTGAATGTTGGTCTCTTGGAAGATGAAACCAAAAAGCTAATAGTAGGGAACGCTGAAATGGCAGAGACGTTAAATCAATACTTTGTCCCAGTTTTCATGGTGGGGGGCAATAGTACCATTCCTATTGGAATGGGCAAGAGAAGGGGTAGAACTTTGAACAACTAACATCGATAGGGAAAAGATACTCAGCAAACTATTCAAATTGAGGGCAGACAGGTCCCCCAGGCCTGATGCCTGCATCCAAGTTTATTAAAGGAAGTGTCAGTGGAGATAGTGGATCTATTGGTTACAATATTCCAAAATTCCCTGGACATGGAAAAGGTTCCAGTGGATTGGAAAGATGCTAATGTAACACCCTTATTCAAAAAGGGCGGGAGGCAATATGTGGAAAATTACAGACCAATTAGTTTAACATTTGTTGTTGGGAAAGTGTTAGAATCAGTTATCAAGGAAGAAATATCAAGACTTTTGGAAATTCAAAACACTATCTATCATGGTTTTATGAATGGAAATTCATGTTTGACTACTTTTCTAGAGTTCTTCAAAGATGTAACAAGCAAAGTGGATAATGGGGATCCCCGAAGATGTAATATATCTGGACTTCTTGAAGGGATTTGATAAGTTGCTGCACAAAAGATTTATTCACAAGGTTAGATCATATGTGATCAGGGCCAATTTATTTGCTTGGGTAGAAGTCTGGCTGATGGACAGAAGGCAGAAAATTGGGATAAATGGGGCTTTTTTGTGGATGGCATGATGTAACTAGTGGGGTGCCACAGGATTCAGTCCTTGGACCCCAGCTACTTACAATCTACAGTAGTGACTTCAGTACAGGGATAGAACGTTGTATAGCCAAGTGTACGGATAACACAAAAATAAATGGGATGTTAAATAGCAATGAAGAAATAAGAACCTTACAAGTGGATATAGATAGGTTAGGAGAGTGGACCAAAATGTGGTAGATGAAATTTAACATGGATAAATGTGAGGTAATGCATTTTGGTTGGTAAAATGGGAAGGTGACCTATTAACTAAATGAGGAGAGACTTCAGGGTGCTCTAGTACAGAGGGATCTGGATGTCCTCAATCATGAGTCACAGAAAACTAGCATGCAGGTACAGCAGATAATAAAGAAAATAAATATAATGTTGGCTTTTATAGCTAAAGGAATAGAATATAAAGGTAAAGAAGTGTTGTTGCAACTATATGAGGCATTGGTGAGACCGCACCTGGAGTATTGCGCACAGTTTCAGTCCCCTTATATGAGGAAAGATGTAGTGGCATTGGAAGCAGTTCAGAGGTGGTTCACCAGACTGATCCCAGAAATGAGGGATTTGTCGTATGAAGAGAGATTGAACAGTTTAGGCCTATACTCTCTGGAAATTAGAAGTTGATAAAAGGTATGGATCAAATAGATGTAGAGCAGATGCTTCCTCTTGTGGGACATTCCAGGATGAGAGGTCAAAGTCTTGAGTTGAGGACAAACTACTTCTCCCAAAGGGTTGTGAATCTGTGGAATTCACTACCCCAAAGTTCAGTGGATGCTGGGACAGTGAGTAGATTTAAGGAGGAGTTAGACAGACTTTTCACTGATAATGGGTTGAAGGGTTATGGAGAGAAGGCAGGGAAATGGGCGTGAGGACCATATCAGTCATGATTGAATGGCGGACAGACTTGATAGGCTGAATGGCATAATTTTGCTCTTCTTTCTCATGAGCCTGTGTGCTATTTACCTTCTCCCTCCTCACTATCCAAGGCCAGACACATCTTACAGGTGAAATGATAATTTATCTGCACTTTACTCAATCTATTCTCCTGTATTCACAGATCTTGATGTGGTCTCCTCTGCATTGTGGGGACAATACACGACTGGGTGACCTCTTTGCAGAACACCTACAATCTGTCCGCAAAAGTGACCCTGAACTTCTTGTTCCCTGCTATTTCAAACCATCACCATCTCTGTTTCAGGCTTACTGTAGTTCTGTAGTGAAACTCAGTACATATTGGAAGAACAGTATTTAATTTTCCAACTGGGGAGTCAGCAGCCTTTAGGATTCAATATCAAGTTCAATAATTTTAGGGCCTGAGCACCTTCTCTCATATCCTTACCCCAAATCCCACATATCAGGCCTTGTCTTCATATATGTGGCTACCACAACCAACCTATTGTCAGCTCCAAATGGTCAAATGATCCAAATTCGCAGCTATTGCTTCTCTCTGGTTGACCTTTACCATTCCTTTCCTTGTCCAATTATTCTCTATCTGGGCACGATCTCCATCCATTTATTCCTCACAACTACTCCTCCCTCCCCACCCTTTATTTAGCGTATATTTCAATCTTTTCTTAGCTACAATCAGTTCTGAAGAAAGGTCATTGGACCTGAAACATTAACTCTTCTTTCTCTCAATAGATACTGTTGAATTTTCACAGCAATTTCTGTTTTTGTTTCTGATTTCCAGCATCTGTAGATCTTCAGTTATTTTGGCTGGAGGAGAGAAATTTCGATAGATTGGAGAAGTTGGGGGCTTTGCTTCTTGGAAATCTCAAGATTAAGAGATTTAACAGAATCATTACAGTTTGGACAGAGCAGATAGGTGTCACAATTGGCTTGAAGAGGTGTGTTTAGTCCTGGTGTTTTTTTTATGAAGAAAGGATAAGACAGAGGTGCCAAGCAATCTGCTCAAAGCTAATAAACAGCTTGATAGGCCTTGAGGAGTTTTATTAAAATTGGAAGGATGGAAGCAGCCTGAATGGTTGGGGTCAAGCTCCGGCAGAACTGGAACATTTAGTTTTAGCTTTCAGTAGTTGCTGAGGTCTTGAGGCAAGATGTGGAAGCTTTTTTTCCTCTCTCAGTTACAGCTAAAAGCTGGGGTTCTTTACCGGCTGCTAGAATTGCATGTGAGACAATCTATTTTACTGAATTTGCCTTTGCCAAGAGTGAGCTTATGGGGTGTTATCATACTGAAATAGTTAGTTGGTAGTAGTTAATATATCTATTATTTTCTCTGGAACACAACACTTTGTTAAGCATGTACTCCCTTAACACTCATGACTGTGTTGCCAAATTTCATCTGAACTCCATTAACAAGTTCTCTGATGATACCACCTTTGTGGGCCGGATATCAAACAACGAAAAGACAGAATACAGGAAAGAGATAGAGTGCTTGGTGACATGGTGCGAAGATAACAATCTCTCCCTCAATGTCAGCAAAGCTAAATAATTGATTATTGACTTCAGGAAGCAAGGAGGAGGGCATACCCCTCTCTACATCAATGGAGCTGAGGTGGAGATGGTCGAGACGTCACGTTCCTAAAAGTGATAATCACCAACAATCTGTCCTGGACCACCCACGTTGATGCGACAGTCTAGAGGCACAAAATACCTTCCTTCCTCAAGAGACCAAGGAAATTTGTCATGTCCATAAAGACCCTCACCAACTTTTACAGATGCACAATAGAAAGCATTCTATCTGGATGCATCATGGCTTAGTACTGCAATTGCTCAGTCTAAGACTGTGAGAAACTACTGAAAGTTGTGAACGAAGCCCAGGCCATCACACAAACCAACCTTCCATTCATTGACTCAGTCTACATTTCTTGCCACGGAAGGCAGCCAACATCATCAAAGACTCCTCTCACCCTGGTTATAATCTCTTCCAATCTCTTCCATCAGACAGAAGATACAAAAGCTTAAACACTTGTACCAAGAGGTTCAAGAACAGTTCTTCCTTGCTGTTATTATACTTTTGAATGGGCCTCTCAAATTTCAAACCTAATGTTATTCATCTTGCTTTTTGTGAATATTCTCTGCAACCATAACTTTGAATTATTCATTGCACACAAAACAAAACTTTTCACTGTACTTAGATATATGTGATAATAATAATTCAAATCAAATTTTGATAGAGTTACAGTTCAGCCAATTCTTCTGTTTATTTTTATTTTGCCTGTATTTTAACTATAGTACAAAAATAGAGTGTGTTTTACATACCGTTGAGTAGTTTGATCAATTCAGTTGCATCTGGAACGCAATGCCTCATACTTACCTTTAAAGTAAGAAAATTTTAGGGTCCAGACTATCTTCTTAATATATTTTTGGGGGTTTCATCTGCTTCATAATAATCAGGAAAGTCTGTTTCGTTTGGTAGAAGGATCAAGAGCTAGAGGAGATCGATTTGAGGTGATAGTCAAAAGGATCAACAGGGACAAAAGGAAAAGTTTTACTCAATGAGTGGTTAGGATCTGGAATATACTGCTTGTGACAGTGGTGGAGACAGATTTTATTAAGGTTTCAAAGAGAATTGAATAATGATGTCAAGAGAAAATAATTGCCGAGCTATGGGGAAAAGACTGAGACAGAGTGGGATTGACTGAGAACCAGTGTGGACACAATGGATCTAACAGCCTCCTTCTGTGCCATAGCAAACCTCTTCCTATGAAAACAACAAGATATTTAAGAACAATTTTAAGCACACCTAGAAGACAAAAAAAATCTCCCTGCTTCATGTATTTTCTCAGCAACCCTTTATTTTTATTTTTATTCTACTCTTGGCAGCTTGTTTTGAGAAGCAGCCTGGTTTGTATTCGATATAAAATGTCTCAAGTTAACCAGGCACACATTGACTGTGGAGTCAGGCCAAGATTCAACAAAGCCACATTGTGGCTATGGTAGCTGAAACTGTAGCCACAATTTTAGCTATTCCCACTGAACATTGTGTGAAGCCAAGGAAGAAATTGCAGGGCCCCTAGCAGATATATTTGTATCATTGATAGCCATGGGTGAGATGCTGGAAGACTGGAGGATGGCTAATGTTGTGCCATTATTTAAGAAAGACTGCAAGGAAAAGACAGCCTGATGAGCCTAAAGTCAGTGATGGATAAGCTGTTGGAAGAGATTCTGAGAGATAGGATCCAATGCATTTAGAAAGGCAAGAACTGATTAGGGATAGTCAGCATGGCTTTGTGTGTGGGAAATTGTATCGCACAAAGATGACCAAGAAGATAGATGAGGACAAGCAGGAGCCATTGTTTACATGGGCTTCAGCAAGGCCTTAGACAAGATTCCATGGGGGAAGATCACATAGCATTCAGGGACAGCTAGCCAACTGCGTAAAAAGTTGGCTTGACAGTAGGAGACAGAGTGTGGTGGCAGAGACTGTTGTTCAGAATGGAGGCCTATGGTCAGCAGTGTGCCGCAAGGATTGGTGCTGGGTCCACTGTTGTACAAAAACAGAAATTATTGAAAAATCTTGGTAGGTCTGGCAGCTTCTGTGGAGAGAAATCAGAGTTAACATTTCAGGTCCAGTGATCCCTCTTCAGAATGATTGTCCGCACTTTATATAAACTATTTGGTTTAGAATATAAAAGGCATGGTTAATAAGCTTAGAGATGACACCAAAGTCGTGATATAATAGACAGTGAAGAAGGTTGTCTAAGAGTACAACATTGTCTTGATCACTGGGCCAGTGGGCCAAGGAATGGCAGATGGAACTTAAATTTAATAAATGCAAGTTATTACATTTTGCTAAGACACATTAGGATAGGACTTACACAATTAATGGTAGGGCCCTATGAAGTATGGTTTAACAGAGACTTCAGGGTGCAGGTACATAGTTCCTTGAAAGTGACACCAAAGGTAGACATGGTAGTGAAGAAGGCATTTGGCACATTTTCCTTCATCAGTCAGAGCATTGAGTACAGGACTTGGGATGTCATCATACGGCTGTACAAGATATTAATAGGACCATATTTAGAACACTGCATATAATTCCAGTTGCACTGCTTTAAGAAGGATGTTATTAAACTGGAAAGTGTGCAAAAATGATTTACAAAGGTGTTACAGAGACTGGAATGTTTGAGTTATAAAGAGAGGCTGGATAGTATGGGATGTTTTTACGCAGAGCATAGGAGGCTGAGAGGTGACCTATATGAAATCATGAGGGGCACAGATAAGATGAATAGCGAAGCTCTTTCCTCCAGGGTAGAGGAGTCCAAAACTAGAAGGCATGGGTTAAAGGTGAAGGGGGAACATTTAAAAGGGACCTGAAGGACAAATTTTTCACACAGAGGGTGGTAACAAGTTGCCAGAGGATGTGGTAGATGCAGGTACCTGTCTATCTACTTGCAATAATATGTTACATAATTGGCCCATATCCCCGTTCTATGCATACAAGATTTAATTAAAATGACAGAAATCTGTATTAAAACATTTAAGGGTGCTGCTGTACACTTAGCAACAAAACATCTAATTATTACCACATTGTAATCAGTTCACTTGTAAAGAGGTAAAAACAATGACTGCAGATGCTGGAAACCAGATTCTAGATTAGTGGTGCTGGAAGAGCACAGCAGTTCAGGCAGCATCCAAGGAGCTTCGAAATCGACGTTTCGGGCAAAAGCCCTTCATCAGGAATGAAACCAATCTGCCAAATGTGGCAAGAATTCCTGTTATGTATTTTGAGGCATGGTGATAACTTCCTTGCACATGTTTGATGTGTCCAGCCATTGCTTCTTTCTGGTGCTTTCAACATCAGTGTATGAAAGCTACGGAGGATTTGAAAGGGATTTTTCTAGCATCTCCGAAAAAAAGTTGTCAGGATTTCAGAGGATGGTTTCAATGAATTGTGATATTTATTCAGAAAAAAATCTTATTAGGTTTGATCAACTTCTCAATCAAACTCTTAAATTATTATGGAAATTAAATACTTACCTATAGCAATAATATTCATGCTTGTCAAAGTCTTTTACAAATTTGATTAATTCTGTAACAATTCACTGCTGTGCTATTAATTTCAGGAGAACTTCAAAGCTAGCTTATTTGTCCAGAAATAAAAAGACATATAATGAGAAATGTCACTGACTAATGAGTAATGTTGATTTAGTACGAATAATGAGTAAAGTTATTATATTTGGTGTTTAGATCCACTCATGATGAAATATGTTGCTAATGCTGGATATTTTTCAAGTTAATTAAAAACAATTATAGTGTTTTTGACAATATTAGTCATGAAATGGCTCATTACGTTTTGCAGGAGTGCAACAAGTTGAAATTTGAAACAAAACCAGAAATCGCTGGAAAAACTAAGCAGGTCTGGCAGTATTCTTGAAGAGGGTAAAAACAATGGCTGCAGATGCTGAAAACCAGAGTCTAGATTAGAGTGGTGCTGGAAAAGCACAGCAGTTCAGAAAGCACATGAGGAGCAGTAAAATCGACGTTTCAGGCAAAAGCCCTTCATCAGGATTTTACTGGTCCTCAGATGCTGCCTGAACTGCTGTGCTTTTCCAGCACCACTCTAATCTAGTATCCTTGAAGAGAAATCAGAATTAACGTTATAGGCCCACTGACCATTCTTTAGAACTGATGCTACCAGTCCTGCTGAGTTTTTCCAGCAATTTCTGATTTTCAGCATCTGCAGTTCTTTCAGTTTTTTTATAAGGCAAAATTTTGTCAGGAAGTATTAGGTGCTTAAAGGCTTGGTGAAATGAACAGGTTTTAAGGAGGATGTCTTAAAGGAGAAAAGTATACTGGAAATGTTTAGGAAGGAAACTCTATAGTAAAAGACTTCAGCAACTGAAGGCATAGAAGCTAATAAAGGAGTAAAGAAATCAAGAATGAAAAGAGAGACATACAGGAGCACAGAGATCTCAGGCAGTTGTAGGACAGGACAGATATACATACCCAAACAATTGTGTGTTTACCTGTGTTGTATACACTACTCCACCGTATCAAATGAGATGATATATTTTCCCCTGGCCTTAATGAAAAAATAATTTGAGTAAAATATTACTCTAAGTTTTATAGAATGATTTAACTGTATCTGACAAGGACCAGTGTTTTGCTTCCTAGTATTAGAGTTTCTAAAGCATTACTGACAGTGACACGTAGTTTGTGTTTAGGAGCATGGCTTCAATAGTAACTGTGGGCTATCTCAGAGTGCAGCAAAATGAGATGGCAGGTTGGGAGCTGAGAGAACATAAGTGGAAGAGTACTTACAACAGATATCTTTGGGTCTACTGCACCTAATTGACATTATGAAAGAATAGTGCATGGAAAAGTTGCTGCTCAGCATGAAGACAATTGGGAGATTTTCCCAAGCAAGACAAGAGGAATTTGGGTGCTTCCAAGAAACAAAAGGACAATTTAAGTCAGGATCCCAACATCATCATAATCTCTTCTGGGTTTCCTCTGAGTGGAGATTCCCGTGGAGCTGTCAGGAAGATAAATAGGATATGCAAATTGGAAAGTCAGTGTCTCTTTAATCCTGCTTTAAGAGTCAACTTTCCTGCTTCTCCTAGTGTTAGCAACTTGACAAAGTCTACATGCAGCAAGAAATAATTTATCAGTGGAATTGAAAAGATGGAAAGTCTTAGATTAGTGAAAATGAAGAAGTGCAGTCATGGCCAAGTAAGGGGTTGCTCTCACTGCATTACTGCTTAAAGATTGTTTTTGATGCATGACAGGTGATTTCCAACTTCATGGAAGTCATTTCCCCTTCTCTTCAATCACACATCAAACCACTGGGCTTTGAGATCCAACTTGAAGCAGTTGAGAGCCTCAACATAGAATCTAAAGGCAGAAGGTCAAATCTCCTGAGAGTTATGAGCATGAGTACCTCAAGAAGTGTAGGCTTTCATGGCAGCTCATTGTTGATATTTGCCGATTTCCTTCCATTGGAATTGCCATGGCCACATGATGCTTGCCACTGGAAGCCACTTCCACTCCTATCCAAACCCATACTTGCTCACCCAGTTTCTCCTGAAATTGTGTGTGTGCTCCCTCATCCTGCAGGGAGGGAAAGTTGATTTTAATCAATGTTAGAAATATTTTGTGTTGAGAGGAGAACAGCATTTTTGGATGGTGAGAGTGAGGAATGGGTATACAATGGCAATAAGGATAAACTTGAATAAGTGTGTGGCTATTCAGATGGGGTTGTGAGGATATTCCTAAAGAAAGTGGAACAAGTGAAACCGAAAGCTGTTGTTCGGAAGAGTATTGAGTTTGGTTCCTGAAATTGTTATTGCCAGTCTTTTCTCAATTTCCTGAGATTTTGGATCCTCTTGGTCTGCTGTGCCCAAATAGGAGGCATTACCTTTCTGCTACCGATTTTCTCAGCCATTTCCATTTTTGCCTTGATAATTTGAAAAATTGGACTCTTGCTCCCCTCCTTAGAAAGTATCAAATGGGATATTGATGTCATGACTCAGTCAAGGAGTTGTAGCAAAACCTACTGCAGATCCCAATAGATTCTTAATTTGGTAGATGTCAAAGTATTTCACCACAGAGTAAATATTGAAAATTCCATCCTATTCCCTCAGATGTACCACCTGTTCTGAAAAGTTTCCATTCTCTGTTTCCAATAGTATTGGAGATCATGCTGGCAAAATTAGGACTGAAGCTTAACCTAATTCCAAAGATTGGATCTGTATTTTTTTCATGCCTATGGCATTTAATGAAGCAATGTCCTTCATCAATCTTATACTGTTAGAAAGCAGAATTGTATTGCTACTCGGTTGGCAGTCATTCATGCATTCATTTGAACATACAAATTAGAAGCAGAAGTAGGCTATTTGAACAGACTTTAAAAAACAAAAAAACAGACTCTTCAAGAGAAGAAACAGAGTTAGGAGACAAATGTCTAAATAATTATGAAATACTAATTCTGAAATTAAAAATCACACAACGCCAGGTTATAGTCCAACAAGTTTAATTGGAAGCACTAGCTTTCGGAGCACCGCTCCTTCATCAACTACCTGATGAAGGAGCAGCACTAAAAAGCTAGTGCTTCCAATTAAACCTGTTGGACTATAATCTTGTGATGTGTGATTTTTAACTTTGTACACCCCAGTCCAACACCAGCATCTCCAAATCATAGAATCATAGAACCTGACAATTCTGAAAATGAACCTGGCTTCTAAAAGCTTGAATTTCTTGTTTAGCCTTTCTTTCAATTCACATCCCTAAAACTGCCATTCACTCTCCATTATAGTAATGAGAAATTATGTTGTGTCTTTAGACTGATGATACTCACATGTTAATAAGATTTATTTTCTCTCTGTTTACAAAATGAATCATAGAAGTTTGAAATATGTGCATTAAAATTTGTTGCTAGTTGTACATTTCTGTTAAATCTTGTTTTCCAAAATGTGCAGGATGTTGTTCATGGGTTGTCTATTTTCAGAGTTCTGATTGATGACTACTAACTGTATGAATTTCTTTCAGTTAAGTGCAAACAGCTCTATTCATGCTCCAGATAGTTTATTGACCCAATTTTCCCCCTGTTCAAAATTTAATTTAGGCCTTTCCTAACATTTCTAATTGCATATATTTATTTTCTCTCAAAATTTGCATCTTCATTTTACATTTGTAACATTTAGAAACATTTCTAAATTTAGCTTTATCTCCAATTAGTTTTGTACAATTTTATTTAGGTTATAACTTAATGGAAAATCATTGGCCTTTTAATTTACTGAATTTCATCTTCTATTCCATTAATAAACAGCAGAAACCACGCTTCAAACTTTAGCATATGATGTTGTTCCCTGTTATGATCCATGCCACAATAAATCAACTACTTTGACTAGTCATTGTGAATATTAGGCGGGGGCTGGCCTTTCAGCCCATTGACGCTACTCTGTTATACAATAAAAGCAAGGATGAGTTGGTCGTGACTTTTACTTCATTTTTCTGTTTACTTCTATAAGCCTCGACTCCCTTGCAAATAAAGTATTTGTCTAAATCAGCCTTGAATCTACTCAATGATACAACCACACTTCTTTCTTGGAAAAATTAAAAATTGGGAAAATTTAAAAGACTAATGACCATCCAAGAGAATAAATTCCTTCTAATCTTTGCCTTAAATGAAATGTCTATTATTTTTAGACCGTGAGCATAGTTCCAGATTCCCCCATGACAGGAAGTATCCTCTTAGCAACAATTCTGTCAAATCACCTCAGTATGTTCCATTTTCAATAAGAGCACCACAGGGTGGCACAGTGGTTAGCACCTCTGCCTCACAGCACCAGAGACATGGGTTCAATTCCTACCTCAGGCTGTGTGGAGTTTGCACATTCTCCCTGTGTCTGCATGGGTTTCCTCCCACAGTCCAAAGATGTGCAGGTCAGGTGAATTGGCCATGCTAAATTTGCCACTAGGTTCATTAGTGTAGGGGAATGGGTCTGGGTGGGTTGCTCTTCAGAAGGTTGGTGTGGACTTGTTGGGCCAAAGGGCCTGTTTCCACACTGCAGGGAATCTAATCCCTCTTTAAGTAAGGAGACCAAACTTGTGCACAGTGCTACAAATGTGGTCTCACCAATAAACTGTGCAATTTTAACAAGACTCTTCTATTTTATGCAGTATCCCCTTTGCAGTCGAGGCCAACATTTCAGTTATTTTCCTGGCTTTTTGCTGTACTTGCAGGCTAATGTTTTTCAAGATATAGATTTAAAAAAGATTGAAATCCCTTTCACCTAAAGCATTTTACAGTCTCTAACCAATTACTTTATACTCTGTTTTTCTATTCTTCATGTAAAAGTGGACACCGTCACATTTTCACACATTTACATCATGAAATTTGCTGAAAATACAGTTGGTCTCTTCATCAAATTCATGAATGTAAATCTTTTATTATTAAGGACCTGTGGTACAATTGATTGCTGTGGTACAATTTAGTTTGCCAACCTGAAAATGGCCCATTCATATATGATATGGCTTGCTAATAACAGTGCCAGAGACCCGGGTTCAATTCCCGCCTCAGGCGACTGACTGTGTGGCGTTTGCACGTTCTCCCCATGTCTGCGTGGGTTTCCTCCGGGTGCTCCGGTTTCCTCCCACAGTCCAAGGATGTGCAAATCAGGTGAATTGGCCATGCTAAATTGCCCGTAGTGTTAGGTGAAGGGTTAAATGTAGGTGAATGGGTCTGGGTGGGTTGCGCTTCGGCGGGGCGGTGTGGACTTGTTGGGCCGAAGGGCCTGTTTCCACACTGTAAGTAATCTAATCTAATAACCACTGAAGCTTGATATTGAATTCCACAACTTCACAGTATGACCTCGGTTCTCCATTTTCTTTTGCCCTGTACCACCTCTACCCCCATGTCTTATTTCTGTCTGGTTGGTTTTACTCTCAGCAGAGTAGAGCCATTTTCTTCTGTTCATATTTATAACTACATCAACTTTATATCTCTGTCATGCCTTCACCACCATTAGCAGCACTGTTGGCTTTTGCACGGGGCAGCCTCACAATCTGTTCCTCTTGTTTCCCCTCCCCCTCTGCCAACAACATAAAACTCACCATTTTCAAACCCTTTTCACTTCTGAAGAAGAGTAATATTGGAGTCAAAGCATTAACTGGTAATTCCTTTTGCTCATATGCTGCCAGATCTATTTGAGTATCTCCACCATTTTCTGCTTTTTCTTTAGATTTCCATCATCTGCAGTATTTAACTTTTATTAACTATTGTATTCTATGGCCTTCCAGCGTAAGATCACAAACATTTTCTTTTTTCAGTTCTCCACCTTTTAGAAGCAGAGTTTAAATGCAAAGTTACAAGAATGAAAGATAATCAATATTTTGACCTTGCTATATTATATTTTGTTTCCAAGTTTCACTTAACAAATGTCAGAAATTCAGTCAGGTCAGTGAGTTTATGCAGGAAATGTAAATTGTATTGAGATCATTCCTCATGGCAAGGACTCCTGGAACTCAATTTTCAAGAATGAGTCATTTATTTGTAATTAATGTGAAATTGTAGTAAATGTGATTGCAGGCCATTAGCTGAAACAAGCATTGGTGATGAACATATTGTGTTCATTTTATCCAAATAAACTGGCTGCTCCAATATGTTTTGCTAGTCAGACAACCTGCCTCATGTGGAGCAGTGATCTAATAGCACATTGGTGCTTTTCCTTACTATTCTTTTTCTTTGGAAAAATGCCTTGGCCACAAAATTGGAGTCCTCAGTGATGACGGTTTAGTACTTCAGGTACTGTTTGAAATCAAGAAAGCATTCACACCATGTGTGCACACCTCCAATATAGCAGACACCTAATACCTTCTTGATGAGGGCATAAACATTTCCATTCAAAGTGGGCAGATTGTAAATTCCAGCACTGCCATTTGTAATTATGTTGCTGTAGTTACTTTCCTAACCTTGCACAATGTACATGTTACCTGCCTTATTTTGAATGGTCAAGTGGTCGTCACTCGTTGTGATCTCTCGGCCAATAGTTTGAGATTATCTTTTGCCCCTTTTTTTATTTTTTAAGATATATATGCATTCACACATGAAACAAATTTCCTGCCATCCAATCAGTGCAAATCAATCTTAAAAGGTAGCCTTAGCAGATTCTTAAAAGGTACCGGCTTTCCAATCAATTAAAAAATAAGTCACAATAATTCTCAATACAGTTGAAAAGTTCTTTCTTGTATATATACACAAAGCATTGTTTTATCCTTTGCATCATAACTAACATATTCCTCATACTGTTTCAGCTGTAATACTGTTGATTGATCCCAGCATTAAATTCTAGCTCCCATACCATTTACATCTTTGCTTTGAGATCCAAATCTAACTAGATGTATTTTTGTTTATATAAGATTTTTGTCCAATCTTCAAAAGCAGTTGAATACTGCAACAGACCTCATTTTATGTTAAAAATGTTAAGCATGTTGCACAAGTGATTTCCATACACACTAGAAATAAGGTTATATTGTCATTTGTTTTGAAGGGCAGTTCTTGACCTACAATTTATTTGTTTTTAACATAATCACAACACATACAATGTCATATCCAGGTTTCTGGCTTGTGTCATGGTTTGCTATTTCTTTGTTGTATAAATAATGATTCTTTTTCTTTGAAACTCTCTTGTTTAAAAGGTAGTGGAAACAGAGTCTTTGAATATCTTTAAAGCAGAGCTAGATAGAAACTTGATAAACAGGAATTTGAAAAGTTATCTGGAGAAGACAGGAATGTGGAGTAACCAACTCAGTCATAATCACATTCCCTGGTAGAATAGGCTGAGGGGCCAAGTAGCCTATTACTGCTCCTAATTTTTATGTTCTTCTGTTTGTATATTCTGAAAGGATTGGTGCTGCTATTTTTGTTAGTCTATAGAAATTTCAAGAGCTTTTTTTGTGATTTGTGGTTATTCCTGAACTGAAATGGTGCCCAGGGGTCCTGGTACCTGTGTGAACAGGGCTAGCTGGCTGTGCTGTGTCTCCCCAGCCAGTCAGACTGAAAAATTGTTGCTTAGCAACACAGAATCAAACCAAGAACAATAGGATATTTCATGCACAGAAAGCAAAATTAAGAGAGACAATGAAAGAGCAAAGAAGAATTGAAACATATATACAAGATACAAAATAAAATGTTAGTTAACTCACAGGTTAACTTCTAACAATAATTAAAACTGAAAACATATGAACAAAGAACAACTGCAGACCACTCAGCCCTTTGACCTTTTTCTTTTATTTTACTTCAAAAATGTACTTTATTCCCAAAAATATCTTTATATAGATACATAGTCACTAAAGCAGTTTGAGGGGCAGTTCTTGACCTACATTATATTTGTTTTTAACATAATCACGACACATACAATGTCATATCCAGGTACACTAGCATATGAAAAAACAAACAAATACTCGAGTTTGACTCTAACCAGCAAACAAACTAAAGGCATTTCTTGCTTATACAAGATTATATTTACATATATTAGGGGCATCAGAGGATTCGATAACTGAACAGACCCCTGAGTTTGTTTGGCAGAATGAGCCTAGACAGTGGTCTTCCCCCACTGTTCCTTGGCAGCAGTTACTCCAAGCTTTAGTGCATTCCTCAGTACATAGTACTGGACCTTGAAATGTGCCAGTCTGCAACACTGAGTCAAGGTCAATTCCTTGCTCCACAAGAACAAGTTTTGGATGGACAAAGAGTGCCTTTCACCGAGTTGATGGTGCTCCAGGCACAGCCAATGTTTGCTTTGATGCACACTCCGCCTACTCTTGCGCTCAGTAAGATCATAGCTGGTCTGACTTTCACCTGAACTCTTCTCTCCTGCATTTCCCCAGTAATCTTCCATCTTTCTGGTCATCATGAATATTAATGCATATTTATATAAGTTAACTAACAGGGCTACAAATTTTTCTTATGAAATAATTAGAACTGATCACACTCTTAAAAATGTATTAACTCTCAAAGGCCACACCAAACCAGTTCTGGTGAATTTAGCCTATGCATTTTTCATAAAACACATAACTTCACACCTTTTCATGACTTTCAATAGCAAGCCTATCTGTGAGATATTAGTATCAGAATACTTGTGGAAGAGCTGGGCAGTTTGGGCAGCAACGTCCTGATTTCGTCACGAAATGCATGTATGTAGATGCCAGAAGTTGCTGCTAGTTTGCATTGTAAGCATATTGAGCAATGCTGGTCTCAATATTATTTTTATTTCAGTATCTAAACCATTAGGATTGATTGTCCTTAGAATGACTGACCATCCCTATGCTAGGAATTGCACCATCATAAGCAGGAGGAACAAAATAGTTTCCTTCTCTGTTATAATATTCGAGGTTAAAAATCATACAGCATCAGGTTATAATCCAACAGATTTGTTTGGAAGCACTAGCTGTTGGACCATGCTCCTTCATCACGTAGCTGTGGAACAGGGCCATAAGTCACAGATTTTACAGCAAAAGATTACAGTATCATGCAACTGAAATGATATATTGAACAAACCTTAGATTGCTGTTAAGTATTTCATTTCTTAGAATTGAATTTTTCGGATAGCATAAGAATGCTTGGACGTAGCATCGAATGCTGTTCACAGCACACGTACCAAAGACGAACTGAATGAGATCACGCGGGGCCCGAGAACTTTTGCGTTCAACAAGCGCATAGCAAAGCAGAACAATGAAACCACGTGGTCGATCACCGGCTTTTCGTATTCGTACCTTCGTTTGTACCTTGAATTTCGTACGTACGTTGAAGCAAAATTTTACATACAATCCTGTTCGTAAACCGATTTATTCATGAACGGGGTCACTCGTATGTCGATGCGCTACTGTAAATGAGTGACCCCTTATTCTGTAACCATGTCCCCAGTTCAATATTCCTCTACTAGTGCAAACATCTTTTCAATGTCTACCCTGCCAAACTCCTACAATCTTGTATAATTTAACTTGTCGAGCTCATCTTGATAAATCAACCCCATGTACTCTGAGCTGGAGTTTTTCAAGCAACCCATACTTGTTTCAGATGTGGTCACTGTTGTTATGACCAGAGATAGCAAGCCAAACAAATCAGCCTTATTGTCACTGGATTCACAACATTGTGAAATTATAATATTCAATGACACTCAACATTTCCCAAATGCTCTTAATAAAGTATTAAATAACAGATCTTAGACCCCAAGTTTCTAACTTGAACAAAGACTAATTACTTTTAACTGTAACTTTAACAGATCAAAGTTAAACAACAAGGTAATTAAATCAATATCTATAATTTAAACACAATCTTCTATGACCATACACCCCACTCACACACAAACAGACATAACTAAGGGATAAATTGACAAGAAAATGAAAGAATTGTATTTTGCCAATTCAATTAAATAGTTTCAAATGTTTGGATGCCATGCTTTCAAGTAGTCTTTGGATGTTGAGTTCTTCACAGACAGAGCTGAAAATGTGTTGCTGGAAAAGCACAGCAGGTCAGGCAACATCCAAGGAGCAGGAGAATCGACATTTCGGGCATGAGCCCTTCTTCAGGAATGAGGAAAGTGTGCCAAGCAGGCTAAGATAAAAGGTAGGGAGGAGGGACTTGGGGGAGGGGCATTGGAAATGCGATAGGTGTTAGGAGGTTAAGGTGAGGGTGATAAGGTGAGGGTGATAGGCCGGAGTGGGGGTGGGGGCAGAGAGGTCAGGAAGAAGATTGCAGGTTAGGAAGGTGGTGCTGAGTTCGAGGGTTGGGACTGAGACAAGGTGGAGGGAGGGGAAATTAGGAAACTGGAGAAATCTGAGTTCATCCCTTGTGGTTGGAGGGTTCCTAGGCGGAAGACACCACTGTATATCTTCACAGACACCACTGTATATCAAATTTGAAGTCATCAGTGAATGCAAACAATTTTCTATCTTCCAGGAGTATTTAATGTTTTATTACAAACTCGGATTTGCTTCACAGAACATGCAACAAATCATTAACTGGAGAGACGCTAGAGAGTGTAAAATATCACAGTCAGTCATGCAGTTTCCAGACTCCCTCCTGCTATTTTTAAAATTAATATTCTGTCTGCCTCATGAATTACACCGCCTCCCATATATCATATTTGTAATGCATTGCTCAACCATCTCTATTAGAAATACAATTAACTTATAACTTCGATGTTAAATATTCAAAAAGTGAACTTCCAAACCAGTATTCATCTGTAATAACAGCTCCTGATTTAAACAACTTTTCCATTCAAAAGAAGCACGGAAGAAATTGTCTCTAATCACCTACCTAATTTCTATAATGTCACACTTTGGCTGTGACAGGCAGAAACAGGTTGATGGAGCTCTCTGCTACCAGTCACTCTCTGCTGCCCCTGCCCTTCTGATGCAGGTCTACTCTCCCATATGCTTCAGTGATGTTGACCTGCTGCACATTCCTCTCAGTGTCAAGGGGATCAAGGATTGAGAGATACATCCTTCTGGTTTCTTGGAAGCAGCCTATTGTATAATAGTGTAACTGTGATGGCCTCCAGAATAGGATGGCTACCCATCCTGTAGGGTCACAGTTCCTACTCTAGCTGTTGGCAGAGCTCTGTGACGATATAAGGGTCATCCTCAGTCTGTGGCAACACGATACCAAGGTCAACTGGAAGATATAGCATTGAGAACAATAGACTCTGGATCTTCTGCACATCTATCTTGAGATGCAACATCGTGTGGAGGCTGAAGTTCACTTGCATTTGCTGCTGGTATTGATCTTATGAGTGCATCCATTTCTCTTCCATTTTACTGGGTCTTGATCACAGCGATGATGACCTCTGCTGTTGCTGGATTCAGTGGTCACGCTTCCAATGAATCTATTTATAAAACATTAACAGAATACTGTCTTAGTAATGTGAGCAGTCAGTAATCACATTGTACACAAACCATGGTATAGTATATTCTGCGATACAGCAGGACACTGACAGGCAGGGAAATAGATTGCCTCTACATGGACCTTTGATACAGGTAGTGTTACCCAACAAATGCAGCGCAAACCATACCATCCAGAATATATAGAAGATTCTAAGTCTGTACTATTACTGATATCTTGTCCTCCACCCGACCCTGACAGCACCAAAGAAAAGAGTGTTGCATAGAAGAACTTGTCTGTGAATGCTTACAGTTCAAAGTTAGAAGACATCAGCCCACATACAACCTATGAGATCCTGACTTAAGATCATCTGCCTCACAGGTATAACCATGATTGATCTGTAATGACATGATTGAGATTGCTAGTGGCCAGAATTTGAATGCCACAGACTTGGATACTGCATGAAACTGATGTGTAGGGCTCTGTGTTTACAAATGTCTTCAACCTGTACTATGTAAGTGCTTGATTAATACAATTCCCCATGGAAGGCCTCTAATCAGAGCTTGTGCACTCAGTCAGAAAGAAAATCACTTCATCCATTTCATGTGTTATGAAATTGAAGGAGAGTACTGCACCTTTAAGAGAGAATGAAAGCTGCTTTGCACTGAGAGATTGCAGACAACATTCATGTGACTGACTAGCAGTCTCAGAATGTACTGGAAAATTGAAAATATGCAACATTTGACTGTAAATAGATACCTCAGTTGTTTTGACCACCGTCTGAATTTAACTAATCAGTTTAAATTATGCCCCAGGATACTAAAACCCAACTGAATTTCAATTTTACTGTTTTGCCAACGTTGAGCCAATGAGACGATCAGATGCTTGGGGTATAAAGAAGCCAGCATTTTGAATGTTAGCCAGAGATTGGCTGCCATAGAGAGAGTAACTGCCATCTGGAGAGAAACTGCCATTCAAAACACTCTCTATCAAAGGTACCTTTTTTATATGAAACATCTTTGCAGCAAAAGACCGATGATTTTCCAGGGATATCTCCAGCCAGAAGAAGGAGGACACCGGAGACTATCGCCACTGTCGGATTTTGAAAACTAAGTTGATGTAATTTTAATAGGGGCTTTTATTGGAACAATATTGTTATCGAGTGGGAGGTAGATAATAAACCTTTAAGAGAAAAGAGACTTTGAGTTGTAAATAGCTGTTGTTTAATGTTCAGTTTTAGAGTTAAAGAATAAGTTGTTTATTTTCTTTAAATAGTGGAATTTGGGAGGTTTCTGTCACTCATACTTCAACAGACTACAAGGCAAGGTGAGCTTTCCTGGATGTTTGGTTTAACTAGCAGAAGGATTCACTGCCATGTTTGGGGGCTCAGGTCTGTGATTTGGACAGGGTTAGTCAGCTCCAGTCTGAGATTTGGACAGACTTGAATAGATTGGGGTACGAGAGATCCCAGCAGATTTAAACACTTGCCTATTCGTGTCTGAGATCTTTTAATAAAATGTAGAGAAACAATTTGTTTAATCTCATTTACTTGTGGCTTATATTAAAAGTGAGAGAAATGGCCATTAAAATTGCTAGAGATGTTCTGGGGTTTGAAGATGATTCTCAAATTTGCAAAGATAGTTTAGAAGGACAGAAAAAGACCATACTTTTAGAATTAGCAAATAATTTAGAATTGGGACGAAAGTAAAGCACTTAGGTGTGTCAATAGAGTTAGAAAAACCTAAATTACAATTGAGGAAAATGAAGTCAGAAGATAAACAAAGAGAGTGAGGAAAAAGAAAGGGAGAGAGAAAGAGAGAGAGAGAAGAAAGAGAGAGAGGAAAAATAAAGAGAAAGAAGGTTCTTAGCTGAGCAAAGAGAGAGAGAGAAGAAAGGGAGAGAGAAAAAGCGACAAAGCAAAGAGAAAAGGAGAGAGAATTTGAACTTCAGAAGTTGCAACTTAGTCAGGAAAGTCAAGTTAACAGGATGTAGATGAAGAAAGAAGGTAGTGCTATATACAAATATGTTCAAACACTGCCACAGTTTGATGAGAAAGATGTCGAAGCCTCCTTTCCTTCATTTGAGAAATTAGCTAGGCAGATGGAGTAGTCAGAGGACTTGTAGGTAAAGCTAGTTCAGACTAAGCTGAACTAGTGAAGTATTTGCAGCGCTGTCAGATGATGGGGCAAGAGATTATTAAGATGTCAAACAGGCTATTTTAAGTGCTTATGCATTGGTACCAGGAGCATTGCTCAAAAACTGCATGAATCTATGTAAGATTCTGAAAATCTGTTTTTAGATTAGAATCAGTCTGACCATTGTGGCACAGACAGCATCACAGGGAGTTAACACCATCAATACCTTACTGATATTATCTGGGCCAACATGACACCAATTGTTAAAATGCATAAGTCACAGCACAAAGCAAAGATTAAAGAGAAAGATGAAAGAGTTGAGGTTCAGTTAGCGGACACCCTGTTTGACGTAGTTGTGCAGGAAAACTTGAACAGGCAGAGGGTCAGGTAGAAGTGTTCAGTCCTGAAAGGCTAAGGGACTTACAACAGAAAGATGAGGCAATAGAAGATACATACATGTTGAAACATACTCAGAAAAGGAGTCAGAGAATATTCCTGAAAGTTATGATCTAGAAGACAGAATCCTAAGATGAAAATGGAGACCACGGCAGGTTAGTGCAGAAGAGAAATGGGCAGAAATGCACCAGATTGTGTTACCAATAGCATTCAGACAGGAAGTGTTACAGATAGCACATGAATTACCTGGAGGAGGTCACCTGGAAAGACTCAGGCCAAGTTACAACAGCATTTCTATTGGCCTGGAATGCACAACAATGTGGTTAACTTTTGCCAGACATGTCATACATGGTAAATGATAGGTGAGCCACAGCAGTAATAAAACCAGCACTTTTTCTGTCAACTTCCACATTTGAAGAACCTTGCACACGGGTTAAAGTTGATTGTGTAGGTCCCCTCCCGAGAACTAAAAGTAGGAACCAGTATTTGCTAACCATAATGGGTGTGTCTCCTAGATTTCCAGAGGCAATTACATTAGTGTATTAAGGCAAAAAGGGTAGTAGAGGAGTTAGTAGCTTTCTTCACATGGTATGGGCTCCCCGGAGGGATTCAGTTGGACCAAGGGTCTAATTTTACTGTTAGACTACTTAACGAAGTCATGGAGAGCTTCAGCATGCAGCACTTTAAATCAAGTACAAACCATCCTGAATCCCAGGGAGCTTTGGAAAGGTGGCATCAGGCCCTGAAGACCACGTTAAAAGCATACTGTCAGGATTACCTGATTGATTCGGATAAAGATTCCTGAAGAAGGGCTTATGCCCGAAACGTCGATTCTCCTGTTCCCTGGATGCTGCCTGACCTGCTGCGCTTTCCCAGCAACACATTTTCAACTCTGATCTCCAGCATCTGCAGTCCTCACTTTCTCCTCGGATAAAGATACACCATTTGTATTGTGTGCTATCAGAGGTGCCCCAAATGAATCTACTCAGTTCACTCCCTTTGAGTTAAATATTTGGGTATGAAGTGAGAGGGCCTTTAAAATTAATTAAAGATAAATTGGCAGGACCGAAGTTGGAGATCTCACACTTGGGTTATGTATCGGAGTGAGTGAAAGATTAAATTGGATTGGGAGTTAGCTAAACAGCACCCAAACAGGGCAGAGCATAGAATGAAGCAGGTAGCAGGTAAAAACTCTGAAATTGGGACATTTTCCCATAGGGATGATGTATTAGTATTGTTACTAGTCATAGGAGATCCTTTCAAATTTAGGTTTAGTGGTCCGTATAAAATTGAGAAAAAGTAAAGATGCTGGATAGAAAAAAGAACTGTATTGGGTATGTCATGTGAATATGTTGGAACCTTATTATAATCTATAGAAAGAAATGGAGAAAAAGTTGTTAGTTACTGCTCTGCAGAGTGAGGAATCAAATCCAGATGTTGGGGAGTTTGATGTGTCCCAAAATACATTAAACAATGAGGACGTCCTTATGGATCGGGACAGGTTAGT
This sequence comes from Chiloscyllium plagiosum, assembly GCF_037043375.1. Taxonomy (NCBI): domain Eukaryota; kingdom Metazoa; phylum Chordata; class Chondrichthyes; order Orectolobiformes; family Hemiscylliidae; genus Chiloscyllium; species Chiloscyllium plagiosum. Next base: position 65,608,019 of record NW_028270154.1, on the reverse strand, counting down.
GAACTATCTGTCTCTGAAGCAAAGAACCCAGTTGAAAGGGTCATTGCTGCAATATGAGGACTTATATAGGAATAAGATGGGAAGGACAAATAGGAACATGGGACTGGGATATCATAGCAATTACAGAAACATGCCTCAGGGATGGGCAGGACTGGCAACTTAATGTTCCAGGGTACAATAGCTACAGGAAGGATAGAAAGGGAGGCAAGAGAGGAGGGGGAGTGGCATTTTTGATAAGGGATAGCATTACAGCTGTACTGAGGGAGGATATTCCCGGAAGTACATCCAGTGAAGTTATTTGGGTGGACCTGAGAAATAAGAAAGGGATGATCACCTTATTGGGATTGTATTATAGACCCCCTAATAGTCAGAGGGAAATTGAGAAACAAACTTGTAAAGAGATCTCAGCTATCTGTAAGAATAATAGGGTGGTTATGGTAGGGGATTTTAACTTTCCAAACATAGACTGGGGCTGCCATAGTGTTAAAGGTATAGATGGAGAGGAATTTGTTAAGTGTGTACAAGACAATTTTCTGATTCAGTATGTGGGTGTATCTATGTGAGAAGATGCAAAGCTTGACCTACTCTTGGGAAATAAGGCAGGGCAGGTGGCTGAGGTGTCAGTGGGGGAGCACTTTGGGGCCAGCGACCATAATTATATTAGATTTAAAATAGTGATTGAAAAGGATAGACCAGATCTAAAAGTTGAAGTTCTCAGTTGGAGAAAGACCAATTTTGATGGTATTAGGCAAGAACTTTCGAAAGCTGATTTCGAAAGATATTCGCAGGTAAAGGGATGGCTGGAAAATGGGATGCCTTCAGAAATGAGATAACGAGAATCCAGAGAAAGTATATTGCTGTCAGGGTGAAAGGGAAGGCTGGTAGATATAGGGAATGCTGGAGGACTAAAGAAATTAAGGGTTTGGTTAAGAAAAAGAAGGAAGCATATATAAGGTATAGACAGGATAGATCGAGTGAATCCTTAGAAGAGTAGAAAGGTAGTAGGAGTATACTTTAAAGGGAAATCAGGAGGGCAAAAAGGGGACATAAGATAGATTTGGCAAATAGAATTAAGGAGAATCCAAAGGGTTTTTACAAATATATTAAGGACAGAAGGGTAACTAGGGAGAGAATAGGGCCACTCAAAGATCAGCAAGGAGGTCTTAGTGTGGAGCTGTAGAAAATGGGGGAGATACTAAATGAGCATTTTGCATCAGTATTTACTGTGGAAAAGGATATGGAAGATATAGACTGTAGGAAAACTGATGGTGACACCTTGCAAAATGTCCATATTACAGAGGACGATGTGCTGGATGTCTTGAAATGCACAAAGGTGGATAAATCCCCCAGATCTGATCAGGTGTGTCCTAGAACTCCGTGGGAAGCGAGAGAAGTGATTGCTGGGCCTCTTGGGATATTTGTATCATCGATAGTCACAGGTGAGGTGCCAGAAGACTGGAGGTTGACTACGTGTTACCACTGTTTAAGAAAGGTGGTAAGGACAAGCCAAGGAACTATAGACAAGTGAGCCTGATGTCGGTGGTGGGCAAGTTGTTGGAGGGAATCCTGAGGGACAGGATGTACATGTATTTGGAAAGGCAAGGACTGATTAGGGATAGTCAACATGGCTTTGATTGAGTTTTTTGAAGAAGTAACAAAGAGGATTGATGAGGGCAGAGCGGTAGATGTGATCTATATAGATTTCAGTAATGCGTTCGACAAGGTTCCCCATGGGAGACTGATTAGCAAGGTTAGATCTCACGGAATACAGGGAGAACTAGCCATTTGGATACAGAAATGGTTCAAAGGTAGAAGACAGAGAGTGGTGGTGGAGGATTGTTTTTCAGACTGGACGTCTGCGATCAGTGGAGTGCCACAAGGATCGGTGCTGGTCCTCTACTTTTTGTCATTTACATAAATGATTTGGATGCGAGCATAAGAGGTACAGTTCGTAAGTTTGCAGATGACACCAAAATTGGAGGCGTCGTGGACAGTGAAGAAGGTTACCTCAGATTACAACAGGATCTGGACCAGGGTAGTTGTGACCATTGATGAATTCACTCCATTCCCCCCCCCCACCCCACCCCACCAGTAGTCTAAATCCTCCAATGCATTATGAGTCCCACCCTTAAGTGTTGAGTTACAATTTGTGTGTCCCCTCAACTTGGGCAGCCTGGGTTAGCACAGCTACCTCACAGTGCCAGGGACCGAGGTTTGATTCCAGCCTTGGGCAACTATCTCTATGGAGTTTGCATGTTCTCCCTGCATCTGCATGGGTTTCCTTTGGGTGCTCCAGTTTCATCCCACAATCCAAAGATGTGCAAGTTAGGTGAATTGGCCATGTTAAATTGCCCACAGTTGTTCAGGCATATGTAGGTTAGGTGTATGTGTCAGGAGTAAGTATAGAGTAATAGAGTGGGTGAATGGGTCTGAGAAGGTTACTTTGTGGAGGGTCAGTGTGGACTTGTGGGGCCAAATGGCCTGCTTCCACATTGTAGAGATTCTTCTATAGTTCTTCTTCCTCTTCTTCGTCTTTCCCCACAATATACTTGTTTAACTTCCTTCTCAGACCTGTAACCCCTAATAATATATTTGATTTTCACTGATTTCATTAAATGAGGGTAATGCATTTGATGTAGTCTGCATGGAATTCTGTAAAGCTTTTGTCAAAGTCTTGCATGGCAGACTGGTTACAAAACTAAGAACCCAGGGACTGCAGGCAGTTTGACAAATCAGAGCCACTATTGGTTTAGTGACAGAAAGCCTGTGTACACTGGCATATCACAGGGTTTGGTGCTGGGCCCATTTGATGCGTGCATTAATGACCAACAAATGAACATAGGAGGTACAACAGTACATTTGCAGATTACATGAAAATGTAGTAAATAGCAAGACAGGCAAATCAGATTGGCTGAACAGTGGCAAATGGAGTTTAATACTAAAAAGTGTGAGAAGATTAATTTTTTGAAGCAATAACAAGGCAAAGGAGTAAATGTTGAATGTTCTGGTCCTAGGCAGTACATAGAATCAGAGGGCACCTGGGTGTAGTCCACAGATCTTTGAAGGTAACAGGACAGGTAGATAAGGTAGTTAAGAAAGCAAGTGCCTTTATTGGTCAAGCATTGAATATAACAGCAAAGAGATTATGATACAGCTGTACATAATGTTAGTTAGCCCACAGGTGGAATACTATGTTCTGATTGTCATACAATAGGAAGGATGTTATTGCACTTGAGAACGTGCAGAAGAGATTCAACAGGGTGTTGTCTGGGCTGGAGTGATTCAGTTATGAAGAGAGACTAGATAGGTGGGGTTTGTTTCTCTTGGAGCAGAGAAGGCCAAAACTGTAATTGATTGACATGTAAAAGTTCTGAGGGGCACAGACAACGTAGATTAGGAGAAAAGTTTCCTCTTAGTAGAGAGGTCAACAACCAGAGAACACTGTTCTAAAGTAAAGAGCAGGAGATTTAGAAGGAATTTCAGAAAAAAATTGCACCCAGAAGGCTGTCAGTATCTGGAACTGACTGAGTGAAAGTAAGGTAAAGTGGAGGCTCTCAAGACATTTAAGAACAATTTCCGATGAAATGTGAAGCAACACTGTACAAAAGGTTCCAGCCAAATGCTGGAAAGTTGGAATTAGAATAGATGACTGGTATAGATTTGATGGGCTGAAGGTAGTTTTCATGCTGTAAGATCTCTATGCCTCCCAGGACTGACTGTGACTGAGTGATTTGGATGGATATCCCAAATAATAAGTGACTGGTCCCCAAACTGATCTCTCTGCAGCTCACCAACTGATGAATCAGTGGAATGGTTGCACTGAACCTGCAGAACTAACTGTGGCCCACTCCCTAGACAAAGAGCCCCCTGACTGATGACATTGTCTCTGAATGACTTGAATGGGTTCTCCCATTAGATTTGGAGATATGCCATTTGGTTGAAACATGTTCAGCGTATTTGCTCCATAAAATGCTAGCACATGCTATGGGAGAGACATTGCCAACAGTCTGCCCCCATGATTGATTGCAGTGTAGCCAAGGACAAGTGTTGCTAAGCACAACAAAATGAAGGGTCAAATGGAACTCCAAGTTCCAAAAGTTAAACAAGAAACCAGGAGGTTTTTATGCATGTGTGTGTGTTTTACTAGACGTTTGTGTGTAATTTCAGTTTAATAGCTGTACTTTTAACAAATTTGCTAAAGAAAAAGTGGTGTAGTCAGCAGACAGCCAGGCAGCCTTTGAGAATTCAGTCTGAATAAAAGAACCAATTGTGACACCTCCTGATTTTTCCAGTAAATAGTGATTGATAATGGGTGACATGAGGCTAAGTGCTATCTTTGATGATGAGTTGGAAACAGAGAAGCCAGGAACCAATCGGGTATCAGAGGAAATACTCAAGGAAAAAAGGAAAAGACTGTTAAGGTTCTTAAAGAACCTTATAATACAGTTATACTATTATGGCAAATTAGCAAATACAAAGGGCATAAATTATCAGTCTAAAATGTTATATCCATTCCCATAATAGGAAATTGATGTAAATAACAGAAAAGTCAAATTTAATTATGACCATTTATTTGTTGAGAATTTCTTCTATGGCTAGCCCGATAAACAGAAAGGGGAATTTATTCTTATACGTATTTATAGTCAGGATAGAATTTATCAAACATAAGGTCACTCCACCAAATTGTCTTAAATAAAGGCTGAATGAATCTACTACAGGCAGTCAGTGGTCTACTTGAATGTTTAACAATGTTAACTGGATTCATAAAATGTGTGTTTTCAGCTGCATTTCATCTAATATTCACTTAAAGAACATTAATATCTTTCCAGTCACAGCTGAAAGACTCAGGTTGAATATTAACATAGTTTTTTTTTGAAAAAGCTACTTTCCACTCCGTACCCCACACTGATTTTGGAAAATCAAATCACAACCTGTGTTCCTCCTTCCAGCCCACAAGCAGAACTTGAAACGTGAGGACCCAGTATAGAAAGTAGTACAGTGCTAGTCTGAGGCAACATGGGAGCTTCAATCGGACTGCTTGGAATTTCTGGACTGGTCCCTTTTCAGCGGCCCCTAAATGAATATGACAGTACCATTACAAATAAACTGCAGAGAGTTGTGAACACAGCCCAGTTCATCATGCAAGCTAATCATTGAGGAGAAAGTGAGGACTGCAGTTGCTGGAGAGTCAGAGTCATAAAGGGTAGTGCTGGAAAAGCGCTGCAGGTCATGCACCATCAGAGGAGTAGGAGAGTCAATGTTTTGGGCATAAGCTCTTTATCAGGAATGCCTGAAACGTTTACTCTTCTGATCCTCGGATGCTGCCTGATCTACTGTGTTTTTACAGCACCACCCTTTTAGCCTTTCATCTATTGACTCCATCTATACTTCTCGCTGCCTCAGGAGGGCAACCAATATTATCAAAGAGCCCTGCTGAAAATGTGTTGCTGGAACAGCACAGCAGGTCAGGCAGCATCCAGGGAACAGGAGAATCGACGTTTCGGGCATAAGCCCTTCTTCAGGAAGGGCTGTTCCCTGGATGCTGCCTGACCTGCTGCGCTGTTCCAGCAACACATTTTCAGCTCTGATCTCCAGCATCTGCAGACCTCACTTTCTATCAAAGAGCCCTCCCAATGCAGTTATAATCTCTTCAAACCTCTTCCATCAAAGTCACTTTTGAAGTTATAGTATCAAACCCATCAGCTAAACTTTATCAGGTTGGCAGAGACCCTGATGAAGAACATAATAGCCAGGAAAATCCCAGGTCAGCCATTTCTGCAAACATAATACACAAACAAATTTGTGCATTAAGGAGTTGTTTTGGTTAAAAAAAGATGAAACTTAGGATGTAGCACTGAACATAAACAAATTAGACTCTCTCAAGAACAACAGACTGACAACACTGAATAGAAAGAAATATCAGGACGTGGGAACTGAAAGGATAATAATATTCATTGATGTGGTTCATTGTTGTAGATATGTTAGCCCATACGACACATTTCATAAAGACTTTGTATTGAGTCCGATATCTTGAAATTTATTGACAACTGACTCGCTAAACTAATGCAATATGTCATAACTTTATACATTCTGGGCTTTATCCTTATCTGGATTACAGTAAATACTACATAAACTGTTGATTGAGTGACTAACTAGCAGGTTGTCTGTCTGCTTGCTAACTGCTGACTGAATACTGACTGGTTATACAGAGAGTAAGATTTTCTATATTGTAGATAAGACCTTTTATATTGGAGTGTCACATATTGTAATGCCACCTGGCTGTCTTAATGTCTTATTGCTTTTCTGTGATCTGTGCAATAATACAACATTCACTGCTGTTGATGGTCCAAGTCAGCAACTAACCAATTGTGATCGCAGGTTAAGACCCACACTTCAAGGGCAGCATTAGGACTCCAAACTACATTTCTTTACCTTCCTTTATAATGTACACCATCAGCTTTTACCTTTGTACACGTGATGGCTTTCATGATTTCACAGAAGGCATATGCTTGACATTACACCTCATTATTTTCCTGTGGGATATCAGGAAATAAAATGTTTCCTTCCTTCACTGAAAGAAGCTTTGTAATTGACAATTTATTGTTTTTGATGGAAACAGTTCATTACATTTTAATTGGGAAAAGGTATAGTCTTGTGTTTAAAATAACTTAAAACATTGTTGTGACCAACTAGGTAGATTAAAAACAGGGTAGCCAATTCATCCTTCCTGAGCTGATGGTAAGGGACATTGTTAGTGAGGACAATTGAGAGATGTTGCTGTAGGGTGGCTACTGGCACCTATGGTACTTTTCCATCAGTCACAAAGTGCAGTCTCCTCATATGACAAAAAGCTGATATGTTGTTGTTAAAACGTCAGTAGTGTTGAGAAAATGCACTTATTTTGTTACTTAAATGCCACATTGAACTCTGGGCAATAGACCAATCTCTTCCTTTCTCACTGATGGCAGATGCCTCGTGCTCCAACCCCTCCCACCCTTTTTTTTATCCATTTTATCAAATGGAAAGACTTCCTTCAAGTCTGTCCCAAATACAATTTAGCTCATGCATCTAAAGTTTTTTTTTGCTTATGCTTTGTAAATTTCCCATGTCAGCAGTAGAACTTCTCTAACGTCCAACATCATGAATAACTCCCATCAGTAGACCTAACATCTCCTGCATTGAAAATAACGCTTCCAAAATGAACATACAGGTATGACAGACAGGAAAAGTCCAACTGGTCCACCTTGTCCCACAATTCAGCAATGGAAGGTGTATCAAAACACATAGACAATATCCCTACCATCCATTTCACCCCAGCACAAAGCCATGCTATCTTCTCAAATTGACTGTAAAACATATGAAAACCAATCAGAAGTAAAAATTGAGAAAATTCCTCTCTGTCCCCTTAATCTTCAATCTAGTCGAGGAGATATTGCTAGCTCTAACTCATGTTATAGTGCCTAATTTTTGTCCTAGCATGAATTTGGTGCAGCTATCATTTGAAGGAATTTAGAGCATTAGGCTTCATGGCATCCGATAACCTAATTTTTTCCCAATCAACAAAAACTGTTTGCGCTCAATATATTCCTTGAGTTTATATAGGACCTCAAATGAATCTCTAAAATCCACACTTTTCTAAACTGTACATTCAGTGCCCTTTCAGTCCATTTCGGTGGTCAACCTTTAATAGCCATCTCATTACAACCTGCGGTTTGTAACTAAAGACTTCTTATTATGTGCATTACAACTCTCACACATGTTGTGATGTGCATTCTCCCACAGACAGCAATGTGATATAGCAACATCATCTTTTTGTTTGTGACATTTGCGAGGAGGTGATGGCTTAGTGGTACTATTGCAGAACTATTACTCCAGAGACTCAGGTAATATCCTGGGGACGCAGGTTTGAATCTCACCATGGCAGATGGTGGAATTTGAATTCAATAAAAAGAATCTGGAATTAAGGGTCTAATGTCACTATGAAGTCATTGATGATTGTTGTAAAAATCTATCTGGTTCACTAATGACCTTTATGGATGGAAACTATCATCCATACCTGATGTGGCCTACATGTGACTCAGGACCCATGGCAATGTGGTTGTCCCTTAAACTGCCCTCTTGTTAATTAGGGAAGGGCATTAAATGCTGGCCTAGCCAGTGAGGCCTCTATCCCATGAATGAATAAAATAAATTCTTATTGGATAAATATTGGTCAGGATATAAAATCGCAACAATTGTGAGATACTTTTATTAGATATTTATTCTTGTGTTCACTATGGATAGATAGCAAGTACTTTAATGAGATTTCTAAGCAAAACTATCTTGATGAAATGCTTAACCAGTTAAATTAAGATATTCTGTGTAAGTTAGTGATGCTATTGGCCCCTTCTATTACAAATTTGTTCAATTACCAAAGGCAAAACCTTTGTAATTTACTTGCAAAATGATTGATAATCCAAACAAAATTCCTCAATTTGAATTAAGGTGGAAAGAAAAGAGATGTGGCACTCAGGGGTAACAGAAATATTTTCTGATATGTAGTTTCCATAGTGTAACAACGACTGAAATTACCCCTGCAACTCAAAATGACTTTATGGTTAATCTGATTTGGAACTAGCAAATGGATGCAGTCAGTTTGAAATATATCATTTGATTCCATTTGGCAATTTTGAAAAGTGAGGCATAGCACAGTAAGTGCTATTGCTTTATGATTGATTAAAAGAAAGGGATGCAGTTGAAGTAATAGATGGGCAAAACAAAAGCAAGACTTCACAAAAATTATTATAAATTCAGGAAAGAACAATGAGTACTTCACAAAGTATTTGCTGAAGAAAGGTTTGTACAAACACAGTGAATGTTTACATAAATACAGATTTTATATGTGGAGCACCAGTACATCTTGGAATCAAGTGAATAGAAATTTGATTGTAGGCTAAAGTGAAAATTGTGACAATGTGCTATATTGTGCTGTGTTAGTTTTTAATTATGCAGGTACATAAAATCTCTGAAACCTAAAAGTCTTAGAATCATAGAATTTTATAGTACAGAAGGCGGTCATTCAACCCATTCTGTCTGTATTGGCTTTAAAGAGAGCTACCCAGTTAGTCCCATTCTCTAGCCTGATCTCCGTAACCCTTTAAATTTATCTCTTTCAAATATATATCCAGGTCTCTCCTGAAACTTCATATGGAATCCACTTCCATACATACTCCCAGGAAATGCATTCCAAATGCTAGCAGTTCTCTGATTAAAGACTTTTGACCTCATCTCACTCCAAGCTTTCTTGCTGACAACCTTGAAATTGTGATGCCCTAGTTACTAAAGAGTGGCAACAAAATGTCCTTCTTTACCCTGTCAAAATTGTTCACAATTTTGAATGCCTCAATAAGGTCACCTTTTAATCTTCTGTGCCCAATTTCTCTAGTCTTCCCTTATATCTAAAATGCCTCGTACCTGGTATCACTCTATTAAGTTTCCTTTGCACTTGTCTCAGGGTTTTAATAAGGTATCCAAAACTGAAAACAGTGTTGTCTGACCAATGATTTATCGACGTGTAACAACTTGATGATTTGTCTAAGAAGTATTCACTAAATGCAAGCTGATTTTGAGGCTCTCAAGAATTTTACAATGAAGAAGTCAAGTGATTCATCCAGTCTTGCTGGCTCAGACATAAAGTTATTTTCATTCCATCTTTGTTTTTTCTCAATTGCTTCCAGAATACTGTTAATCAGGTAATGGTCATTTTAGAAGTAACTATTGAACCTGCTCCCTCCACCCATTCAGCCATTAGAACTTGCAACTTAAAACATTTTTTTGTATTCTCATTCCCACTAACCTTGAATGTTCTTTTCTTATATTCTTCAGTTATGAAGAAGGGTCACGAGACTTTCTATTTTCTCTTTATAGATATTGTCAGACCTGCTGAGTTTCTCTAGTAAATTCTGATTTTGTTTATATCAAACCCCAGATTTATGTTTTTCGATTATTTTTGTCCAGTTATCTGTACTTCAGTTACCAATCCAGCCAGCATGGCCAGTACGTCTTTTATTACACACAAAATCAAATTAGCACTTAAGTATTCAGTGTTTGTCGTTATACATTTAAAAGCATATAATGCACTTCTTCTGCTTGCTGTTAACCTATTTACTTTATAAACATACAAATCATGAGCTAAGAAAAGGTCACAGCTCCTTGTGCCTGCACCTACATTTAATTCGTTCATGGCTGATTTGATTACTCTCCATTCCCACCTACTTCTGATCATGTTTACTGCCTTGCTTTTCAAGAATCTATCAACTTTTACTTTAAAAATATTCATGAACTCTGTTCCATTACCTTTTGAGGAAAAGTGTTCCAAGACTCAAGACACTGCGAGAAAAAAATTCACCTTATCTCACTCTTAAAAGGATGACCCCTTATTTTTAACCAGTGACTCCTAACAATGTTCCCTCCAGGCTACGTGGTTCTGAGCATGGCAATCACATCAGCATGCCAATCACAGCATTGACTTCTGCTTCTGGAAGTTGCTGCAATACACAGAGCTTGGAGACTGTACAGCCTGAAAGAAAATTAGAAGGATCACTGACCTCTGGGTCTAAATTCTCCCATAATAGGAAGCATGCTCCTCATATCCACCCTGTTGAGATCCCTCAGGACATTCTGTTTCAATCAAGTCGTCTCCTGATTTCCAAAGTACAACAAATACAAGCCTGCCAACCTTTCCGAAGAAAACAGTTACTACATTCCAGGGCAATAGATGGAAAAAGCATGGAAAGGAAAAGTGTAGTAGTGGGAAGATTATACTCAACTTTCAGATGTAAACTAGGGAGCTGCCACAGAGCCATTTTTGAAGTTGTGAAAGTAGTTGCATACAGGGTTTCTCACCTGATAGTATATCAGGGCCAGTAACCAGCTCTGAGAGCTCGAAGAGATCTAGTGTGCTCAGATCAGGTGGGGGGAGGTGGGGGGCCTCTCCAGTCTGGAGTTTGCTTATGACACGGCTTTAAATACACCAAAATATTTTGCTTGTTGGTCTTGTCTAGTTTATTCAATAGCAAATCAATGTGCAAATAAACAAATGGATAGGATGTTGAAATCATGGATAGAGGTGAGGTGAAACCTCACTGCACTGTTAATGCTCAAGCTCCATGTGAAGCCATTTGCAGCATGTCTGTCTATATCATGCAGACTGTTGCATCATGATGATTGGGTCTTGCATCTTGTAGGGTTCTAATTAAAAGTTCAGGTAAAAATGGGAGGAATTTGTGTTGCCAGGCCTTGAGTTTCTGAACAAATTGACCTCAAAAGCATCATTGAAGATCATTTGGAAAAACTGGTCACAACATTTCTCAATGCCACAGCCTGCTAAAGACTCAGGCCATTAGTTCCACCCACCTCTTTAACTTTTATATTTATTCATAGGATGTGGGCATCGGTGGCTGGCCAGCATTTATTGCCCATCCCTTGTTGCCCATGAAGAAATGCTGGTGAGCTGCCTTCTTGAACCATGATGTGGAGGTGCCAGTGTTAGACACGGGTGGACTAAGTTAAAAATCACATGACACCAGGTTATAGTCCAACAGATTTGTTTGGAAGCACTAGCTTTCAGAGTGCTGCTCCTTCATCAGGTAGCTAGAGGAGTAGGACACAGAGTTGATAGCAAAATATCATAGTGTCAAACACTGATGCAATATATTGAACAAACCTAGATTGCATTTAAGTCTTTCATCTTTTAGAATGGGCTGCAGGTTTTGATTCATTAATATGTAAATCCCAGAACTTCTTTCAGGTCACATTCCCGAGATAACTTAAGGTTTTATTTTAAGAAAAGGTGAGAATGAGAACCAGGGGCTGCCGGGAAGGTAAATTAATTCTTTAACAACTTGTCTCATGAATAGATGGAGTGCACACTGAACAGGACCAGACACGGACTACTGAGCAATTGAGCAATTTTTTTGGGCAATTGTTTTAACCGAAACACAACTTAGGTAGTGTCTCGCACCAATCCCCCTCCTCTAACCAAAGAAAAAACTTTATAGCCACCGATTCGGTAAGTCTTTTCAATAATCACTTTTGGAATTCAGAACAGTGGGAATGGGTGTTAGGGCAGTTGCATGCTCCTCCTGCTGGATGTGGGAGGTAAGGGTCACCATTAGTGTCATCTACAGGAAGTGCACCCAACTCCAGCTCCTCAGAAACTGTGTTAGGGAACTGGAGCTGGAACCGGATAAACTTCATATAATTCGGGAAACAGAGCAGGTAATAGAGAGGAGTTACAGGGAAATAGTCTCACCTCAGGTACAGGAAAAAGGTAGTTGGGTTCCAGTCATGGATGGAAAGAGAACAGGCAGACAGTACAGGGATCCCCTGTGGACATTCCACTCAATAAAAAGTATACCATTTGGATACTGTTGGCTGTGGGGGGGGGGCAACCTACCAGGGGAAAGCCATAGTGGCCAGGTCTCTGACACTGAGCTTTAATAGTTAGAGAAATGGACAGGAGATTCCGTGATCGCAAATGGGACTCCCGGAAGGTATGTTGTGTCCCAGGTGACAGGGTCCAGGATGTCTCTGATCGGGTCTACAAGATTCTGAAGGGGGAGGGGGAGCAACCAGCATCATGGTACACATTGGCACCAATGACATGGCTAGGAAAACGAGTTTTAAGAAGATTTGTAGATCAGGTTGAGGCTCTGGATACAAGGATACCTGAACATCAACTAGCCACAAAATGACATGATCCTCTCTCACTAGTACCCTTCCATACAGGTAAGGAAGGGCACCACTTCGAATGGGAAAGCATATCCATCCTAGGACAAGCCAAACAGAGGCACACACAAGAATTCCTAGAAGTATGGCATTCCAACTGGAACTCAATCAACAAACACATTGACTTAGACCCCATCTACCACCCCTGAGAAAAAGAACAGGAAATAACATCACTATATGAAATGACATCACTATATGAAATGACATCACCATCCCAAGGAAACCCAATCATATAAATAGAAGGCAGGAAATATCAACATTGCTTCATCCAGAGGTTCACTGAATATGTTACCTTGGTGATGAAACGTTTGAAAATGAACCTTTCGGTTTAGCGAGCAAACCTACATCCATAGCTGGGAAAATGAATGAGGATCTAAAAAGTGATTTCAGTGAGTTAGGTTGGAAGCTAAAAAGCAGGACGAGCAGAGTAGTAATCTCAGGATTACTACTGGCGCCACATGCTAGTGAGATGAGGAACAGGGAGCGAGTGCAGCTAGACACGTGACTACTGGGCTGGTGCAGGAGGGAAGGCTTCAGATACGTAGAACATTGGGGTACTTTCTGGGGAAGGTGGGATCTGTACATGAAGGACAGGTTACACTTAAACTGGAGGGGCACCAATGACCTGGATGGGAGATTTGCTGGAGCACTTTGGGAGGGTTTAAACTAGTTTGGCAGGGGGATGAGAACCAGACCTACAGATCAGATGTGAAGGTAGTAGTTGATAAGGTAGAAATAGAATGCAGAGAGTCTGTCAGGAGGATACACAGTTGATAGGGCAAAGGGATGGGTTAAAGTGTGTCTTTTTCAATTCAAGGAGTGTCAGGAATGAGATTGGTGAACTTAGAGCATGGATCAGTACTTGGAACTATGAGGTTGTGGCCATAACAGGGACATGGATTTCATAGGGGCAGGACTGGTTGCTAAATGCACTGAGGTTTAGATATTCTAAAAAGAACATGGAAGGGAGTAAAAGAAGAGGGGGAGTAGCATTGTTAATTAGAGAGTGCATCACAGCTGCAGAAAAGAAGTTTGTTGAGGAGGGAGTGTCTATTGAGTCAGTATAGGTAGAACTGAGTTACAGGAAAGAAGCAGTCACTTTATTGGGTGTTTTCTGTAGACCCCCCAACAACAGTAGAGAAATGGAAGAACAGATTGGATGGCAAATCTTGGAAAGGTGCAGATGTAACACAGTTGTTGTCATGGGTGACTTCAACTTCCCCAATATTGATTGGAACTGTCTTCATGCAGATGGTCTGGATGGAGCCAATTTTGTCAGGTGTGTCCAATAGGATTCCTGACTCAATATGTAGATAGGCTGACTGAGGGGATGCCATATAGGATTTGGTACTAGGCAACGAGCTAGGCCAGGTGTCAGTACTCTCGGTGGGAGAACATTTCAGTGAAATTGATCACAACAGCTTCCCCTTTACCATTGCCATGGAGAGGGATAGGAACAGATAGTATGGGAAGGTATTTAATTGGGGGAGGGGAGGCAGGAGCTGTAGCGTATAAATTGGGAACAATTATTCTATGGGAAATACACAACAGAAATGTGAAGGTTTTTTTAAGGAGCACTTGTTGCGCGTGTTGGATAACTTTGTTCCACTGAGACAGACAAGGAATGGTAAGGTGAAGGAGCCTTGGATGACAAGAGCAGAGGAGCTTCTTGTCAAGAGGAAGAAGGAAACTTACTTAAGGTTTAGGAAGCAAGAATCTAGCACAGCTTTAGAGGATTGCAGGGTAGCTAGGAAAGAGCTCAAAAATGGACTGAGGAGAGCTGGGAGGGGTTACAAAAAAGCCTTGGTGGGAAGGATTAACGAAAACCCAAAGGCGTACTACACTTACATGAGAAATAAGAAAATGATCAGAGAGATGGTAGGGCCAATCAGGGATAGTGGAGGGAACTTATGCCTGGAGTCTGAAGAAATAGGGGAGGCACTAAATGAGTTTTTTTGCTTCAGTATTCACTAGAGAGAGGGACCTTGTTGAATGTGAGAACACCATGGACCAGGTTAATAGACTTGAACAGATTGATATTAAGAAAGCGGATGTGATGGAAATTCCGGGAAGCATCAAGATAGATAAGTCCCCAGGGCCAGACCAGATATATTCCAGACATATACTACAGGGAGTGAAGAATGAGATTGCTGCATCTCTGACGATGACCTCTGCATCCTCATATCGATGGGAATAGTACCAGATTGGAGGGAGGCAAATGTTATTCCTTTGTTCAAGAAAGAGAATAGGGAAATGCCTGGAAATTACAGACCAGTCTGTGGTAAGCAAAGTACTGGAAAGGATGCTGAGAGATAGGATTTATGATTATTTGGAAAAACATAGTTTGATTAAACATAGTCAGCATGACTTTGTAAGGGGCAGGTCATGCCTCACAAGCCTTTCAGGAGTTCTTTGAGGATATGACGAGACTTGTTGATGAAGATCGAGCAGTGGATATCGTTTACATGGATGTCAGTAAGGCATTTTAAGGTTCCCCATGGTAGACTCATTTGGAAAGTTAAGAGGTATGAAATACAAGGAAACCTGTCTGTCTGGATACAGAATTGACTGGCTGAAAGAAGACAGCGAGTGTTGTCCTGCAGGCTGGGCAGTTTGCTGTGGGCAATAGTTTGTTTAATGTTTGGCAGTTGTTTAAAGGTGAGAAGTGGAGGTGTAGGGATAGTCATGGAGAGATGCTCATCCTCATCTATAATATTAGAGAGGGAATTCCAGGACTTGGAACCACCGACAGTGAAGGACCGGCAAGATATTTCCAAGTCAAGATGGTGAGTGGCTTGGAGAGGAACTTGCATTTGGTGGTGTATCTGCTGCCCTTGTCTTTCTACTTGGAAGTGATCATGGGTTTGGAAGGTCCTGTCTAAGATTCTTTAGAGAATTTCTGCAATGCATCTTGTAGATAGTACACAATGCTGCTACTGAGCACCAGTGCTGAAAAGAGTGGATGTTTGTGGATGTGGTGCCAATCAAGCAGGCTGCTTTGTCCAAAATTGTGTCAAGCTTCTTGAGTGTTGTTGGGGCTGCAGCTGCCCAGGCAAGTGAGAAGTATACCATCTCCTTCCTGACTTGTGCCTTATAGGTGATGGATATGGTTTGGGGAATTATGAGGTGAATTACTTGCCACAGTATTCATAGTCTCTGTCCTGCAATTGTAACCATTGTGTTTATGTGACAAGTGCACTTTACTGATGATCAGGAGTATACTGATGGAGTGGTAACTGGACAGGTTGGATTTGTCCTCCTTGTTATGTACAGTTTTCCACAGTCGGGCAGATAAATGCCCAAGTGTGTAACGTAAAAAGCAGGACAAGTCCAACCTGACCAATTACTATCCCATTGGTCTACGCTCAAATATCAATAAAGTGATGAAAGGTGTCATCAACAATGCTATCAAGCATTACCTGTTCAGCAATAACCTGCTCAGCAATGCCCAGTTTGGTTTCCGGCAGGGCCACTCAGCTCCTGACATCAATACAGTCTTGGTTTGAACATGGATAAAAAAGTTGAGGTGAGGTG
Source organism: Chiloscyllium plagiosum (assembly GCF_037043375.1). Classification (NCBI taxonomy): domain Eukaryota; kingdom Metazoa; phylum Chordata; class Chondrichthyes; order Orectolobiformes; family Hemiscylliidae; genus Chiloscyllium; species Chiloscyllium plagiosum. Next base: position 65,591,717 of record NW_028270154.1, on the reverse strand, counting down.
AGAGTGACAGCCCTTGATATTAACGTTGCATTTGACTGAATGTGGCATCAAGCAACCCGAGCCCTAATCTCTTTCATAACTTTCCATGCCTCAGAACCTACCTATAGAGTCCTGTGGTTTTCAAGTCAGTCCAATTGATTAGCTGAGTAAGAGCCAAGAGAGTGGTGCTGGAAAAGCACAGCAGGTCAGGTAGCATCTGAGGAGCAGGAAAATTGACGTTTAAAGCCTTTCATCAGGAAGGAGGCTGGGAGCCTCGAGAGTGGAGAGATAAATGCGAGGAGTTGGGGTTGGGGGGAAGGTAGCTGGAAGTGTAATAGGTGGATGGAGGTGGGGCTAAAAGTGATAGGAAGTCTCCTCACAAAGCGCCTCAGAGAACATCTCCGGGAGACCCACACCAATCAACCCCACCGCCTCATGGCCAAACACTTCAACTCCCCTTCCCACTCTGTCAAGGACATGCATGTCCTGGGCCTCCTCCATCGCCGCTCCCTCACCACCTGACACCTGGAAGAAGAACACCTCATCTTCCATCTCGGGACCCTCCAATCCCATGCCATCAATTTGGATTTCACCAGTATCCTCATTTACCCTAGCCCAACCTTACCCCAGATCCAACCTTTCAGCTCAGCACCATCCTCATGACCTGTCCCATCTGTCTTTGTTCCATCCCACCTATCCACTCCACCCACCCCTGCGACCCATCACCTTCACCCCCACCTCCATCTACCAATTGCACTCTCAGCTACCTTCCCCCCAGCTCCACCCCCCTCCCATTTATCTCTCCACTCCCGAGGCTTCCAGCCTCATTCCTGATGAAGGGCTTTTACCCGAAACATCGATTTTCCTGCTCCTCAGGTGCTGTCTGGCCTTCTGTGTTTTTCCAGCACCATACTCTTGACTCTAATCTCCAGTATCTGCAGTACTCACTTTCGCCTAGCTGGGTAAGAGTGCCTATTTGTCACAAACAACTCATTCCTATTATTCAAATAGGCCTAATGACAAATTTGACTCAGGATTCAGACCAGCATGGAGCAATCATTTGATCAACTTGCTGCTTGTTTGGTCGCAAGTCCAATTTCTCTCCCATTGTCATAAAAATTGCATGTTTTGATTTGTGTTCAGATATATCCAGTACTTTTTGTCAGTTCTGTGTTTCAATTAAAGTTAGATATTTTCATTATCTTCTTACCCTCATTGCAAATAATGGAAGTAGTCATAACCTCTTCCCTGTTACAGTCTCATGCACAGAGCTGTGAAAGAATTCACTGTGGCAAGGTAATGTATGGCCTGTCCAGCATTTCCTTCAGACTAGGTTTTCTATAAAGTATTGTCATTCATCGATAAAAGCTTTTAATCTGTTAAATGTTTAATCCTTTATGAGGCCTTTTGTGCAGAACACTCTGAGTTCTTCACTACAAATGAGGACTTGCAGAAATATGTAATAGAATAGTGGCTGATTCGATGTACCCCACGAAACATTATTCTCCCAATGACCCCTAAGTCAAATGCGTTGCTTTAATGCAAAATTGGAATTTTGCCTGATTTTAACAAAGAACAACTTTCTATAAGACTTTCTCAGGTCCTTAGGGCATCCCAACTTCTTTACAAACTAAGAATTATTTTTGAAATGTGATCATTGTTGTTATGGAGACAATTGCAGCAGCCAATTTTTATTTCCGCAAGATCCAAGAAATGATAAATAAATGAGTGGGTCCAGTCGTCTGATTTTAGGAATGCCATTTCATAGGGGAATGTCGATGACAGCAGCACTGTCACTCCTTAAGAACCTTTGCAAACATCTGAACAGAAGTTCCAAAAGATCAAATAAAGCAGTTCTAATAAAGCAGAACTCTGACAGTACATCACTGAAAGGTCAGGTAGATTATGTACATCTGTTTGCTCAAAACTCAGCCTTCATGCTGAGACAAAGCTGGCAATTATAAACTGGTACTTCTCCACATAAATTATTTCCTCCCTGTCCAGGTAGGCACAAACTGAGTGGGTGTGATGATCTCAAGTGAATAGCTTGGAGCTGTATTGCAATTGAAATTTTGTTACATCAAGTGTGAGAATGATAAATACCATGTGTGGCATTTAATGAAATGAGGGATTTGTACTGGTGCCAGGTGCAATGGAGCCAAGAATTCTGATTTTATATGAAACAACATTTGCTAGTCCCTTTTTCCATTATTTGAAACATGTGAGGTAGAGCAGTGAACACTGTTGATATATTGATGAAGCAGTATCTTTAACCTGTCTGCGGAAAATTTACTTAATGTGTAGATCTTGTTATTCGCAACTTGGCAAAACATTTACTCTTTCTTTTGTTCATGAAAGAGAGCCACGCAAGTAATTTTAATCCCTAGTGACAAATATAAAACAAGCAATTCCTGATCATCTTCTAGTCCTGCTACTACCTATCATTTCAAGGTAAAGATCTTTCCTTCTTCAAGCAAATTTAGATGTTTGTCCTATATAGTAGCAACTGCGTTAGACAGGTGTTAATACCCAGCATTAGACTGACAGTAATGGTGAAAGCCGCCATCTTATTGTGGAGTTAGTTGCTCAGTGTCTCCAGAGTCTACACGTGTATGGCAGAGAACAGAAATCCAAACTACATTCTGAATTATACTGTTCTCAATAGGTTGTGCTGTATAACAGCACGTCACTGATTGGATTTCACAACAAAATCTATTCTAATGTAAATGTGTTGTATTTAATCACTGTTTTCTCACCAAAAATGCCAGGGAAAGTTAGAACTGATTCAATCAGACATGAGTGATACTTCTTCTCATGAAGACAAAATTTCTTCTTCAATTTTTTATTTTCAATTTTGGTATTTGATACTGTGTGTAAATCCATGCATATGGGTATGGGCAATATTGCCTTCCTTAAAATGTGCAAGTTCTACAGTCTAAGAACATTGGCGTATTTGCTTGGAAACATATTGAGTGTATTCAGATTACTTTCAGATAGTAGTCATCCCACTGTCACATGGTTAGCACAGGCCATTGCTCTGTGCATTCCTCACTCTTTAATCCTACAGCATACTCCCTTAGCTATGCATTAATATGCATGTGATCAGAAGCATCCAGGACAACGTCCACATAGCTACCACAACCCAGACAATGATACTGTTAAAAGGCTCCTCAATTACCTGCAGGTTATTTGATGATTGATTTCTTCTAGCTGATATTATGCACTGAATGTTATATAGGCTTGTTGCCAGGGCTGTAAATCAGGGAGTGGAGCGCTGTGTGGGCCCAGTTCAGAGGACAGCAGGACAGAGGAGTGCAAATTAAATTACTGTTTCTGAGATTGTCGCTATTTAGGATGGCAACTGATCCTAAGGTCTGCCAGCCCAATCAGATGGCCAACATCTCAGTTGTCTCAGAAGCACCAGCAGGACTGGTATCCACTTGAGGAAGTGCACCAGCAGATGTGGGTGTGTCATTAGTTGGCTGAGGAAGCAAGGCAGGTAACATCATTGTCACTTAAGGGGGAATCATCAAGAAACCCAAAGGGCAACTTTTCCCATAGCCTGCTAAGAGATAAAGAGAGTTTACATGAAAATCTTTCCACTGAATGAAGGGCCCCAAGTGATGGCAAAATACCAGCTGAGGAAGAAAGAAATATTTATTTGGACAATGAAGTGGATCGATTAGGTTCAATTCACACAGACCAACTTTCTGCAAAACGACATGGTAGTGGGAAGTTGTTTTGTCAGCCTTCTTGCATGCCCACACATCTGCAAAAGCAAAACCCAACCCTCTGATTCTGCAGGCGCAGGTGGTTTCTATAACCGTTGCAAATTGCAAATGTCTGTATGAAGTGGAGTGGAAAGTGCTGAAGCCATTTCATTGAGTTCAAGACTTTGGCCCATATAAGTTTCTCTCAAACATGGTGTACAAGTAAAGAATTCCCTTTGAATACAGCATGCATTGGGAGTGATTAGAAATCAATCTGAGCAGAAAAATAACTGGAAGAGAAGCAAAAAGGGTTCTTATTAGAGGCTGTAACTGTGCAAGCTAATCATGGAGCAATTCTCCGACTTGAACCTCTGTAAGGAACAACATATGAGATAAGTGAATTTCTGTGAGGAATTTTTCACTGAATTCTCGCACCCTTAGCAGCCACAACCACAGCCACAAAGAAGGGCTAGTGGCAAAGAATCGATGAGTCCATGGTCATGAATTTTTATGCAACTGACTTCATCACAGACTAATATCAATATTCCACCAACATTTATATAGATGTTCTAGATAAATCAGTCATAACCTACTAAGATGATAATTCTAGTGATGAAAAATTTTAAATAATCTTAGAGTTGGGTCATACAGATTTCAAGTGATCAAAGTTTATCTATATCCTTTGGCTGCATGTTCCATTGTGGAATTGTCTTTGGGTTGAAAAATTGTTGACGCATTAAGCTAGATGTTACGGGCCAATTGGTAGGACCATGACTTGGAAGTGAATGATTTGGCAAACAATAAGATAAAATAAAGAACTGCAGAAGCTGCAAGTCTGAAACAATAACAGCTATTAAAGAAACTCAGCAGGTCTGACAGCATCTGTGAAAAGAGAAAGCAAAGTTAACATTCTGAGTTAGTTCTGTCAAAGTATCACTGGACTCAAGCCATTGCCTCTGTTTTCTCTCCATGGATGCTGCCAGATCTGTTGAATTTCTCCAGCGATTTCTGTTAATGATTTGCTATGTCCTGCTGCTGTTAATCCACCCTATGGAATAATACAGTACTAAGCCATTTAGTGGCCTCCATGTGGGCTCCTGGCCACATCGGGTGAAAGGTAGTAATGTAAAAGTAGTATTTTAACTCTTTTACTTGCCTACAATGTGATTTCTGTGCCTCTCACCAGCTCTGAGATGAAAGCTTTAGTCTGGAGTGTTGCTTTTATACTGGCATTACTTCCACAAGTTCTCAAGATTCCTCATAAAACTCAAAAGAACTGCAGATGCTGTAAATCAGAAACAAAAACAGAAGTTGCAGAAGAAACAGCAGGTATGGTCGAATCTGTGAAGAGAAATCAAAGTTAATGTTTCGGATCTGGTGACTTTTGCTCAGAACTGTTGTACTAAAATTCAATACCTCACTTTTAGTCAGATTGAACTGCATCTGCCATTTTTCAACCCATTGACCCATTTGATTAAGATCCCTTTTTAATTTTAGAAAACGTTCTTCACTGTCTACTATACTACCAATTTTGATGTTGTCCACAAACTTACTAACCTTGCCTTCTCAATTCTCATCCAAATCATTTAAATAAATGTCAAAAAAAAGAGGACCCAGAATCGATCCCTGTGGAACACCTCCAGGCCGAAAAGCAACTCTCCACCACCACTCTCTGTCTCCTACCATTAAATCAATTATGTATCCAATTGGCAAGCCAACCCTGAATCCCATGTGATGTAACTTTGCTAGTTAGTCATCACCAAACTATCACAATAATTCCAGTAGATATGGAGTAAATCCTCATGAAACAGATAATTCGTGCATGTTTTCATGTCAGTACAGTAGAAAGTTTAGTTATTAAACTGCAGAGGAAATTATGCTTTTATTCCCAATGGGCCCTTAGCCATCTGGCCACTAAATCTGCTGCTAGTCATTCCTCAAAAGAGAGAAGAATTCTTTTTAAAATATATTTAATTGCTTTTTTTTTTGACATGATCATGGTGAAAGGATGTGTGTATGTGTATGTGTGTATCGGTGTATGTGTGGTAACACAAAATCAAATGTCAAAAGCATTCCAGATACAGGTGAACTCCTCTAATATTAGCTTCAGTTCAAGATTCTATTAGAATTTCAGAGAATGCCATTATTTTCTTTGGTTCAGGATTCCAAAACCGAGTAGTAATCTTAAAAACATTTCTAGACCACTTAGGAGCAAAATTGGGAAGTGTTTCATTTAACAAAGAGCAGAGGCAAGATGTAATTCATTCCCAGTTGTTAACAATGCTGGGTCAGTTGAAATTGTCAAGCCAGAAGTAGATTTTTGTTTGAAATAGGTTTCATGGGTGTATAACAAAAGCAAGTTAAAGACCTAATGATATATACAATAGTGAAACAGGCTACAGGAACTGAATGACTTAATTCTGCATTAGTAGTTTTTTTGACCACAACAGCCCCACTCTTGGGGCTATCATTCCAACTCCCCATGCAATTTTCTAATTATGTCCATCCAACTCTCTGTACTATATTTAGATCTGTCCCTTTGATTCCTCAAACTCCTTTCTATTGCTCCCTGTGGTATTTCCATCAATCCACTGTCTGTGGAAACTCTATTTCTGTCATAGCAGCACCTAGGCTCCTCAATGTCTGAATAAAGCATATTTAAAAAGCGTTTATCTCAAATGCCATATATAATTAAAAGTAGCAGTTTTTCTGAACAGTTCTGCATGAAAGAATATTCATGGGCTTTATTCCTTAAAGTTTAAGAGCTTGAGGACCCTAGAGAAAAGTTGTGTCATTGTCATGGAGCTGCTCCTCACTGGGTATAAATAGCAAAATGTGACTGAGTTAGTGTATGTGATAGGAAAAGAGTAACATGTACAGAGAAGCATATCGGGTAGATCAATGAGATTAATGATAGTTATGGAAAAGTTTTTCGATATTGTAATAATAAGACTAGAGTCTAGTATATGTCAGATTGCCATGTATTTAGTCTTAATATATGATAAAACAGTATTTTCAAGAAGGCTGAGCCAGCAGACAGTTCTTACACTTGTCTTCTCTTTGACCAGTCTGTCTTCAACCTAAAGTCTTTATGGTAGGCATAAAACCAAAGGAGCTGAAAATGTGTTGCTGGAAAAGCGCAGCAGGTCAGGCAGCATCCAGGGAACAGGAGAATCGACATTTCGGGCATAAGCCTTTTTCCTTCCTGAAGAAGGGCTTATGCCCGAAACGTCGATTCTCCTGTTCCCTGGATGCTGCCTGACCTGCTGCGCTTTTCCAGCAACACATTTTCAGCTCTGATCTCCAGCATCTGCAGACCTCATTTTCTCCATAAAACCAAAGGACAAAAGCTGGTGACAGCAATGGGATCTAATGCCTGAAAAGTTGTGGCAGCATTGAAGATCAATAAATAAATCTGAAATCACAGAGAAGAGTAGATTCCAAAAAGTCACTTTTTCAAAAATCATTGGACAATTTAACATCAGCTAGCTATCAGAAAAGCAATAGAACTGAACAATTGCAGGAAAAGAAAAATCGCTGAATAAAAATCACTGAGAGAGAAACATCAACTGTAAGCCAATAAACACCTTTTACAACTGGTAATAGAGGAAACAATTTTTAAGAGAAAATGAAAAAAGTAGTAAGGGCAGTTAAAATGTCCACTATCCAAACTGAGAATCTGTAAATAGAATCTGATTGCTGGACATACAAGCAGATTTGATCCCTGAGAGAAAAAGAATCTGAAAATTTAGTCTGGGAAGCAGAGATGATGCTTAGAATCATAGAATCCTTGCAGTGTGGAAACAGACCCTTCGGCCCAACAAGTCCATGCCAACCCTCTGAAGAGTAACCCACCCAGACCCATTCCCCTACCCAGTATTTATCCCTGACTAGGGCACCTAACCTACACATACCTGAAAACTATGGGCAATTTAGCACAGCCAATTCACTTAACCTGCACATCTCTGGATTGTGGGAGGAAACTCACGCAGACACGGGGAGAATGTGCAAACTCCATACAGACAATTGCCTGAGGCTGGAATCAAACACAGGGTTCCTGGCGCTATGAGGCAGTAGGACTAACCACTGAGTGACCCAAGTGCTTGAGCAGTTTTAGAAGATTTAATCAATGATAAATATAACAAAAAGCAAGTTAAGTAAATTCTTCAGAAAAAGGGTTAAATCAAAATTAGGAATATTAATTATTTCTAGGAATTCAAAATTTCAGAGCCCAAAGAGTAATGTTAGTTAAATCTTTATTATTTCAACACTTTGAGCAAGAGATACAAGTTTTATCAGTAATTACGATGTTTTCTCAATTTTAATTGTTAAAAGTAATTACTGAGACAAAAAGGAAATGTGAATCAGATTACATATATTGAATTTGGGGCAAAGTACCCTCAAACATAAAAAAAGCAGAACAACATCACAGCAGCCATCTTAGATACAGTCAAAAAGTTACTGAATCTTATTGATTGACACCATCTTGAGAAAATTTCCATATACAGATTTTTTAGATATCTTTCAAGATCTTGAAAAAAGCAATAGCTTCATTCACCTGTTTGAGAACAACACACTGGTAAAAGAAGATGATCATTATTAAAAACTTAATTTAGAACAGTAGAAACTTAAACAACTTCTGATTTAGTTCTACAGCAACAAACTTAACAACATGAAGTTTCAACAATTTTCAGTAAATAATATAACAAGGTAACAGAATAAATACAGGACAAGGAGATCAAAATTTTAACAACCATCTTCCAAAGCAAGAAAATAATCAACAATTTCAAATGCCTCTCAACAATCAGACAATGCAGCAAAATTAACCAGTGTTGATCTTTCCATCAGAGAATTTCAAGTTATCAGATCCATTTGACAAATCAGCAAATTGGCAAATGTGGAAAACACAATTCCTAAGATTTTGAACAGTACTGGAATTGAATGTAAAATAGTTTACCACATTTGTTGATTTGCTAATCTGTCAAATGGATCTGGTAGTTTACTGATTAATTTTGCTGCATTGCCTGGTTGTTGAGAGGTACTTAAAGTTATTTATTTACAGATCAGCAAATCAGCAAATTGTGAAAACACAATTCCTATGATTTTGAACAGGGGCGGACACCAAATTGAATGTAAAATGGTTTACCACTTTTCTAGACCATATGGAAGGACAGGTTAATGCTACAATGAAACAATTTTATTTATATGGGAGACAAATACTAATTGATGAACAACATGTCTTTTTCTCTCAAAGAAATGTCACTATCCAGATGTTAAACATGGAGAAGAAGAAACAAATATTGTCCATACTTTGGATACTTTGACCAGTTTATATAGTTAAAACAATTCACCCAAGCTCACTTGTTGGTAAGGCAGGCAAAGGGACATAAAATTCAGTTTGTGGTTCAACTCAATTTTATTAACAAAATATTCCTACTAAAAACACCATGTGAGCATTTTTAAACTCCTACCCTCTGTTGGCTCTATCCATCTCAGAAAAGATATTACTCATAGCGATTCATGTGCTTGAGTTAGGCTGTTAGAATCTCCTCCTTCTCTGACACAGGACTGGATCAGTCTTGCATGTCAGGACAGATCTTTTCCTGGGTCTTCTTGGATTGCCACATGGTCTTCTGCCATGAGTTCTGCTGTGAGTCTTCGCTGAGAGGGTGGCTTCCAGGTGTGTCTTTTTCCCTCTCACCCCAGACCTTCCAGAACTTTCTATGGCCTTTAACCAATGGGGTCATGAGCAGAGTTCAAATCATCCAATGGTGCCAACACCCTTCATTGTTGCCATGTAGGGGAGGTGTAAAGTGCACCTCCTGCTGTGTGTCAATTTAGAATATCCACTTCTGGACCCATGATCGCTAGTCCACACAACCAAACTTCCTCATATATTCTTGCAGTTATATTGCTGTTAAGACCCTTCAAAAAGCATATATAATCTAATGGAGGCCGGCAGGGAGCAGGAATACTCCCCAACTTTATCTCAAACACTTCCACACCACACACACAAGCAGTCTTTAGCAAATAGAATAAAGGAGAGCCCTAAGATTTTCTATTGGTATATGAGGAATAAAAGGATGATTAGGGTAGGAATAGGGCCAATCAAAGACAGAAGTGGGAAGTTGAGTGGAGATTGGAGAGGTGCTAAATGAATATTTCTCATCAGTTTTCACTCAGGAAAAGGAGAATATTGTAGAGGAGAAAATGAGGTACAAGATTTTAGACTAGAAAGGATCGAGGTTAGTTATGAACAGGTGTTATCAATTCTAGAAGGAGTGAAAGTAGACAAGTCCCCTGGGCCGGATAGGATTTATCCAAGGATTCTCTGGGAAGCTAGGGAAGAGATAGCAGAGCCTTTGGCTTTGATATTTGAGTTGTCATTGTCTACAGGTTTGGTACCAGAGGACTGGAAGATTGCAAATGTTGTGCCCTTATTCAAGAAGGGCAGTTGAGATGATCCAGGTAATTATAGACCAGTGAGCCTTACTTCCGTTGTAGGAAAGATTTTGGAAAGGATTATAAGAGATAAGATTTATAATCATCTAGCAAACAATTTGATTTCAGATAGTCAACATGGTTTCGTCAAGGGCAGGTCGTGTCTCACAAACATCATTGAGTTTTTTGAGAAGGTTGACGTGGTATACATGGACTTCAGTAAAGCCTTTGATAAGATTCCACATGGTAGGCTGTTGGAGAAAATGCAGAGGCATGGAATTGAGGATGATTTAGCAGTTTGGATTAGAAACTGGCTTTTGGAAAGAAGGCAGCGAGTGGTGGTTGATGTAAAATATTCAGCCTGGAGTCCGGTTACTAGTGGTGTACCACAAGGATCTGTTCTGGGATCACTGCTGTTTGTCATTTTTAGAAATGACTTGGATGTAAGGTGGATGGATAAGTAAATTTGCAGACGACACTAAAGTCGGTGGAGTAGTGGACAGTATGGAAGAATGTTACAAATTGCAGGGGGACTTGGATAAACTGCAGAATTAGGTGGAGGGGTGGCAAATGAAGTTCAATGCAGCTAAGTGTGAGGTGATGCACTTTGGGAAGCATAACAGGAAGGCAGAGTACTGGATCAATGGAAAGATTCTTGGTAGTGTGGATGCGCAGAGGGATCTTGGAGTCCATGTGCATAGATCCTTGAAAGTTGCCATCCAAGTGGATAGTGCTGTTAAGAATGCATTTGGTGTGTTAGGTTTCATTTGTATTGAGGGATTGAGTTCCGGAGCGACAATATCATGCTGCAACTATACAAAACGCTGGTGTGGCCACACTTGGAATATCGTGTACAGTTCTGGTCCCCACATTTCGGGAAGGGTGTGGAAGCATTGGAAAAGGTGCAGAGGCGATTTACTAGGATGTTGCCTGGTCTGGAGGGAAGGTCTTATGAGGAAAGGCTGAGACTTGAACCTGTTCTCATTGGCAAGAAGAAAGCTAAGAGGGGATTTGATAGAGGCATAGAAGATGACCAGAGGATTAGATAGGGTAGACAGTCAAAGTCTTTTTCCTAGGATGATGACGTCAGCGTGTACGAGGGGGCATAACTACAAATTGAGAGGTGATAGATTTAAGACAGATGTCAGAGGCAGATTCTTTATGTAGAGAGTGGTACGGGCGTGGAATGCCCTATCTGCTAATGTAGTCAACTCAGCCACATTAGGGAGATTTAAACAATCCTTAGATAAGCACATGGATGATGATGGGATAGTGTAGGGGGACAAGCTGAGAATAGTTCATGGGTCAGCGCAACATTGACGGCTGAAGGGCCTGTTCTGCGCTGTATTGTTCTTTGTTGTATGTTCTATGTTCTATGATATCATTTCCTGAGCCACCTACTGACAGAGACTTGCATAGACCGGGACTGGCATAGTATTAAGGATTTAGATGGAGAAGAATTTGTGTGCAAGAAAGTTTTCTGAATCAGTATATGGATGTACCTACTAGAGAAGGTGTAAAACTTAACCTAAACTTGGGAAATAAGGCAGGGCAAGTGACTTAGGTGTCAGTGGGGGAACACGTTGGGGCTAGTGACCATAATTCTATTAGTTTTAAAATAGTGATGGAAAAGGATAGACCAGATCTAAAAGCTAAAGTTCTAAATTGGAGGAAGGCTAACTTTGATGGTATTAGGCAAGAACTTTCAAAAACTGATTTGGAGCAGATGTTTGTAGATAAAGGGATGGCTGGAAAATGGGAAACCTTCAAAAATGACATAGCGAGAGTCCAGAGGCAGTATATTCCTGTTAGGATGAAAGGAAAGGCTGATAGGTATAGGGAATGCTGGATAACTAAAGAAATTGAGGTTTTAAGAAAAAGAAGGAAGCATATGTCAGGTAGAGACAGGAGAGATCAATTGAATCCTTAAAAGACTATAAAGGTAGTAGGAGTATACTTAAAAGGGAAATCAGGAGGGCAAAAAGGGGACATGAGATAACTTTGTCAAGTAGGGTTAAGGAGAATCCAAAGGAGTTTTATAAATACATTAAGGACAAGAGGGTAACTAGGGATAGAATGGGGCCCTTCCAAGATCAGCAAGGCAGCCAATGTGTGGAGCTACAGGAGATGGGGAGATACTAAATGAGTACTTTGCATCAATGTGTACTGTGGAGAAGGACATGGAAGATATAGAATGTGGGGAAATAGATGATGACATCTTGAAAAATGTCCATATTATATAGGAGGATGTGCTGGATGCCTTGAAATGCATGAAAGTGGATAAATCCCCAGTACCTGATCAGATGTACCCTAGAACTCTGTGGGAAGCTAGAGAAGTGATTGATTGGCCCCTTGCTGAGATATTTGTATCATTGATAGTCACAGGTGAGGTGCCAGAAGACTGGAGGTTGTCTAATGTGGTGCCACTGTTTAAGAAAGATGGTAAGGAAAAGCCAGGGAACTATAGACCAGTGAGCCTGACATCGGTGGTGGGCAAGTTGTTGGAGGGAAACTTGAGGGACAGGATTTACATGTATTTGGAAAGGCAAGGACTGATTGGGGATAGTGAACATGGCTTTGTGTGTGGGAAATCATGTCTCACATATTTGATTGAGTTTTTTGAAGAAGCAACAAACAGGATTGATGAAAGCAATGCGGTAGACGTGATCTATATGGACTTCAATAAGGCGTTCAACAAGGTTCCTCATGGGAGACTGCTAAGCAAGGTTAGATCATGTGGAATACAGGGAGAACTAGCCATTTGGATACAGAACTGGCTCAAAGGTAGAAGACAGGGGGTGGTGGTGGAGGGTTGTTTTTCAGACTGGAGGCCTGTGACCAGTGAAGTGCACAAGGATTAGTGCTGTGTCCACTACTTTTCGTCATTTATATAAATGATTGGATGTGAACATAGGTGGTATAGTTAGTAAGTTTCAAATGACACCAAAATTGGAGGTGTAATGAACATTAAAGAATGGGAGTACAACAGGATCTTGATCAGATGGGCCAATGGACTAAAGAGTGGCAGATGGAGTTTAATTTAGATAAATGCGAGGTGCAGCATTTTGGAAAAATAAATAAGAGCAGGACTTATACACTTAATGGTAAGGTCCTGGAGAGTGTTGCTGAACAAAGCAACCTTGGAGTGCAGGTTCATAGCTCCTTGAAAGTAGACTTGCAGTTAGATAGGATAGTGAACAAGGCGTTTGGTATGCTTTTCTTTATTGGTCAGAGCATTGAATATAGGAGTTAGGCGTTCATGTTGCGACTGTATTGGACATTGGTCAGGCCACTTTTGGAATATTGCATACAATTCTAGTCTCCTTTCTATTGGAAGGATGTTGGAAAACTTGAAAGAGTTCAGAAAAGATTTACAAGAATGTTGCCAGAGTTGGAGGATTTGAGTTATAGGGAAAGGCTGAATAAGCCACGTCTGTTTTTCCTGGAGCATCGGAGTCTGAGGGGTGACCTTAGAGAATTTTATAAAATCATGAGCAGCATGGATAGGATAAATAAGCATCCCTTGGATACATTGCAAGAAATCCGCCCCTTGTAAACCCTTAACACTATGATTATCCCACATGATATTGGGAAAATTTGAAATCCCCGAGTATAATTACCTGATCATTATATTTACACATCTCTGTGTAAGGCCTTTTCTTTGGGGTGGGGGGGAGTCCAGAACTAGATGGCGGTGAATTGTCAGAAGCAAATTTAAGGAGGACAGTTAAGCATACAATCTCCAAAACACCTTCTGCACAACCCTTCTAACATCACTTAGCATCTACCTGACCAATGCAGAGTTTGCAGATCATTCAAAGTATCAGCTATTTCAACACAGAGTATTAATGAAACACAGACACACCATGCTACAGAAAAGGAACCAAGTCACAGTGAGTTCAGCTATATAGAGTGTCAAGAGATTAAGGAAAGGCTGGATGGTCTTTAATGCTAGGAGTATAATACATAAGATTGATGATTTAATGGTGTGGATTGACAAATGAAAATATGGTGTTGTTGTCATCACAAGATTGAGGGAACTGGTAACTCAAAATTCCAGGTTATAGGATCTTTACTCGAAACAGAAGAGGGTGTAAAAATGGTGGTGGTGTAGCACTCCTAATTAAGGAGTCAATTATTGCAATAAGGAGAGATGTTCCTCAAACAAGGCTTTGTGAGTAGAACTTAGGAATGTTAAGGGGGAAGCCACTTTACTGGGAGTGTATTATCAGCCCCAAAGAGTCAGCAGGAAATAGAGGATCAAATATGTCAACAATTCACAGAGATGTGTAAGTATAATGATCAGGTAATTATACTCGGGGATTTCAAATTTTTCAATATCATATGGGATAATCATCGTGTTAAGGGTTTACAAGGGGCGGATTTCTTGCAATGTATCCAGGGGATATTTTTGTATCAATATGTAGAAGGCCCGACAAGGGATGGCATATTGCTGGATCTCATACTGGAGATAAAAGTTGGACAAGTGTTCTATGCAGCAATGGAAAACATTTTAGCGATAACAACCACAACACCATACAGTTCAAATTTGTTCTGGACAAAGAAAAGGGCCTGCAAACGTTGACTTTGGATTGGAGGAAAGAGACAAAAAAAACTGCAGATTCTGGGATCCAAAGTAGACAAGCAAGGGCTGGAAGAACACAGCAAGCCAGGCAGTATCAGGAAGTGGAGAAATTAGTTTCGGATATAACCCTTCTTCACGAATGAGGTTTATACCCAAAACATTCTCCAATCTTCTCCAGCTCCTGATACTGCCTGGCTTGCTGTGTTCTTGCAGCCTCCTGCTTATCTACTTTGGATTGGTGGAAAGCAGCTTTTATTAAAATAAAACAGGATCTGGTCACAGTTGACTGGGAACAGCTCCTTGTGGGTAAGTCTACAGTGGAGCAATAGGGAGCATTCAAAAATGAATTGTGGAGAGCACATGTCCAACATGTACCCTTCAGACTGAAATATAGTAGTAATAAGTTCAGAGAACCCTAGGTGTATAGGACAGTTCAGGATTGGATGAGGAAGAAGAGAAAGACTTATAGCAAATCCAAAGGGAGCAATTCAGCTCCGGCCATGAAGAAACACAGGTAGTGCAGGAGGGAATTTAAGAAAATAATTAGAAGAGTAAGAAGGGGGCATGAGATAAGACTTCTGAACAGGATTAAGGAGAATCCTAAGATACCTTATAAATACATTAAAGAGAAATGGTTAACTAGGGAAAGAGTAAGGCCCATTAGATACCAAAGGGGGCAGGCTGTGTGTGAAGACACAGGATTTTGAAAAGGTGTTAAGTGAATACTTCTCTTCAGTCTTCACACTGGAAAAGAAATATATGGGTATGGAATTCAGGAAAAGGGACTGTGAGGAGCTTGCATAGTTTGACATACAAATTGGAATGGTATTGGAGGCTCTGTCGGGCTTAAAATTCCATGGCCCAGATGAATTACAGTCCAGGCTGTTGTGGGAGGTGAGGCAAGAAAATGCAAGGGCTTTGACACAAACATTTAATTCCTGTCTGGCTATGGGGATGTACCAGAGGACGGCTAATGTGGTTCCACTTTTCAAGAAGGTTGGTAGGGATCAAACAGGAAATTACAGGTTGCTAAGTGCCATGTCAGTGCCATCACAAGCAGGCATAGTTTCAGGGTAAGAGCCAGTAGATTCAGAGGGGATTTGAGAGAAAACATTTTCATTCAGCAGGTAGTGGGATTCTGGAATGCACTGCCTAGGAGGGTAGTGGAGGCCGGAAACCTTACAATCTTTAAAAAAACATTTGGATGAGCAGTTCAACTATCATAACATTCAAGGAAATGGGACATGTGCGGTAAATTGGGATTAGCACTTTTGGTGATAGTTATGTTGGTGCAGACCCAATGGGTTGAGAAGCCTTTTTTGTGTTGCATGAATCTATTTCAGAACCATTTGTGCAAGTCGGATAGCAGGAAATCCTCAATCCTGAGGAATTGCCTGAGAAGGATTAATCAGAAAGGCTCCCATCTCAACAGGAAAGAGAGAAAGAGAGAAATCCCAGTATTTTATTCATCATGTAGAAGCCTACTATCCTGTACCTTTGCCAATCAGAACTCTGCAATTGTGCTATCATTGAAAAATAATGTCTTGCAAAGTTTGAACAAGTTAAATTCTAAAAACATTTAAGAGATGATGAAGATTCAAATACTGAAAAACATTCAGTGTAAAAGGAAACATTCTTATTCCAAAGTTAAAAATCACACAACACCAGGTGATAGTCCAACAGGTTTATTCGGAAGCACTAGCTTTCAGAACGCTGCTCCTTCATCTGGTGGTTGAAGAAGCAGCATCCGAAAGCTAGTGCTTCCGAATAAACCTGTTGGACTATAACCTGGTGTTGTGTGATTTTTAACTTGGTACATTCCAGTCCAACACTGGCACAAACAATTCATCTTTATCCCAACATATCCATAATTGTATTACAGTCAAAGTTCTTAAACTTTCATGCTCAAATTCCCATATGCAGATACAGGAGTAGGCAATTCAATCTGTTTTATTCAGTGGCTTATCTAAACTTCAACCCCATTGACACATTTTTGATTTTATCCCTTGAAACCCAGTTTAAAAATCAGTCTTGAAAATTTCAAATGAACCAGAGTAAAGTCTACTCTTATAATAGGGCTCATCCTGTATCCACACCTCCCCCTCACCACCGCCCAGGGCCCCAAAGGATCCTTCTACATTTTATAGAAATTTATCTATTTTTCCACACACGTCATCTACTGTATCCATTGCACTCAATGTGGTCTTTGCTACATTGGGGAGACAACATGCCAACTTGTGGATCATTTCAGAGAACATCTCTGGGACATCAGCAACAACCAATCCCACTGCCCCATTGCTGAATACTTCAACTCCCCCTCCCACTCCACCAAGGACATGCAGGTCCTGGGCCTCCTCCATCGCCAAATCCTAATCACCTGATGCCTGGAAGAAGAATGCCTCATCTTCTGCAACCACATGGGATCAACGTAGATTTCACCAGTTTCTGCATTTCCCTTCCCCCCACCTTATCACAGTCCAAAGCCTCCAACTTGGCACTGCCCTCTTGACCTGTCCGTTTTCCTTCCCACCTATCCACTCCACCCTCCTCTCCAACCTATCAATTTCACCCCGCCCCCCTCCACTTTCATCTACCTATCACATTCCCAGCTACCTTCCCCTCCGCTCTGCCCCATCCCATTTATCTCTCAGCCCCCTGGCCCACAAGCCTCATACATGAAGAGGGCTTATGCCCAAAACATCGATTCTCCTGCTTTTTGGATGCTGCCTGACCTGCTGTGCTTTTCCAGCACCACAGTCTCAACTCTGATCTCTGGCATCTGCAGTCTTCACTTTCTCCCAATAACAAAATCTGTTGTTTTGGAAAAAATGTCACCAGAAAATGATTATGATAGTGCTATCTGACCATTAGGTTGCCAAATCTGTCGGTAGGATTTACAAACGCTCTCCTTTACTGCTCCCTGATGCTTTTCTACAGGAATTGAAGATATTGTCTAGTTAAGGGGTTTATCCAATTTTTAAAGACATCATACATATTTTGCATTAGCATGATATTGTACAAATTGCCTTTTTCTTCACAATAAAGCTTAAAGCCCAAGCCCAAACTTTTGGGTTTGGATATGATGTTTTTCGCTAACACTGTGACATTTTAAGTGAATGTGACTGCCTCATTCTGATTATGTGCAGAGTTTTTCAAATCCACCAGTTCTGTTCAATTTGCTGCACTGAATATCAGCGTCTTTGCATTGCTAGTTTCAGTTGCTATGAGTTGTCAAGAGTTTTTCAAAATTACTTGATGAAAGCCTCTACCTTGCAAATGTTGTAAGCATTATTAAACTGAAATATATTCTGCCATTGACTTTAAAAAAACTTCATTCTGATTACGGCATCTATTGTAGCCTTCGTTTTATGTTTTAAAAATGTTTAGAAGGTCCCAAAATATTCTAGAGATAAGAGAAAACGAGACTGGTAAGGGGGAGAATCAAAAATGAAAACAAAACTTGTCTTGCTTTACATTTGAATGGATGAATTGAAGCAAAAGTGGACCATTTGGCCTTCAAGCCTATTGCTGCCATTCAGTAAGATTATGGTTGGTCTGTTTGTGCTCCAAATTCCACGTTCCCATCTATCACTCTGATATAACCTTTGATACCCTTGCCTAACAGGAAACAGCCGATTTCCGCCTTTAAAATATTCTATATATAAATTTTATACATTATTTTAATCTTGCTTTTTTTTTCAAAAAGTAATCAGTTAAATTCTGAAGACAACTAACTATTGCACACATATTCTCATGACAGCATATTTCAATGGATTACAGCTGTAATAACATAATTTCTAATGCACTTCAGACAGAAAGAGAAATTGAGAGAGAGGCAGACAAAGCAAGAAAAACAACCTCTTTATTTTAATTTGATTTTTTTTTTAAATGCTGATTCCTTTTCAAGTATATAAAAGTATTTTGGGGAAAATAGAAGAATTTTGGGGTGGACGGTGAGGAGGAAATTGATTAGAGGGTACCAAATGTCCTTGGGGTAAATTGAGAGTAGAATCAGATAGAATGGTTGATTAAGGGTTAACTGGATAACAATACTGATAAAGAGAAAGGAGGGCAAAGGTGAATTGTTTTTTCAAAGGGAATGGGATAGTAGTGAGAATTAGGGGTAGAAGGAAGGTGAAGGGTTTTGGGAATAAGCTAACAGTGGCAGGCTTCTAGAACCATATATGACTGGAAAAGTGCTGAGCAGAAAACCACAGAGACCACACTTGAAGCACAAAATCAAACCCAAATACAGCTATTCCATAACACCAAGAACAAGAGAAAAAGAAAGAAGTAAAAGAAGAAAATGTAGAAAGGAGAGGGATGAGCAAAAGTGCCAAAGCCAAAGAAGTACTGCCACAAAGAGAAATAATAACATGAAGACAGCTTATAAAGGTAAGAATGAAAAAGAGTGCACTACGACAAGAAGCTGACTGGTAATTGTTATAGTAAGATCTTGAAAATCCTACATCTGCACTAATTTCCTGTCAGTTCTGCCGTTGTAACTTCCCGTAGCTACATTTATAATGAAAGCTGTCAATATCAATTATACGTGGTTGTAATCACACCCTTCCCTATTAATGTAAAAAAAAACCTACTAACCAAAGACCATTATATGGTGACAAGTTTACATAGGCAGTTTTCATTATATACATGGACATAAATATTTATATTGGAAGAAAGAAATGTTAGGAGTGATTTCATGATTTTAAAATGGAAACTGCATGATATTTGCTTGCCAATAAACTGTCATGGTAGCACAAAATGGATAAGAATCAAAGGGACTTACACATGCTACCTGATATTTAATTCCATTGACTGCAGGTTGTATAACAGGCAGCAGATGCGATACTGCCTATCTTGTGTTGCTAACCTAAACCCATTTCTACATTAGTGCTTGAATCTCTATTGACATAAAACATCATAAGTGATTTCAATAGTTAGGTAGAAGTCTTACACTTGCTGTAAATTGCTATAAACTATATATTTTCAACATAAAGTCCAAGCCTGATGTTGTGTTGCATAGCCCCTTTTTGCATGCCTACCACCAATTTTCAAGTGTGTGGTATACTGTTGATGTTACTGCAGAGAGGGCAGTGAATCACAGTCACGACGGTACAACTTACCTGAACATGCTGATGCAACGCTAGGACCCTACATTTGGTCAATGCGCATGCAAGCCTCACCTTCATCTGAAACAACAAGCATTGTGAAGCAAGATTAGCCCTGTTTTGATGATAACTAAAGGACTGTTTAACAAGTTGCAGATGGGTTTTTTTGACTTATTGTTACAAAGGTAAATCTTTATGGATGTTCTGATGTGAGTTGCTATCGCTATTTTGTGATATTTGCTATACCCAAAGGAGAAAAGGTCACAGATATGGAATTAATTCTTTGAAGTATCTCTTATTCTGCACCATGGCCAGTTCATGAGAGGAATTAGCAGAGAGGAGAAGTTCTGTGTAAAGAGAAAAGAAGGAGGGCTCTTCATGAAAAGGGGCAGATAGAAGATGGTCTAGGAGCACAGCTCCTTTTTAGTCATGGGCCAGAAGCAGTGTATTCACTAAGATAGTTACCATGGCATTGTGTCACCTCCTTGATGTTGAATCAGTGGCTCAAAGCACAATGAGAACAATCATCTTAGTAGACAGGAGGGTCACTGTTGTCCTCACATTCGTTGCCAGTAGATTCTTCCAGGAAATAACAGCAACATCTCAAAATTGTTCATGTACAGATCTATCAGTGTATATGAGGACAGTGTAACCTCATCCCTATCTTCTGAAGAAGGAAAGACCAGATGAAGGGATTTGCCAGCATAGTAGAATTGACAGTAGCTCAGGGAATCACCTATTGCAAACATGTGACTCTGCAGGCTCTCCATGTGAACAGCGAAAAAGAGCACAATGGTGAGTGTTACCATTTTCTGAAAGTGTCATTTGTATGTGACCCCCGCAAGAGGTTCAGCTTGGTAACTACCCAGAATCCATTGTGCACCCAGGTTTTTTTTAATCACTAAACAGTCATCAGTGCCCATCACCTTCAGGCTTTGATGACACACCAAGGCTGACTGCTCAATAACCAAGGATATTTCTTATGATCCCTTTCTGCCATTCAGCAAGGTCAATGGGCTTTCAATGATAACAATGCATCTGGGCTGGGCTGAGAAATGGCAGATGGAGTTCAACCTGGATAAAGACAAAGTGATGCATTTTGGAAAGTCGAACTCGAATGTTGAATATAGGATTAAAGACAGGATTCCTGGTAGCGTGGAGGACTAAAGGGATCTGGGTGTGCAAGTACACAGATCCCTCAAAGTTGCCACCCAAGTGGATAGGGTTGTTAAGAAAGCATATGGTGTTTTGGCTTTCATTAACAGGGGGATCGCATTTAAGAGCTGCAAGGTTTTGCTGCAGCTCTGCAAGTCCCTGGTGAGAGCACACTTGGAATATTGTGTCCAGCTCTGGTCACCCTACTATTGGAAAGATACAGAGGCTTTGGAGAGGGTGCAAAGAAGGTGTACCAGGATGCTGCCTAGACTGGAGGTCTTGCCTTATGAAGAAAGATTGAATAAGCTCGGACCTTTCTCTCTGGAGAGATGGAGGTAGAGAGGAGACCTGTTTGAGGTGTACAAAATAATGAGTGGAATAAATAGAGTCAATAGCCAGAGACTGGTACGAGGAGTCAGGATTGACTGGTACGAGGAGTCAGAGTTTGAAGATACTAGGAGGAAGGTATAAATGAGACTTCAGAAGTAGGTTCTTTACGCAGAGAGTTGTGAATGCATGGAATGCGTTGCCAGCTGAGGTGGTGGAAGCAGAGTCATTGGGGACATTTAAGTGACTGGTGGTCATGCACATGGATAGCAGTGAGTTGAGGGGTGCGTAGGTTAAGTTACTATACTTTAGATTAGGATTAAACCTCGGCACAACATCGTGGGCCAAAGGGCCTATTCTGTGCCGTACTTTTCTATGTTCTATCTCCCATAAAACTATAGAGTAAATTAGTTGTCTCCAAAATAACACAATTTCACTGCCTAAATCATTCAAAAGCAATCTCTATGGTGCGTTCCAGAGACAGTGTCCATCTTGGATGACAGTTATCAGCAGGAGAGTCTGAGAGAAAGTGAGGACTGCAGATGCTGGAGAGTCAATGTTGAAATTTGTGGCGCTGGAAAAGCACAGCAGGGCAGGCAGCATCCGAGGAGCAGGAGGTCAATATTTCGGGCATCAGCCCTTCATCAGGAATGTGTACAACCTCAGTGTCTTTGATCATAGGACAAGAACTGCCACTAACCCATCAAATGCCTGAGTGAAACAATATGAGGCAAAATCCTAAAACGAGGCTACACAAGGGTTTTTCCTGACCCTGCAACCAGTGGCCATGACCTCTCACCTTCATATGTTGCCACCCTTGTTTCTCTTTACACAGATGCTCCTGGACCTGTTGAGTATTCACAGTAACTACTATTTCTTTCTCAGATATCCACAATGTTAATCTCAACATTTAGTCATGGAACATGAGTCAGGCATAACTGGCAGTATTTGCCCATAATGTTGTCTTGATACGTTTTTGGTAATTCTAGACATTGGAGCTTTTACGAACTGAAAGTTTTAATGAAATCTCAGATGACAAGACGTTCTCCTTTCAGTTTTTATGTTTTCATTTTAATTTAGGCTGTTCCTCTGAAATTAGATTGAGTGAATGTAAAACATAATTGGTACCTAATGTAACAAAATGAAACAGAAACCAATTGGTTTTAATCTCAATACATCATCACCATGTGTGTGAACAGGAATAGGTGCTCTTTTCTAATGCGTATCCAACTAAAACAAAACGAGCATTTCACAACAAAATGTCATCATTACATTCCAAAGGTCAGAAGTTTTTCATTGAAAACTGCAATTGTGGCTACATTTAGCAATTATGCCTGGCTTATGTTACATGACTCAGTCAATTAGCTTTATTCAGAGATTACCTAAAATGGAACCAAATAAAGGGAAAATGTTTAGCATGTAGGCCACAGTTACTGTTCAGATAGACAGCTTAAGAACGTAATGTTATTTAGAAACTTATCCCAAAGGTGGAATAAGAACAATGAGCTGTGTCAGGAAGCAGACAGTAACTATTTAATCAAGGGAAATGTTGTACACTTTGGGAAATGAATCATTAAAATGTAATTCTCAAAAGGTCCTTTAGTAGTTCTTTTCAAAAAAAATTAATTATATTTTGTTAGCCACTTCCCAAACCACTCTTTACCCTTTTATGATGTACTTTGATTCAAATCTGTGATTAAGATCCCAGACTGATGTGTCCCATTAAAAGTGATAATAGGAACTGGGTGGAAAACAGAAAATTGCAAAAGGTAAATAAAATAAAATTCTAAATGATATCCTGTATTTCTTAAGTCCCTAAATGCTTCCTAAAGAAAAACTTAACAAACATTTGAACTATTGGCTGCTTACTCCACTCTATGTTTCACAGAATTTAAAAGAGGCAAAATTCAATAGGCTGTTCTGTGATTGAAAAGAAACTAATTTTCCAGCCAAGCAAGCACATTCTTAAACCAACATAATGAGTTCTGAAAAAGGATCTACAGAGAGAGCAGGGAAGGTACCTTGATAATATGAAGACAGGAATAATGAAAAATGAAAGAGGCATAAAAGGAGAAATTACTTCAAATACTTTTTAAATTGCAAATGACATTGTGATTCATAAACCACTACGTAAGAGGAGAAATATTAAACAATCATATGTGGTTCTGGCTATTACAATGTAAGATTCTAATGATGAATTTGCAACATAAGAGTTTGATTGTTATGGACTGAAAAGATAAACTTTGGGTAGGAGTTCTCACTTGGTGGCACTTTTTCACCATTTAGTATTTGGGCAAATCAGACTAATGCATCAAGGAATACAAGTGTAACTTCCATTCAGCAGACAAGAAACAATCAATCTGTATTTGCTTAACAAATATTGCAGTAGAGAGTGACCCTGCCTCAGGAGGAGTCACATCCCCCACAATTGAATAATCTCTGACAAGTTTCTAATGATCCTCTCTGTTTGTGGGCCTTCACAGAGGCTCTTAAACCAAAGCTTAAGATAACAAAGACACACTTAGTCAATTCACACCACTGCTACTACTAAAAGATTTTGGATAGATTTTGCAGTTATTTTCAGTTACTTAAGATCAGTCTATTCAGAGTTGGTAGACTAGGCATTGGTGGACAAGGCAAAATAAAAAGGTTTTTTTGTGATTAGTCCATTAAACCCTCAAAAATGCTGTTCAAATGATGAACTTTGTTAGACTTTTACATTCAAATTTATACAAATAATTATTTCTCAGTAGAAAGTGAAGAAAAAAGGGAGTTTCAAAACTAATGAAATGTTTGTGTGAACTATTGCAACTTCTGGGTGGCCTGGATCTCTGATTGCATGAAAAGTGGAGATCCTTCAGAGTGGGTTTTTATCTTTGAGGCAGGAATCCCAATTTGGGTAGATCCTATTGGAATCTAGCTTCCAACCTGGCAGCACCTGCCCAAGCAGGTATCAAAGGCAGGCTGGACTGGTGAACTGGATGCTGAACTGGACAGTCTACAATTTGTGCCTCCATTAGCTGGGACATGTAAATGAGTGTCATACACCATAGCCCTTATCCCTGCCACTCTCCCATCCAGCCCAATATCCTGTCCATAACCCCATTCTTCATGCTCCCCCATATCCCCCTCTATCACTTAATGTATTATAATTCCCCTTCCATGCTCCCATGGCCCTTCATTTCCTCCATTGTCCCATACTCCTGACATCCTCTATATCCATATAAACTCTAAAGATGTTGTGAAACTTGAAAGGGTTCAGAAAATATTTTCAAGGATGTTGCCAGGTTTGGAGGATTTAAGCTATAGGAAGAGGCTGAACAGGCTGGGGCTATTTTCATTAGAGCATCAGAGGCTGATGGGTGACCTTATAGAGGTTTATAAAATCATGAGGGGCAGAGATAGGATAAATAGACAAAGCTTTTTCCCAGGGGTGGGAGCGTCCAGAAGTTAAGGGCATAGGTTTGGGTGAAAGGGGAAAGATATAAAAGAGACCTAAGGGGCAACTTTTTCACACAGATGGCGATACGTGTATGGAATGAGCAGCCAGAGGAAGTGGTGGATGCTAGTACAATTTAAAAGACAACTGGATGGGTATATGAATAGGAAGGGTTTTGAGGGATATGGCCCAGGTGCTGGCAGGTGGGGCTAGATTGGGTTGGGATATCTGATCAGCATGGACGAGTTGGGCCGAAGGGTGTATTTCAGTGCTGTACAACTCTATGACTCTATGACTCTACATCCCATTATCCTCCCTCAAATGCTAACATTCACCCTCATATCCCACCATTCTCCCTCATATTTCACCAATCTCCCTCATATCACCCTTTCTCTCTCATATCCCCCATCTTCCCACAATTTTCACAGATCCCTTTATACACCACATATCTCCTCCCAATGCCGGTGCTCCTTTTCACCTCTCATCTTCCCTCTGCAACCCCACTGCTCTGTCAATACCCTGTGGCTATTTATTTACTCTCCACTATGAAGAAAACCATGGGTTCTACAAGGACATTGGGAAAGCTTTTGAACTTTTCTGTCAAAAGATTCCCCCTCCATACTAGGCATCCCCTGTGGTCATGACACCTCTGCGGGGCCACAAACCACATCTTCAAATCTGCATCTGGCCAAGAGATTGTCAGCAGACCTGAGCCTACTAGGTCCAAAGATGCCTTTGCCAACTATCCAAGTCTTCCAAGGCAACAGGACCAACCAAAGAGAAGGTTCCCTCCATCCCAGGTGGGGAAAATGCGTTGTTCCTCGACATGGAGCATGAGAGAAAGAAGAAAATACATTGAAGGCACTTAAGTTTACAACAGGTGCTACATCACTGTAAATTACCATTCACTTTTATTAATATAGTTTTATATGCACTGTTATAATGTCTGCTGTTGTATAATTTTTACTGTCAGATTTGGTAAAGACATACTCATGAGAGAATGAATAGCCTCTTCAGACATCCCAAGGATGAACAAGCATTGTAATTGCCAAGCATTGCTCATTTTTTACAAGCTACCAATTCCTTGACTATAGATAGCTTCAGGAATCCTTGAATAGTGAAATTGATGACCTCAGCCAATGTATGGACAATACTGAGGCTGAACACAATCTGCAAGAGATGTGCTAAGTCTTGGCCTACACATGTCATTCCATAGTAAAATCTACTTAGTGAGTGAGATTACAGAATTAGTGATGATTCCACACATCTCTGCAGGGAAAGAGTATTATTTGTATCAGCTATACAAGAGAGCACACTGACATTCAAGGCTGGGAAATGTTAAATGGACAGTTCACATATTCACTGTCTCTTATAGCTGATTGGTCTGCAGAGAAAAACTGCAAATCATTACCTCTGGCAGGTTCACTGTTATCACAGAGGATGCTAAAGCATTTCAAGGCACCATTCATGCACATTCTGAAGCATTCAAGGGTTACTGATGATCCAAAAGTCAAAAGGAGATTCTTCAGAATTCCAGTCAACCTGATGGCTATCATGAAGAACTGCAGCACACCTGAACCAGAGGGGTACCAATATTCTGGGGGGCTGGAATTTGCTAATACTCTTTGGGAGGGTTTAAACTAATTCATCAGGTGATGGGATCCTAAATTGTAGTTCCAGTGTCCCGGAGGTTAAGAGTAACGAGGTCAGAAATGAGGTTTGAAGATTGCAAGAGTTCATCGGCAAGCAGGAATGTGGTTCTCGGTGTATCTACTTCAACACCAGAAGCATCCAGAATTAGGTGGGTCAACTTGCAGCATGGGTTGGTACCTAGGATTTCGATGTCGTAGTCATTTCGAAGACATGGATAGAGCAGGGACAGGGATGGTTGTTGCAGGTTCTGGGATTTAGATGTTTCAGTAAGAATAGAGAAGATGGTAAAAGAGGAGGATGTGTGGCATTGTTAGTCAAGGACAATATTACAGTGGCAGAAAGGATGTTTAAGGACTTGTCTACTGAGGAAGTATGGGCTGAGGTTAGAAAGAGGAAAAGAGAGTCACACTGTTGGGGGTTTTCTACAGGCCTCCAAATAGTTCCAGAGATCTAGAGGAAAGGATAGCAAAGATGATTCTGGATTGGAGCAAGAGTAGCAGGGTTGTTACGGGGAACTTTAACTTGCCAAATATTGACTGGAAATACAGAGGAACCACAATTATCCTAATATCAATGCAGAAAAGTGTGAGGTAATTCACTTTGGAAGGAGCAACAGAAATATAGATTACTGGGCTAATGGTAAGATTCTTGGTAGTGTAGTTGAGCAGAGACACCTCAGTGTCCATGTACATAGATTCCTGAAAATTGCCACGCAGGTTGATAGGGTTGTTAAGAAAGCATACAATGTGTTAGCTTTTATTGGTAGAGGGATTGAGTTTCGGAGCCACGAGGTCATGTTGCAGCTGTACAAAACTCTGGTGCAGCCACACTTGGAGTATAGTGCTGCTCACCACATTATATGAAGGATGTGGAAACTTTGGAAAGGGTTCAGAGGAGATTTACTAGGATGTTGCTTGGTATGGAGGGAAGGTCTTATGAGGAAAGGCTGAGGGACATGAGGATGCTTTCATGAGAGAAGAAGGTTGAGAGGTGACTTAATTGAGACATATAAGATAATCAGAGGGTTAAATAGGGTGGACAGTGAGAGCCTTTTTCCTCGGATGGTGTTGGCTAGCATGACGGGACATAGGTTTAAATTGAGGGGGGATAGATATAAGACAGATGTCAAAAGTAGTTTCTTTACTCAGAGAGCAGTAAGAGCATGGAACACACTATCTGCAGCAGTAATAGATTTGCCAACTTTGAGGGCATTTAAATGGTCATTGGATAAGCATATGGATGAAAATGGTATAGTGTCGGATAGATAAGCTTCAGATTGGTTCCACAGGTCGGCGCAAAATCGAGGGCCAAAGGGCCTGTACCGTGCTGTAATCATCTATGTTCCATATTCTATGTACACATCATTCAGGTGTCATATGCTAACAGATACCTTAAGAGGTACCTAATGTCAGCACCCTGTGATCTTACTACACTGCCTCACAGTTTTTTTCCCAGAACAGTCATGTAGTGCTGGTTTTGTGAAGATAATTTAAAGTGGGATCCTCCAAAGATGTGATATGTGCAATTCCATAGATAATGAGACATTTATTCAGCATCACAAATGGTCAAAAACTACAAAAATAGCTGGGTCTATGAATCCTTTACTCTAAACAGGGGCTGTTTATCGAATTAGCAACGGAATCATTAAAATTTCGACAAAGCCCAAACTGCAATAGTGTAAACTTCAGAATTTTAATAACTGTTCATGGATAGGAAGAATCAGCAATAACTCTGTCTGTAATACGCTATTAGGAGACAAGAACAAACTATTATAGAAGAATCGAAAGCAATTAGCTATGCTTGGGAAAAGAAAGAATCAAAACTATATCAACAAAACTGTTTTAGCAACTGCTTGATAACTGGCTGCCTTATGCTTCAAGGACAAATGATTGCACTACAAAAGAACTTAAGGAGATAATTGCAGAAAAGTTGTGTTTTCAAACAGACAGACAATGCCAAAAGTAACGAAGCACAGGAAAGCTACTTCTGATAAGAAGGCAAGCTATAAATGTGTAATATTATGGATAAAAGAATTTAAAGGATCATCAATAATGTCACACCATAAAATTGAAGGACAGAAAATATTATAAGAATTCTACTCCAGGATTCTTTAGCAGGATCCTGGATATCCAGACACAGATACTGTTGGTTAGAATTTTAGTTACATTTCATTCTGAAGTCGGCAATAGCCAATTGAGTTGTGAAGCTTAACTTGCTTACTTTAGGAGTCTTTTTTGGTGGATACATGCAATAAAGTTTAAATTATTGTTTCAGTATTTTATTGTCTGTGAGATTTTTTAATAAGTAGCTGAATTAAAGTTAATTTAAACACAACAGAATTCAGTGCAGTCATCCAGGAATTGGGTAGCTATAGGGTTTCCTTGGGCCTCCCAGGTTCTCAATGCACAGTTCTCCCATGGTCTTTTTAATGGCCCTCATAGTCAATTTCCTGATTGTAAGTGCAACAATTTCCCATCATTCATCATGCTTCCTTTTGAGCTGCTGTCTCTGTGGCCTCTATAACCCTTCAGCCTCCTTCTGTCAGATTGAGGCCATGAGAATGTCCTTTTTACTCCCAAAGTTATGATAGTGGAAATTCCCATGCCCGGCATGGTGGCACAGTGGTTAGCACTGCTGCCTCACAGCGCCAGAGACCCGGGTTCAATTTCCGCCTCAGGCGACTGACTGTGTGGAGTTTGCACATTCGCCCCGTGTCTGCGTGGGTTTCCTCCGGGTGCTCCGGTTTCCTCCCACAGTCCAAAGATACGCAGGTCAGGTGAATTGGCCATGCTAGATTGCCCGTCGTGTTAGGTAAGGGGTAAATGTAGGGGTATGGGTGGGTTGCGCTTCGGCGGGACGGTGTGGATTTGTTGGGCCAAAGGGCCTGTTTCCACACTGTAAGTAATCTAATCTAATCTTGTTGATGATATCCTCCTCATGTCGAGGCTAGAGTTACCATAACCCGCTGAATTCCCACTTTGAGAGTTCCCAGCTCCTCCCATTAACTATGAGTTGCCATCATACATTTCGTGTTATTTTTACTGCTGCTGCATGGATCTCTGCAGTCCATACATAGTAGTAGCTTCCGGAGTTGTAAATCAATGGGTTTCCATGCCAATCAATCTTCACAAATCCTCTTGAGATGCAGCATAGCCATTACATTGGTCCAAACCTGCTAACTACAATTACCCTATCACTGTCACCATTCCCACAACAGTGAAGTCTATCCCCAAACTTGAGGTAACCACTTCTGCAGGATCTCTATGGACTTCTGACCAGCTCCCATGACTGACCATTGTCCACTCCCCATCATCCATGACTTAGCACAACAACCTGATATGACTAAGCACAGCCCATACCATGGTTTGATGTCTCAACAGCACTCCGACTGACTTGCCTGAAAACCCTGGATTACTTGCACTTGATCTGTCAAACTGACTGTAGCACAATTGCTGGATTGCAAAGATATGAATTCCCAGACTGACGTAGGACCAAGTGCTTGACTGACAGTGGCCAATCACCAGAATAGTGCAAAATGCTGGCCTGACTGTAGCAGTATCCCTAGTTAACTATAGTCATCTTGACCCCATTAAGGACTCTTGCCCTTTGACTTGCACAGATGGCATTTTCTGGTACAGCTCCTGATACACCTGTGACATTGACATGATGATACAGTGCCACCCATCTACTGTAAAACTGATGCATTTACTGTTCAGTATTGCCCACTGACACGACTGGCTGATTTTCCCTCTTAGCTAAAAAGCAAACTAAACAATAGAGGTTGGCAGCGTGTAACTGACCACTTAGGACCTTGTAAGCTAATTAAATAATATCACGCACAGAGGCTGGTAGTCTGTAACTCAATGCTAAAGTCAGTGAGCACCACTAAAGACAAGCTGAGAGTCAAAAGATGCCTGCGTCCATGAAAAAGAATTTGCAAAGATGAATGCTTTGCTGTCTGCTACGCACCAAGAAACATGCAAGCCATAGATGTCTATCAGCTTCAAATTAATCTGTTGTAGGGCTAAAGTGGTGTCTGATTTGGTCTGAGAGTAAGTGGGATAATATAATAAGCCTGTGCTTTGCTGCTTCCAAGTTATATGAATGAAATGTTGAGAGGGATGCTGGACATTGAGCATAAAGGGACATTGTGCAGACGAAGCAGTTGCATGGTATCTAAGACAGGTATTCGGCAATCTGCAGCGACCAGATACTCTGGTTTTGTTATGTATGTAGTTGGGGGTACTATTTCTTTAAAAGAGCTGGTCAAGTGACCTGGAGGGGTGGAGCTTGGAGATAGTCGAGAACCAGCTTTGAAGGTGTGAACATCATCAATGAGTATTCCTATTCAGAGTTACGATTTCTTTACTTGGTGTACAATTCCTGGTTCCAAAGGAAGCACCTACATAACAGACTTACTCGTTGGTGTAGTTTCTTGATGTAGGAGAGGAAAATTGGAAATGTGATACAAATAAGGCAAGTTGGGGCTATTAACAATGTGCAAATGCACCAAAATAAGCTAGTGAGTTTCCATAGTGCCCAGTTAAGGCTTGAGGGGAAATTTGCATGAGTTTTTCTTAACATTGAGAATCTGATTTTTTTCACTCTTGCCCTATCTTGTCACCTCACTCTATTATTCCTGCCATATTAAGGAGAGGAAAATTGCACCCATAATCTCACATTTCTAGCTGCGCATGTCCAGACTTTTAAATGTGGATTAATCTGCATAGTGTTAAAGTATGACTCCGGACAGAGCTAGATTTGAGAATAGAGGGAGGATATTGAATCAAATAAAGGAAGGTGTGAAGACAGGTGCAGAAGAGTTGAGAAGGAGAGGAGGAAGCATGACATAGAGGAGAGTATGGTGAAGAAAAGGTGGAGGAAAAGATAAGAAATGTGATGCAGAGAGAAAGAAAGGAAGGAGACCATCCCAACCCATTTGTATGCTTCCCAAAAGAGCTACCCATCTGATTCTATGATTGAAAGGAAATTGAAAAATGTAGAGGGCAAGAGAAAATAATGTAGGAGAGAAGGAATATAGAGATACAGTAGAGAATGGTGTTTGATGGGCTATTTACGGCCTAAGATAGTAGCGATGTGCAAATAACTAAAACTCAAACCTAACCTGTGAGGTGGGATGTGGTATTTTCCCAAATGACGATTGCTGGCACCTTGTGGCATTTGCCACCTCTACCACTATGTAGTATTGGGTAAGGGTTGTTTGAGATAGTTCACTTCCATGAATCTTCCTTTGTCTATTTTCATCTTGGTCATATGTAGTGATTAGGAATCAACATTCTGAAAGATGTACAGAAGAGTAACTGATCTTAGATAACAAGAAACTTTATTGCATGATAGCAATTAAGACATGAAGTAGATACACAGGAGGCTGGAAGAACACAGCAAGCCAGACAGCATCAGGAGGTGGAGAAGTTGACATTTCGAGTGTAACCCTTCTTCTGAACTGAGGGTAGGTGTAGGGGGAGCTGCAGGTAAAGGGGGTGAGATGGACAGAGTGGTGAGGTGCAGATAGGTGAAGACAGGTAGAGGGCATAACCTGATTGGTTGACAAGAGGAATGTATCTGCTAGGTGGCTGGCAGGAATGGGGATGGGCTAGGAAGGAGTTGGGGTGGGCGAGGAGGTTATTGATAT
This sequence comes from Chiloscyllium plagiosum, assembly GCF_037043375.1. Lineage (NCBI taxonomy): Eukaryota > Metazoa > Chordata > Chondrichthyes > Orectolobiformes > Hemiscylliidae > Chiloscyllium > Chiloscyllium plagiosum. Next base: position 65,559,664 of record NW_028270154.1, on the reverse strand, counting down.
TGGAGAACTCAGTGTTGAGTCCCCTGGGCTGTAAGCTGCCCAGGCAGAAGATGAGATGTTTTTCCTCCTATTTGTGGTTGGATTCGTTGTGGCAATAGGGGAAGCCAAGGATGGTCAGGTCAGAAAGGGAATGGGAAGAGGAAGGAAAGTGAGTGATAACTGGGAAATCAGGTTGGCCCCTGCAGGCCCAACTGAGATATTCAGCAAAGTGTTCCCTTAGTTTACATTCGGTCTTCCCGATGTAGAGAAGACCACATTGGGAGCACCTAATTGTCTCTAATTAGGACATGAGGGGCATACATGAGGTGAACAACAAAAGTCTTTTCTCGATGGTAAGGGAATTTAAAACTAGAGGCCATTTTTTTAAGGTGAGAGTAGAAAGATTTAAAAGGGACCTGAAGGGAAAATTTATCACACAGAAGGTGGTTTGTCTGTGGAATGAATTACCTGAGGAAGTGATAGATGCAAGTACACTTACAACATTTAAAAGCCATTTGGACAAATACACGAATAGGAAAGGGCCAAACACAAGCAAGTAAGACTCGTTTAGTTGAAAAACTTGGTCAGCATGGACAAGTTGGGCCAAAGGGAGTGTTTTTATGCTGTATGCCTGTATGACTTTATGTCTCTCTCTGTTTTGTAGAACTGCCCATCTCTACACACAGCCTGTGTATGACATTAGTAGAATTGGTTGAAGCAATATGTCTTGAACATTAATCACATCAGAACCATAAACCTATACAACAATGTTGGTCAGCAATTCTCACCTCGACTAAATTTCAATAGTTCTGTCCAAAAATCAGCTTATTTCTAAAATGATCTTACATAAACCTCCCATTGTTTTGTGATCACCTGGAGCATTACTTTCAATTATGCTGGTCCCCAAAACCAATTATGTTTTTATGTTTCTGATGACTGATAATGGCATTTAAAGAGTTGATGATTTTTTGTGTGTGTGTGGTATGTGTGTGGTGTGTGTATGTGTGTGTTTAGGAAAGATGAGTCATGCATGAGTGAAGGCTTCTATGTTGTTTCAGCCACACCTTTATTTTTTAGTTTCCTGTGACACAGACAGATGTTCCTGCTATAATAAGCTGAACAAATGCAATGACGAATTCTTGAATATGTCAGATTGACACAAAACACATTATTGAGACCTTGTAAAAATCATTGTTTTTGCTGCACATTCCATTTTAATTCTACACACTAGCCTAAAGTTGTGTTAGGTAGTCTGTGTAAAGTTGTGTGGAATGCCTGGTTTTGAGCTGGCATGCAATGTCAGGGATATGGTTATTGCAGGATCAGACATTGAAGTTGATTTGTTTGATCCATTCATGGAAAAATAACCAGTGTAAAAATAGATTTCATCTGAGCTTACAGTATCACATTTCTTGTGATTATGAACATTGATTCCTGGTTAACTATGAAACAGGTCAAAAATATTAAAGTATAATTTCCTGCTTTGAAACTGAGCTCCCTCCTCCAATGGTCAAACGTTGTTCACAGGTTGTCCTGTTTAATTATCCAATATCAAGACTGAAAATTGAGGTATGCACTTTGACAGGCTTGGCATTTCAAAGTTTCAGATGCAAAATGAGTACTGAGTATGTCATGTTGCAGCTGTACAGGACATTGGAGAGACCTTTTGGAGCTGCCCTGCTATAGGAAACATGTTATTAAACTGAAAGAAAATGTTTACAAACATGGTACTGGAACTGGAGATTTGAGCTATAAGGAGGGGCTGGTTACGTTGGGACTTCTTTCCCTGAAGATAGGAGGTTCAGAGGTGACCTTATAAAGGTTTATAAAAGCATGAGATGCATAGATTGGGTGAATAGCCAACATCTTTTCCCTAGGGTAGGGGAGTCCAATACTAGAAGGCATTGGTTTAAGATGAGACAGGAAAGATTTGAAAGGGACTCGAGGGGCAACTATTTCACACAGAGGATGCTGCTTATATGGAATTAATTGCCAGAGCAAGTAGTAGAGGCAGGTATAATTACAACATTTTAAAGACATTTGGACTGATACATGAATGGCAAAGGAAATGGGCCAAACAAAAGCAAATGGGACTCATTTAGTTTGGGAAACAAGGATGAGTTGAATTAAAGTGTCTGTTTCTGTGCTGTATGACTCTATGACTCTATTGTTGATGGTGTCATACTTTGAGATCAGTTCTAAGTGTGTGAAAGTAAATTGAATGATGAATGTAAAATATCTATTACACTTAATAATGAATATTGGGAAGTGAGTGAAGGGGCTGTATTGAGCTGTGTCAAATGTTGGTCTTTCATTTGTATTTGATGATGACCTTGACAACTTGTGGCTTTATTAAAATCCTTCCCGCTCAGTCAACATGTTTATACTCATTTATGAGGATTTGTTACATCATCGGTAGAATTTAAGGAAATGATTTTTGAAAATCAGGAGAGAGACAACTGTCATCTGAAGGGAGAGCCAAACTTTATGTAAACATCCTCCCCCCACCCCCTCATCCTTCTCTGCCTTACACAAGGACCATTCTCTTTGCCACTCCCTGGTTCACGCCACACTCCCCACCAACTTCTCCAACCCCTCAGTACCTTCCCCTGTAAGCTGTAAAGATACAACACCTGCCTATAAACCACTTCCCTCACTTCCATCCAGTCTTTCCAGGTGAGACAGAGGTTCATCTGCATCTCCTCCAACCTGGTCGACTGCATCCAGTGCTTCTGATGTGGTCTTCTCGACATCGGTGAAACCCAACGTGGACATAGTGTCCATTTCACCGAGCATCTTCGTTAGGCCCAAAATGGCCATCCTGACCTCCCATCACAGCTCATTTCAATTCCCTCTCACACTCCACCTTCAATATGTCCATCCTCGTCCTCCTCTATTGCCACAGTGAATCAGATCATACATTGTAGGAGCAACTTCTCATCTTCTGCCTGGATAGTCTACAGTCCAGAGGACTTAACATTGACTTCTCAAGTTTTAAGAAATTCCCACCCATCCCCTGGCTCTGGAAACACAGACATGGATTACAGGGTACACCACTAATTATCATTGAAAGGCTGCAGCAGGAATATTTTTCACACTTTGAAAGGCAGATTGGACAAAGTGCATCTCAGGGCTGCTTGCTTATTTTTTAAGCACTCACTTGTTTAGTGCCTACCTGTATGCTCACATCATCCATGCCTTTTATTAGCTTGCCATCCCATGCTTGTTAGCATGTTGGCACTTGAGAAGGAGGCACAGGTTCTCACTACTGCTACTTCCTGGTGCTGTTTAGTGCAAACACACACAGTCTGGCTGCTTGTCATACTTGTCACTAGCAATCTAGATAGGAAAGGACATGGTGATGTATGGCACACTGAAACCTTTCAATGCAACACCGACAAAATGTGCCAGCGGCCTGTGTAGAAAATACACTGCACGTGTGTTCACTAAATGGTTATATCAGAAATTGGATGATGTTGATTTTGGATGGATTCATGATCACATTTACCTGATACAAGAAATGAACAATTTGGAAGCTATTTTATTATAGTTTATTGAATTTGTTAAGAAGCAGCAATTTAGATAGGATACATTAAGTATAAAACCATGACAACTGAGATGTCTCATGAGACAAGAGGATGAACAGACTGTTGGTGTGGAATATATTGATCCCATTAAAGCTGTGAAGACATCATCCTGTTCTCTAGCCGAGCTGTTAATGAGGTTTTCACTGGGTCGTCCCACTCTTCTTCTGATCCATTTTCCATCTGGAGAAGATAGCTCTCTTAGGAATAACTATGAGAACTGCTTGATTTCCAACGGTGGGGCTGGAACTCGGTCCACTCAATGTTAGTCAGGCACTTCTAGTAATGTCAGCACACTCACAGTCTGCACTCAGATCAGAAACTTAGCCATACTCAGTTGTCTGCTTAGGACACTCACATTCAGGGGATCTGTAATAACAGTCTATGGAACAGAAAGTGGCATCCGAAGAGCAGGAGAGTTGATGTCTCGAGCATAAGCTCTTCATCAGGAATGTGGACCTGATCTCCAGCATTTGCAGTCCTCACTTTCTCCAGAGCAGAAAGTGGCCAGTCCTCTAGGGCCAGCATTAGCAATTGGGAGGATCAAATATTGCCAGTTGAGCAGCTGCAAACACAGTGTCCACAGGTTGGACAGTCATGACTGTGTATCAAAGAGCTCTGTGGTGAATACAGTTCTAGGTGTCTTATGACATTTCAGGAGGATTCAAGGGAGGATCTATAAGGTTCATAGGAGGATCAGTGCCAGAATAAATGGGGGAGTCAAAGCTGGGGCAAAACAGAAGCATTCATACTAGTGAAGAGAAGGAAAGTGACATAGAAACATCAAGTCGGAATATATGCTGCACAGGAACAGACCCTTCAGTCTAACTCATCCATGCTGAACAGATACTTGCCCATATCCCTCTAAACACTTCCTATTCATATAGCCATCCAGATGCCTTTTAAATATAAGCCTCCATCACTTCTTCTGGCAGCTAATTCCATACTCGCCCCACTCTCTTCTTGAACATTTCCCGTCTCACCTTAAACCTATGCCCTCTACTCCACCCTGGGAAAAAGACCTTGTCTGTTTACCATATCCATGCCCTTCATGATTTTATAAACTTCTATAAGGTCATCCCTCAGCCTCTGACACTCCAAGGAAAACAGCCCCAGCCAATTCAACCTCTCCCTATAGCTCAAACCCTCCAACTATGGCCAGGTCTTTGTAAATCATTTCTGAACCCTTTCAGGTTTCAGAACATCCTTCCTATAGGAGGGAGACTAGAATGGCAAGCTGTATACAAAAAGTGGTCTAAGCAATGTCTTTACAGCTGCAACATGACCTCCCAACTCCTATACTCAATGCTCTGACCAATAAGGACAATCATGTCAAATGCCGCCTTCACTATCCTATCCTATCTACCTGTCTCTCCGCTTTCAAGGAACTATGAACTCTAAGATCTCTTTGCTCAGCAAGACTCCCCAGCACCTTACTATTAAGTGTTTAAGTCCTGCCCTGATTTGTATTTCCAAAATAAAACACCACACATTTATCTAAATTAAACTCCATCTGCCTCTCCTGAAATAAACTTCTTTGCTGTCCATTACACATCCAATTTTGGTGTCATTTGCAAACATACTAACCATACCTCCTATGATCACATCCAATCATTTATACAAATGATTAAAAGCAGTGGACCCAGCACCTATCCATGCGGCAGACTGCTGGTCACAGTCCTCCAGTCTGTAAAGCAGCTCTCTACCACCATCCGCTGTCTTCTATCTTCGAGCCAGTTCTGTATCAAAATTGTTAACTCTCCTCGTATTCCATGTGATCTAACCTTGTTAACCAGTCTACTATGAGGAACCTTGTCAAATGCCTTTCTGAGTTCCGTATAGATCATATCCACCACTCTGCTCTCATCAATCCTCTTTGTTACTTCTTCAAAAAACTCAATTAAGTTAGTGAGATATGGTTTCGCACACACAAAGCCATGTTTACTACACCTACTCAGTCCTTACCTTTCTAAATACATGTCAATCCAGTCCCCTGGGTTTCTCGCCAACAAGTTGTCCATCAACGATGTCATGCACACTGGTCAGTAGTTCCCTGGCTTTTGCTTACCACCTTTCTTAAATAGTGGCATCACATTAGCCAACTTCCAGTTTTTCAGAACCTTATCTGTGGCTATTGATGATATGAATATCTCAGCAAGGGGCCTAGCAAACACTTCCCTAGCTTCCAATAGAGTTCTAGGGTACACCTGATCGGGTCCCAGGGATTTATCCATGTTTATGTATTTTAAGACATCCAGCCCCACCTCCTCTGTAATATGGACAATTTTCAAGATCTAAGTAAACTCAAAATGTATTTAAGGTTTACAGAATGGCATCGACGGATATGGTAGACTATAGGAGGGAGTAAATACAAATAAATAAATAAATATTTATGTTTTACAGTGCTCATTACAAAAGAGGAAGTCTTAGAAAATATAAAGATGGATAAATCTCTAGGACCTGATCTAGTATATCCCAGGTTGTTGTGGGAAGTTAGGGAGAAAATTGCAGGGCCCCTTTCAGAAATATTTGCATAATCTATAAATATGGGGGAGGTGCCAGATGACTGGACAGTGACTATTGAGACTTCGTTTAAAAAGGGATGTATGGAAAAGCCTGTGTTCTGTAGAATTGTGAGCCTGACTTGGGTGGTGGGTAAATGGTTGGGAGATAGGATTTATATGCATTTGGAGAGGCAAGGAATGATTAAGGATAGTCAGCATAGTTTTGTGCAAGGGAAATCATCTCATAAACTTGATTGAGTTTTTTTGAGGAAGTAACAAAAACGATTGATGAGGGCAGAGTGGTAGACGTTGGTTACTTGGATTTTTGTACAGTCAAGCCATTGACAAGGTTCTGCATTGTAGGCTAGCTAGTAAAGTTAGACAACATAGAATTCAGGGTGAGCTTACCAATTGGATAATAAAAAAATTAGCTTAATGGCAGGAGACAGTGGTGATGGAGGGTTGTTTTTTGGACTGGAAGCATGCTGGGAACACATTCTTGAGATCACTGTACAAATTTGTTCCAAGAGTGTCAAAGAATAGAATGTAAAAAGATAAGCTGTAAAGCTGATTTAGACACTGTAAAACTAACAAATGATACTTAATGGCATGATAAATGTCAGTTAGTGCCAAACGTTTGCTCCTTGGTAATGCTCATGATATGTATGAGCTGAACACAGGAACACTGATTGCTATGGAGAAAGAAAGATTAAACAACAATGACCCCTCATCAAGAATTAATTTCCTATGTTGTTAGAATAATTAAATCTTAATTTCATTAGCTACATAGATATTTTATGGTTTTACTATAAAAATCAGTTACTAAAAGGCAATTTAATTTTAATGAGCATATAATAAATTTTAAAAATTGATGAATATTTTTGTACTATATCCAAAAGTAACAAAGATTGTGAATCAAAAGATAAAACAACTTGAACTTTGAGTCTGTAAATATAATCTCATTATCTTCCAAAGAACTTTATGACTAATGAAGTACTTCAGTGGTATGATCACTAAGGAAGAAAATGCATTTTTGGCAATTTTGTACATAACATAGCCACATAAATATCAATTAAGTAAATATGTTAATTATATATTGTTAATTGAGAAATAAAAGTTGCCTACTTGACCATCCCACCAAATATTAAATGATTGTTCCCAAAATTGTGGTTAATTTGTTCTGTTGATATGGGTGAGATTGAGAGAGCCCGCGTGAGCATTCCTGCATCTGAACTAGAAGAATCTCCATGTCAAGGTTTCTAAACTACAGGAAAACCCAGACACTGGGTGTGTAATGGTTCTCAGCTGGGATAAATGTAGGTTAACAGAAGGAAAGGCATCTAGCTTTAAATCACTTGCCAAATGTAAACATACTAGTTGATATGAAAGTAAATGACCACCATTGTGGTAATCCCATCTAACATGGGGAATGTCATGAAAAAGAGATCGCTATGAGAGGCAAACTGTTTGGTTCTGGACTGTTTGCCAAGTAAAAACACTCCATCAGCTGTTCAGAGTAGAAAGGGAGGCATGGAATTGTATTAAAGCGTATCAGTTGTAAGCAAACCATGATCTAGTTTCTTAACTGTGCAGAATAATAACACCAGAGCAGCCCACTCTTCCACTACTGGGAGACCAGCATGATGAGGTAGCAGCATTTTGACATTATCAGCAATATGTCTAAAGACAGATATTGATGTTGAATCATTGTTACTGTATCACCATTGAAATACTTGCTGTAACAAAGACTTTACTGAGAACTCATGATTTGGAGATGCCGGTGTTGGACTGGGGTGTACAAAGTTAAAAATCACACAACACCAGGTTATAGTCCAACAGGTTTAATTGGAAGCACACTAGCTTTCGGAGCGTGTGCTTCCAATTAAACCTGTTGGACTATAACCTGGTATTGTGTGATTTTTAACTTTACTGAGAACTAATTTAGAAAAATCACCTCCATACCAACAAGGTTATACAGTAAAGTTATAAAAGAGTACATGCAGCTGCCTATTAGACAGATTATAGACAATGCTTTGTCAACTGAATCAGTTCATTGTTACCATATCTAACTATCCCAGTGGATAGACAAATATGGGAAATAAACAGTTTGATTGCACTTTTCTCAAGTAAAACAATTATCTGTGCTGGAAAATAGAATTTTCAAGAGCAATTTGTGTGACACCTGAGCTTCCGAATGAACTTGTACAATGGTCCACATTGATTTATTTTTCCTCTACTCAAAGAGCTTTTGTGAGGTAACTCAAGTAACCATAGCATTTCAGTTGCTGCTATGACATTTCTGTCAAATCTAACCTTTAAAATGGTAAACTAGTCTACGGCAGGAAATTGGTTGGACTTGAAAAAGCAAGAGAAAATCTTATCATTGACACTGTCATTGTTCTGATGGTGCATGGATGTAGAATTTATTAACCTTTGTACTGCTTAACACATTATTAGCAAAACAAGATGAGATTTACTGCAATGTGATGAGAAAATGTAATCAGGTTGATCCATTCTCTATGTTGTTTTTCACTTGAAGCACAGATACCATGCCAAGGAGTGGAAATAATTGTCTTAAAGTAATGCATCTAAATATGACCATTAAAGACATATTGTTTTATGAAAAGCAATAAGGGAATGAGACTAACTGAATAGCTGAATTAGAGCAATGAAACTTACTGTGATGGATAAATTTGTGATTCTATGAAATGTTGAGATTTCCACTCCAATTAGTATCTGTAGCAATAAAGCAGCAATGAAACCTAAACTTCAAAAGCTAATAAGTAGCTTAATTTTAACTTTCTTGCCAGTATATAATTATAATTCCAAAATGATCATTTTAGTAATTATAATTACATTAGATATCATGTAACAGTAAAGAAAGGAGTCAGTGGCCTAGAGATATTATCACTGGACTGTTAATCCACAAACCCAGCTAATGTTCTGTGGACTCAGGTTTGAAGCCCATCATGGCAAATGGTGGAAATTCAATAAAAATTTGGAATTAAGAGTCCAATAATGACCATGAATCCATTGTTGATTGTTGGAAAAGCCCATCTGCTTCACTGATGTCCTTTAGGGAAGGAAACTTCCATCCTTACCTGATCTGTCCTTCATGTGACTCCAGACCCCCAACACTATGGTTGACTCTTAACTGCCCTCTGAGCAATTTGTGATGGGCAATAAATGATAGTCTAGCCAGTGACAGCCTCATCCTGTGAATGAATAAATAAAAGATAATAGCAGAGTACATTTCAACAATTACATTTCACATTATGATTAGGTGACCAGAGACAAAATTGGTAAAATACAGTCATAATAAGTTAGTCATCAAAGAGAATCCCAGTAATTTACATGCATCATTACATTGATTAATTTGGATTTTGTTTGTGGCATCTGCACACTAGGATATTGTGTTTGTGTTGAAAATTTAGCTGGAATTGCCTGATTGAATATTTCAGACTCATGTTTTTTTATTAAAAGTTTATGGTTTAGAACTTAGATCAATACTGAGTATATTCACCAGCACTTTGAACTCAACAAGCATCAAGTCAATGACACTTCCTGTAAAGTAGTCTGACACAGCTGCCACACTCACACCAAGCATGCCAATAGAATGGCCCATGAACTGCAAATTTGTGTAACTCATTATTCAAGCGAAACTGATAAATTTATTACTTGATAATAAATGTTAAACATAATTAGAATAAAAGATACTTATGAAGATGATTAGTTTATTTTCACTGCACGTCAAGTTTGTTTGAAATTTTCACTTTTTTTATGTGAGGGGATTGAAAACATGAAGTTAGAATTCAGCAACAATGATAGCTTATTAGTCAAATAGTTAAATAGTTAAAAGTTTCTCCCTTAAATAAACATGAGCAAACTAAGCTCTGGGTTGAATGAAGGTTCTTTGCCATCTTACTTTACCATATGTTACAGTAATCTGGCTCAGTGCAGCAAACTAACTGGTTTGCCTTCCTTCATCTCCCTGTTGAGCACACCTTCTCCCTGATAATGTTTCTCGCAAAGTTGTTCTTGGATTTCTACTCAGAATAGTGTCTCACAAACTGTCTTATCACAACCAAAACAAAATTGCTGCTATGTTAATTTCAAATGAGCCACTGTTCGACTGGACAAAGAAGTTGTCCTTCAAATCTCCTATTCTCTCAGAAGCTTTGTATTTTTATGCCTTTAGAAGTATTCTTTATGTTGTCAAAAAGTTAATCAAATTTAAAATGTCTCCCCTCCCACCCCCATCTTTGTGATTTATACTGTAAGTACACTGTTTAATAGATTGATTTTCCAATGGAATAAATGGTTTTCTACTATAGCTTCCATCTTGAAAGAACTTTTGAAATGTAATTGTACAAGTTTTTCTTCAAGTTAAAGATTTTAAAGTAAAAATTTTCTTTTAGCATTTTTTGAGAAATCTACAATATCAGAACTGTATGGTCATGACACACTACTATTTGGTTGCAACATCCCTCTCACAAGAATGAATTGACATGAAAACAATTTCAGAAAGTACGAATGTGATATTTGTTTGCCTCTCAGCTCTGGCTTAAGGCATTCTTCAATTCTAGATAGTCTGTCTGCTGATCCCCTTAATGGCCTGGATTATGTCCTCAGCAGAAAAGGAATGACACTTAACAATCATCTCACCAACAACTGACTTTCTGTGGACGTGACCCAATGCGATGTCTTCTACAGGGGATTTGTGACACCTGTGATCATGGAGAGAAATAATGGAATTAAAGCAAGTTATTGAACTAATTAAGAAATTAGTTGAAGAACTAGGGCATAATGGGCAGATACTTTAAATTACAGGATGAAAGCTTTTGTGGCGCAGTGGTAATTTCACTACCTCTAAACCAGAAGACCTGGCTTCACATTCCACCTGCTCCAGACATGTCTAACAACATCTCGGAAAAGGTTGATTAGAAAATACACTAACTTACAGGATTTTTGAAAAATTATTGACTCATGGGTTATGGGCATCGCTGACTGGCCAGCATTTATTGCCCATTCCTAGCTGTCCTTGAACTGAGTGACTTACAATGCCATTTCAGGGGGCAGTTGAGAATCAGCGACATGGCTGTGGACTCACAGGTAAGCCAGACCAGGTGAGGATGGCAGATCTGCTTCCCTGAATAATACTTGTAAGGCCGACGGGTCTTTTTTTCCCAACAATTGGCGACAGTTTCATGGTTATCAGGAAATTCTTAATTCCTTATTTAATTATGCATTGCTACCAAATTCCAACAATGTGTCATGCCAAAATTTGAACCTGGGTCCTCACATCTTTAGCTGAGTTTCTGGATTAATAGACTAGCAATAAAAGCACCAGACTATTCCTCCTCTTGATGTGACTGGTGGTGTTCCTCAAAGATTAACATTAAGGCCCGAATTACTCACTATTTATTAAGACCTTACATAATGGATTAAAAAGGCACATATTAAAATTTTACAGTGACATAAAGAATAGGGGACATTGTAATTATGTGAAAATGGGTGCTGCATATGCTGGACATCAGAGTCAAGATTTGAGTGACGCTGGAAAAGCACAGCAGGTCATCAGCATCCAAGGAGCAGGAAAATCAATGTTTCAGGCAAAAGCCCTTCAGGAACAATACAGGTATTGTAATTACTGTAAATGGGATCATACAATTATAAAGCAACATTGACAGATAACCTAAATGGACAAAACTTTGGCAAATGGATTTCAAAGGAGGAAAATGTAAGGTTATTCATGTTGGAGTTACAAAGGACAGAACAGCATGCTTTCCAAATGGTTAAAAGCTGGAAACAATGATGGTCCATATAGACTTGTGGATTTAGGTACATAGATCAATAAAGCACCATGAATAGGTATAGAATGTAGATAAATGTTAGTGCAATGTTAGCCTTTACATCAAAAAAACTACAACATAAGGTTTAGATGTTATGCCACACCTAGAATTTTATGAAAAGTTCTAAGCACCATATTTATAAAGGATGCATTGATCTTAGAGGAAGCACAGCCCCTAGATTCATCAGAATGAGATTTGGACATCAAGGGTTAAATTATGAGGCGACATTACAATAACTAGGGTTGTATTCCTCTCGTATTTAAATTGTTGAGAGTTGATTTGTTACTGGTTTCTAAGGTATTAAGGGAAGACATAGAGCAGACAAAGACAAATTGTTTCCAATAGCAAGAGTCTCAAAAATAGAACCAAATCTATCAGGAGCATAAGAAAAAGATACTTCTAAACAAAGCAAGGTTACAAGTTTGGAAATTTCTCCCGCGTGGGCGGCATGGTGGCACAGTGGTTAGCACTTGCTGCCTCACAGCGCCAGAGACCTGGGTTCAATTCCCGACTCAGGCGACTGACTGTGTGGAGTTTGCACATTCTCCCCGTGTCTGCGTGGGTTTCCTCCGGGTGCTCCGGTTTCCTCCCACAGTCCAAAGATGTGCAGGTCAGGTGAATTGGCCATGCTAAATTGCCCGTAGTGTTAGGTAAAAGGGGTAAATGTAGGGGAATGGGTGGGTTGCGGGTCGGTGTGGACTTGTTGGACCGAAGTTTCAACACTGTAAGTAATCTAAAAAAAAAATGACAATTAATAATCTTAAAGTTGTGATTTGTTTAATTCAGTTTCCCAACAGAATTATTGTGATTGATTTGATTTCTAGTTCAAATACAACCAGTAAACTATTGAGTCCATATTATATTGCTTGAATTTTAATACTGCTTTTAAAAAGGATATGATTATAGTTAGACTCAATATATTTCAATGGCAATAGAATCTGCGTTGTTAAAGTCATATTTAAATCTAAGTGCAAACAAGTGATGTGCTATCATGTCTGATAAAACTAAAAAATGAAATTATGTCAGAAGACCAAATAAAAACCTTTAACCTTACGAATACATCGGAAAAATACAGTTCATGCGAATGTAGTTGCTAAGCTGCACTCAGGACATTTGTGCTTAAGATTTATAAAATATAGAATTATATTCAATGTGGATTTTAAGTCACTACGTAAAGTTAAATTATAACATAATAACTTGAATAGCCAGTCCTGAACGTAATGCATGAATTGAATAAATTGACACTCTTAGAAAAATAAACTGGAGATTATCTTTCAGTCTTCTTTCAGTCCAAGTTCATTAAAGCTTTTCATATTTCTCTTTAGTAGGGGGATTCAGGAAAAAAGTTTAAAAATTAGAGATTTTCATTTTATGATAACGGTAAGGAGAATTCGATTTTCTCTGAAAGGGTTATGAGTCTGTTCATCTCTCTTCTCCAGAGAACAATAAACAGAGTCACTGGATATTTTTAAGGTATGAGGGCATTTAAGACAGGGGTAGAGTTTTGATCTGCACTGGAATCAAAGGGTTTGGGGGTAGGCAGGAGTTATCAAACAGGAGAAAGTGAGGACTGCAGATGCTGGAGACCAGAGTCGAAAAGTGTGATGCTGGAAAAGTGCAGCAGGTCAGGCAGCATCCGAGGAGCAGGAGAATCGACGTTTCGGGCATAAGCCCTTCTTCAGGAGTTATCAAATAGCAAAGCAGGCATATTTCCTGCAACTAATTTATATTTTTGTAATTTTTTTAAGTCATAAGAAAAATTTGGGCTCTTTAAAGCAGAAATTTGTTTGCGTAGCATCACCTCTAATGGAGATACACAGTCTTACATCAATTCCCTTGGGGCAGACATGAGGTCGGTTGTTCCCTGAACAGTCATGTATACAAGACCAAGCAGATAGTGGCAGCTGGTGCTACCTGAATTCAGGGAACTGATGTAAATCTGTATTGTAGAAACAGTACTGTGCTGGTCAATAAACCAATGTAAGGCCAATGTTCACTTTAGAAAGTTGACATTAATAGGAAATATAATGACTTAGGTATCAGGATGGTGGCCTTATCAGGCTTGCACATGCTGATCATCCAATAGAGTTGTACAGCACAGAAATGGCCCTTCAGTCCAACCGGTCCATGCTAAACATAATCCCAAACTAAACCAGTCTCAACTGCCTGCACTTGGCCCATATCTCTCCAGCCTTTCCTATTCATGGACCTATCCAAATGTCTTTTAATTAGTACCCACATCCACCACTTCCTCAGGAAGTTCATTCTACATTCTACATCTGTAGAAACGTTTGCCTCTCATGTCTTTTTTAAATCTCTCTCCTCCCATTTAAAAATGAGCCTCATAGTCTTGAAATCCCTCCATTCTGGGAAAAAGCCAGCTACCATTAACTCCATCTGTACCTCTTGTTATTTTATAAATTCTAACTGGTTGCCTAACAATCTCCTGCACTCAACTAGAAAAGCTATCGGGCCTATCTTTATAACTCAAACCTTCCATACCCAGCGACATCCTGGTAAATCTCTTTTGAACCCTCTCCAACTTGATAATATCCTTCCTATAAATGTGCGACCAGAATTAAAACGAGCAGTCGGCCTCTTTCAGAAGTATAATTGCAATTTTTAGGGACACATAGCTGGTTTTGAGACAGGCATGCTTTGTTCCTCTGTTGTCACATCAGACACAGCAAAGACAAATTTGAAAAAATACCTTCATCTTGGAATTTGCAGTTATTCTCAGTTCACAAATACATTTCCCCCTCAAATGAACTGCCAAACCCCCTTGCCCCTTGCCTACAGCTTTCTGCTGGCATCCCAGCTGACTAGTACCTTCCATACTGAAAATGAGCATGCTGCATCCACTTGGCATTTACAACTTACCTCTCAAAGTATATTGGCAGTACTGCACCTCAGAATTCCAGTTGTCACGTCACTGCCAATGCTGACGGTGTGGTTCATGAATTCCACCAGTTTGCAACCAGGAACAGATTCCAGTTCTTGATTGTATTTGTCTAATTGCGACCCATGCACAGAATATAATATGTGACAATTCCACAAAGGATTGAGCTCCTGGTTTGTCTCCACAATGGGATTGAATTTATCATGTGCTGGTAATAAACAATGTTTACTTCAAGCAGCTGTATCTGTCTTACTGAAAAAAGACAGTTTGTGCTGAAAAAAATATTTGTAAATTTGAACAATTTAAGAGTTCATGATCCCGCAATTGCTTAATGAGTATCTGGCAATATCATGATGAAAGTTTGCACGAGAGGTCAGGGACATGGCAGGATATCCTTGTAACATTTTAATTGGTGTGTTCTGAGTAATTGTTCAATTCAGCCTTATGGCCTGGATTTCTCTGTATTTTTCTGATACAGGACATTAGAGTTCTGTCTAATGTCTCAATGCCGTCCAGTTTTCCTGGTTAGGGCTTCATTAAGCATTTATGGTAAATAGCTGGTAGGATTCCTACCAGGCTTGTTGATGTATAACAGTCATATTCTATGTTGATTTTTGAATTTGTATATACACTTCTACACTGCTTTCCTTCTCTCTTCTATTCCTGATAGTACCAATGCTACACTGAGATAAGGTATGGGCTTCAATCACCCCTTAATATCTTGTCCAAGTAGCAATTAATCATGTCTGAATCCTGATGGTGAATATTGGCTGAGGTTTACTGAAGTGAGAGTCACAGAACAAGCTATTATAATGTCCTCATCCAATGTTTACATTGCAGTTTCACTGAGATTACTATAGAAACTAGGTGTGGGAATTCTGTCTATTGTTTTCCCTTCCCTCACCCAAGACTACTGAGGACACTATCTGAGAACAAATGATTGTGCACAAATTGGATAATGTTTCTAAGGTTAGACAATACAGGCAATAAACAACTGAACTACTGGGTAATCAAAATAATGATTTTGTATAGAGTCATAGAGATGTACAGCACAGAAACAGACCCTTGGGTCCAACCCGTCCATGCCGACCAGATATCCCAACCCAATCTAGTCCAACCTGCCAGCACCCGGCCCATATCCTTCCAAACCCTTCCTATTCATATACCCATCTAAATGCCTCTTACAATGTTGCAATTGTACCAGCCTCCACCACATCCTCTGGCAGCTCATTCCATACACATACCACCCTCTACGTGAAAATTTCCTGTACAGCCACAACATGACCTCCCAACACCTGTACTCAATACTCTGACCAATAAAGGAAAGCATACCAAATGCCTTCTTCACTATACTATCTACCTGCGACTCCACTTTCAAGGAGCTATGAACCTGCACTCCAAGGTCTCTTTGTTCAGCAACATTCCCTAGGACCTTACCATTAAGTGTATAAGTCCTGCTAAAATTTGCTTTCCCAAAATGCAGCACCTCGTATTTATCTGAATTAAACTCCGTCTGCCACTTTTCAGCCCATTGGCCCATCTGGTCCAGATCCTGTTGTCATCTGAGGTAACCCTCTTCGCTGTCCACTACACCTCCAATTTTGGTGTCATCTGCAAACTTACTAACTGTACCTCTTATGCTCGCATCCAAATCATTTATGTAAATGACAAAAAGTAGAGGGCCCAGCACCGATCCTTGTGGCACTCCACTGGTCACAGGCCTCCAGTCTGAAAAACAACCCTCCACCACCACCCTCTGTCTTCTACCTATGTTGGAACTTTGGGCTGAATTTGATGGAGTTCATGGCTGCTGGCTGGACAACCAGAGAGAACCTTGGGGCCACCCATTTTCGGGGCAAAGCATGTGTCTCTCAGGCACTTGTTAGGCTGATAGCAGGTCTTTCCCTGGGATCAGAGACCCCCTTGACAGAAGTCCTGCCTCCTGAAAGGTATAACTAATAACAGGATGCCAGCTTTTGTGTACTGGCCAGTGCCACCAGGGAGACAATGGCTATGATCTTGATGTTACCACCTGCAGAAAATAGTTTATCCCTCTATTCCTCCTATCAAGGTGCATAAGCTCACAATTTCCACATTGTATTCCATCTGCTGTTTGTTTGTCTACTCTCCTAGCCTGTCCAAGTCCTTCTGCAGCCTCTCAGCTTCCTCAACACTACCTGTCCCTCCATATGCTTGTGGCTGAACGTCTGGAATTACTTGCCTAAATCTTTCTATCTTTTTCGCTTTCTTTTCTCCTTTAATGGATGACTTTAAGACATATATTTTTGATCAAAGTTTTGAGTATCTGCACTAACATCTGCTTATGTTGCTTGGTGTCAAATTTTACCTTAGAAACAGTCTGGGACATTTCATAATATTAAAGGTTCTGTTTAATACAAATTATTGTTGCTGTGATGTAGATTGCAGCGACATGTTGGTTAGATACCAGAAGAGCACCAGCTCTTTTTTGCATCATTCCATGGAATCCCATACATTCACCTGAACCTTCAGAAACAGCATTTTTTTTGTTCCCTCATTCAAAAGACAGGCTAGTGCAAAGGTTTATATTGGTGTTAAAAAATTATTGCAATTTAGAAAATCTTGAATACAAATGCATTTTGATAGATTTAATTCTGGCATAGATTTCCAATTTCATCATGCTGTTAATATTATTAAATCTGAATCTGAGAATTTCGACTAATGCAATGTTTGTTAGCTCTGTCTGATTTATAATCATTTTGCTAAGTTATGGTATATGACAGACTAAAGTGCAGGTTTAAAATATTTTAACTGTGCAACAAAGTTAAAGTGCCATGTCCATATAATTTAAAGCACACTTTTATCATTCTGCATTCATGGCAATAGCAACTGAATAACTCAAGCAGTATTTCTAAGAATAAATTACTGAGTACTCTTTGCAAATACAGACATTTGTCTTGGTTTTACATTAGTTTGGCAACATTAGTTTGAAATTGGAATTTGCAAAAAAAAAATAAGAAATCTTTTTATAATTTAAAATGGATTATTCAATATTCTGTATGTACAAGTTACTTTTCCCAGCTTTACGGACAAAGTAAGTTGTCCATTTAAGTTTTTGTTATTCTTTCCTGGACTGTGGGTGTAATTGGCCAGACTAGTATTTCATGCCCTTACAAAGTTTCCTTTGAGCTACAATTAAGAGTAAACTCCACTGTGCAGTCTTATGGAGGTAGACTAGATAATGAAGGTAAGTTTCTGAAATAACTGCACAGAGTCCAGCATCCCATCACCCTGTATTTACACATGCACAGTGCATGGACTCTGACCAGCTAACTCATAGCCAGTCCCTAAAGTGAGGAAACTCTGAATCTCCTGTTTTTAATCCATCAGCCGGGGCTGCCTAATTACCCCAGGTTAACAGCCCCAATCAAGGGTATTTTACTCAATAACATTCACCTGGCCCTCATTACAATTACTACATTCCTACCATACCAAGTACAGGGATGCAGCCCTCTTCTTCTTCTTGTAGATTCTCCTGGGAAGTTTTCACCCCAGGTCCGGTTCCTCCGACTCTGACTCGGAGTGAGGAGGTATGTACCAGATTGTAGCCCATCTCTTACACTCAGAGCACCTTGGGAGAAATCATTCCTCTTCTATAGGCAGTAGAAAATCTGATGTCAAGGTGCCATCCATCCCGGACTCTGAGGTTTCTTCGGTGCTAACTGGTGGAGGAGAACTCACGGTTTCTGACAGCTTTCTGTCTGTTCTGAGGGACAAGGTATGTTTTGCTCCTGCCCCATTTGTGAGGTAGCAACTTTCAGATGAACCACATATTTGTTCTGGACTGTCTCCTCACCTACCCGAGCTTTGTATGTCATGGGACCTGGCCACGTGTCAACTGAGTCTCTTATCTATGCAGAGCTATTTTTGTGGTTTTGATACCAGGCATCATTCCTTGAAGTAAAAAGTCTCTCTTTCTTAGAAGAGACCAGCACTTCTGTTCCTGCTGCTGAGTGCCCCCCCAACCCCGGGTCAGGAATATCAGGTTTAACCTGGTTGAAGCCTTCTCCCCATCAGCAACTAGAGTTAACTCTGTAGTTGCTCTCGACTTTAGGAAGCACTCAAAATCTCTGCTGGTAAATGATGTTCCATTGTGACCGATAGTTCCAGGAATCCACGTATTGCCAATGATGCTCACAGCTTTTCATCATCACCACTGAGTTTTCTGAATGAATTCTATGTACGTCCATCAACTTTGAGTGGGAATCCTCAATGCCCAAGAACATTGAGCCCATGAAAGGACTGGCATTGTCAACATGTAATAGAGACCAGGGTTTATCCAGCCATTTCCACAAAGGCAGGGAGTTGCTAGTGCTAATTCCTGTCCATGTCGGCACTCTGGACACTGCCCTACCATTGCTACTATGTCAGCATCCAATCCTGGCAACCAGACAAAACATCTTGCCAATGTTTACATTTTGGTATTCCTTGGATGACCCTAGTGGAGCTCAGCCAGTACCTGGAGGCGAACATCACTCAGGACAATCACTCATGCTCGCCATTATAAAATGTAGACAGGCAAAAAGTAAACCAATCAATATCAGGAGGTGGAGAAGTCAACGTTTTGGGTATAATGCTTCTTCATGACTTTCTCCATACCTGTCTCCTACTTGTCTACTTGGATTCCAGCATCTGCAGTTTTTTTTGTCCCCATAATAAAATGCCCTCCTTTACAGTTTTGCATGGTGCATAAACATTTCAATCCTGGCTGTGATGGCCTTTCTGTTTCCTCCGTAACCAGCAGCTGTTTTAGTTTTGTCAGAATGGGATCTTCATGTGTCCACAGTCAGATATTGTGAGTGGTGACTGGTGTATCCAGACAGTTTAAAACTTGAACAGACTCTTTTGTGGGAGGCATCACCGGTGGAGTATCTGCCAGCGGATGGCAGCTCAAGGTATCTGCACTTGCCACCTGACCTCCTGGATGGAGGTCTTCGATATCAGGTTTCTTAGCAGAGGCAGTAATGCAGAGACCTGAGCAAACAGCTCTGCCAACCATCCAACCCAAACTCTGGGTCCGCTACATGGATGAAACTTTTGTCATCACTAAATGAAACAAGTTAGAGGAAACCTTCAAGAACATCAATAATACCCTTACTGGCATAAAATTCACTAAAGAGGAAGAAAACAACAATAAACTGCCATTCCTAGATGTCACAGTAGAGCGAACAGCCAATGGGGAACTTCAAACCAGCGTCTACAGAAAAACAACACATACAGACCAAATATTGAAATACAGAAACAATCAGCCCAACACCCAACAAACAAAGCTGCATCAAAACATTATTTCAATGAGCCAACACACACTGCAGCACAGAGGAACTACGCAGAGCAGAGGAAAATCACCTATACCGTGTATTCAAAAAGAATGGGTCCCCAATGAACACAGACCGCCGATTTCTCAGCAAAAAACCCAAACAAGCAGACAAAACATGTCCAGAAACCCTAGCCACTCTCCACTACATCAAAGATATCTCAGAAATCACTGCCAGACTACTCAGACCCCTTGGCATCATGGTAGCCCACAAACCCACCAACACTCGAAAACAGCAGCTAATGAACTTGAAAGACCCTATACAGACAATGAGCAAAACTAACATCATTTACAAAGTACCGTGCAAGGACTGTAACAAATACTACATTGGACAAACAGGCAGAAAAATAGCCAACAGGATACATGAACAGCCACAAAAAGACATGACCTTCTCTCACTAGTATCCTCACATATGGATGAGGAAGGACACCACTTTCACTGGGACAATACATCCATCCTAGGACAAGCCAAACAAAGACACACACAAGAATTCCTAGAAGCATGGCATTCCAACCGGAACTCTATCAATAAACACATCGAGTTAGACCCCATCTGCCACCCCCTGAGAAAAGGAACAGGAAGTGACTTCACCACAGAAAATAACATCACCACAGGAAATGACATCACCAACCAAAAGAAACCCAAACATTTAAATAGAAAGCAGGAATTTTCAGCATTGCTTCGCATGAGGTCCACTGAAAATGTTACCTGGTAAGGTAACAAAATGTCTGGAAATGAGCGAGCAAAGCTACATCCAAAACCTCAACCTGAGCCACAAATCTTCTCAAACTTTGCTCCTGGATGGTGTTCCAACTTGTGATACTACACACTGAGAATAAAGGCCAACTGCTGACTTTGACCAGAAGCTAAGGGCGACACAGTCTTGTTTCATTTAAATAGCCCTAGCAGGGATTTGTTGTCCATAAAGGTATAGGTGGAAACTTTTCACACCAAAGATGACCGCGAAACCTTTCTTCTCTATCAGGCTGTATTTGTGTTTCATCACATATGAGCGCCACATCTTGCTTAAGATCATAGTGGGTCAACACCTCAGATGACGAGAGCTACATTTTCACTTCCCTAAAGGCTACTTCTTGGCCAAGTGACCATTTCCAAGGCTGACCCTTTTTCAATAGCAGGTGAAAGGGTGCCAAGGTGGGGGTCAGGTTATGTATGAATTTTCCACAGTAATTTACCAACTCAAGGAAAAGCCTGAGCTCCAGTACAGATGTAGAAGCCAGGGCATCTTTGATCGCCCTCACTTTATCTTCCAATGGGTGTAACCTTCCCTTGTCGATACTGTAACCCAAGTAGATCGTTTGGCGGGCATGGAACACATAGTTTTCCCTTCTAGGGCATATGTCTGCACAGGAGAAATGTTTAAACACTACATCCAAGTTCTCCTGCTAATGAGCACATCATCCAAATAAATGGCAACCTGGGTTGGATCTTGTAAAATGTTCTCCCTCATCCATTGGAAAAGGATGATACTCCAAATGGCAGTCTCATATATTAGTACAAGCCCTAATAGGTATTAACCAAATCTAGTTACAATTGCAGGTACGCATGGATTATGTTCATCTTCGTGAAGGATGGTACCCACCCACACACACCTCCCCCCACCCGCCCCACCCCACCTGTTTTGCATACAAGTCCTCTTTGTGAGGGATTGGATATTTATCCACCAGTGAAAAGCAGTTTACTGTTTGCTTAAAATCCCCATAAAGGGGAACCAAGCTGTCAGGTTTCACAATCAGTACAACCTGTACTGCCCATTCTGCAAACTGTATTGAAAAACACAGCAGGCCAGGCAGCATCCAAGGAGCAGGAGAATCAATGTTTTGGGCATAAGCCCTTCTTCAGGAATGAAGCTGGTGTGCCAAGTGGGCTGAGATAAAAGGTAGGGGGGAGGAAATTTGGTGGAGGGGCGCTTGGAATACGATAGGTGGAAGGAGGTGAGGGTGAGGGTGATAGGCTGGAGAGGGGGTGGGGACGGAGAGGTCAGGAAGAAGATTGCAGGTCAAGAGGGCGTGTGGTTGGAGGGTCCCTAGGTGGAAGATGAGGTGCTCTTCCTCCAGGCATCGTGTGGTCAGGGTCTGGCGATGAAGGAGGCCAAGGACCTGCATGTCCTTGGCGGAGTGGGAGGGGGAGTTAAAGTGTTCAGCCACGGGGCAGTTGGGTTGGTTGGTGCTGGTGTCCCAGAGGTGTTCCCTGAAACGTTCCGCAAGTAGGCGGCCTGTCTCCCCAATGTAGAGGAGACCACATCAGGTACAGCGGATACAGTAAATGATGTGTGGAGGTGCAGGTGAATTTGCCACGGATATGGAAGGATCCATTGGGGCCTTGGAGGGAGGTGAGGGGAGAGGTGTGAGCGCACGTTTTGCACTTCTTGCGGTTGCAGGGAAAGGTGCCGGGAGTGGAGGTTGGGTAGGTGGGGGGTGGGGACATGACGAGGGAGTTGCGGAGGGAGTGGTCTCTCCGGAACGCTGATAGGGGTGGGGAGGGAAATATATCCATGGTGGTGGGGTATGTTTGGAGGTGGCAGAAATGACGGAGGATGATACGATGTATCCAGAGGTTGGTGGGGTGGAAGGTGAGGACCAGTGGGGTTCTGTCCTGGTGGTGATTGGAGGGGCGGGGTTCAAGGGCGGAGGTGCGGGAAGTGGAGGAGATGCGGTGGAGAGCATCATCGACCACATCGGAGGGGAAATTGCGGTCTTTGAAGAAGGAGGCCATTTGGGTTGGCCACTACCAAACAACCCAAATGGCCTCCTTCTTCAAAGACCGCAATTTCCCCTCCAACATGGTTGACGATGCTCTCCACCGCATCTCCTCCACTTCCCGCACCTCCGTCCTTGAACCCCGCCCCTCCAATCACCACCAGGACAGAACCCAATTGGTCCTCACTTTCCACCTCCAAACAGACCCCACCACCAGGGATATATTTCCCTCCCCACACCTATCACCCTCATCCTCACCTCCTTCCACCTATCGTATTCCCAGCACCCCTCTCCCAAATTCCCTCCCCCCTACCTTTTATCTCAGCCCACCTGGCACACCAGCCTCATTCCAGAAGAAGGGCTTATGCCCGAAACATCGATTCTCCTGCTCCTCGGATGCTGCCTGGCCTGCTGTGTTTTTCCAGCACCACATTTTTAACTCTGGTTTCCAGCATCTGCAGTCCTCACTTTCTCCTGTAAACTGTATTGGTTTGATGATTCCTTTGCTTTTTAGCCTCCCGATTTCTGCCTTGAATTTTGCCCATGTGGCAAATGGCACTGGGCAGGCCTTGCAACATGCGTCCAGGACGCATGGACCATGCATGCTTCCTGGTCAGCATGCATGGCAGCCTTGACTACTTTGATAGTCTGTAGACCTTCCTGGAAAACCTTAGTTAGGATTTCACGTTTCTAAACAAAAAATGTTGAGCCAATCAATAAGAATCTTTCTCATCCAATACCATCCATCAAGGTTGGATCCAAGCCTTTTACTATGATCATTGGTAAATGCATCAACTACTTCTCTTAGGAGTCCAGAACAAAAGTCGTACCCTTTATCTATAACAGTTCTCTAGTATATGTTCTCAGTCTACCTGAGGTTTTGCACAACCTTAAAGGTTGGAGACCAGAGCAAATCTTGTTAAAAAGTGGTTCTGCAATCACTGATACAGCTGCTCCTGGATCAAGCCCCATTAGAACAAAGTGACCGTTTAACTAGCCAGTTATTTTGATTTGTTCTGATTTAGATGTTGCTAAGCAAGTTAACTGTCCCACTGTCATTGCCACTAAAATAACTGTATAGAGTTATCCCATTACCAAGTCATCTTTTATTTCCACTTTCTCGGTTCATGGACTCTGACCAGCCAGCTCAGAGCCAGTCCCTAGGAGTGAGGAGACTGTCTGAATCTCCTGTTTATATTTATTTATTTATTTTATTAAACAGTACAAGTTACAAACAAACAGTTAACGTGAATAGCCATATACAAGAAGCAGCAATTTACAGGGAAAGGGGCAGCAAGCAGAGCCCAAATCCCACTGTACAACTAATTCATAGGGAAATGAGGACAGACCTCGAATCCCACTTTAACATTATCAAGAAGATGGAAGTAAATGCAATCACATATAGACACTTCGATAAGCAAACAATAAACATTGCACATAACACAGACATCCCTCGCAACCCAGCAAACCAGCCATCCCTCCCACCTTCTGGCCACTCTAAGGCAGCCCTCCCCTATGGCCTTTACAGCTCTCGGTCTTCCTCTCGGTCCATCCTGACACACTTTCCAACCACCTCTAAGACGGCCCATCCTGTTCCCCAAACCCCCAGGACGACAGCGATCAGGACGGCCTAACCATCTTCCGGCTTCGCACCTTCCAGCCACCTCTACGACAGCACGTCCCGGCACCTGCCGGGGATGACAGTGCTGAGGATGGCCTACCCGCCTTCCCACTCTCTGTCTGCCTCTATGTACCATCGGGCCCTCACCCACTCCAATGCACCATCCGGCCTATGGACTGCCTTGACACATCTTCCAGCCACCTTTAGGACAGCCCGTCCCCTTCCCTGGGATGACAGCGCACAGGGCAGCCCACAAGCCTTGTGGACCGCGGCCTGCCCCTATGCACTTTCTGGCTCTCGGCCACTCTAACACACCTTCTGACCACCTCTACGACAGCCCATCCTGATTACCCCTTCTCGGGACAACAGCGTTCACAATGGACTACCCACCTTCTTGCTCTCTGGGCAGCCTATCCACCTTCCAGTTCTCAGATAGTCCATCCGCCATTCAGCTATCAGGGTGACAGCTTTTGAGATGACCTATGAATCCCTCAGCTCACATGGAGGTCTCCCAAACCCAGAGACACACAAGACAGTGCAGGTGATAAACTCAATAAGCAACAAATCAATTACCAACAAACAGAATCCCTTCTGGTACACAGAGTCCATTACCATAAATAGTTCTCTTTAGAATACAGAATCTATTCCCAGGAACCGAGTCCACTCCAATATGCAGAGTACATTGCCCAAAATAGAGTCCACTCCAGTATGAAAATGTGTTGCTGGAAAAGTGCAGCAGGTCAGGCAGCATCCAGGGAACAGGAGAATCGACGTTTCGGGCATAAGCCCTTCTTCCTGAAGAAGGGCTTATGCCCGAAACGTCGATTCTCCTGTTCCCTGGATGCTGCCTGACCTGCTGCGCTTTTCCAGCAACACATTTTCAGCTCTGATCTCCAGCATCTGCAGACCTCACTTTCTCCTCCACTCCAGTATGCCGAGTCCACTCCTGAAGGCAGCAAATGCACACCCCATAGCACACACACACATGTGTGCAGTCTCCACAGAGGCCTGGTCAATCCACAGAGGACCAGGCCCACTCACAGGAGTAAAGTTCATTATAAAAGGTGTAGTTAACTCACAGGGAATGGTTCACTCCAACAGGCAAAGTCCGCTCCAACAGGCAGCAAATGCTCACCTCCCTGCACAAACACTGATGTTCAGTCTTTACAGAGGCCTAGCCTGCCCACAGAGGGCAAGCCCTACACACAGAAACAGTTCATCTGGAAAAGTACAGTATCTCATAGGGGCTCAGTCGAAACACCATAAAGTGAAAATATATGCAAAAAAGAAAGAAAACCAGAGTGCAAGGGCTAAGTCCTGCCACAAAATCAGCATTGTCCTTTTCTCAAAGTAAAAGAAAAGAGTAACATACAGGCTGTAACCAGCCAGTGAAACAAGTTCCCGAATGAGACGATGTGGATGAACTGTATCTTTTAAGAGAGTTAAAAGCTAGCAGCTAGCAGTGACCATACCAAGTATTCTCAATAAGACACAATGTAACATGTGTTCCAGCTACTGGAGTAGCTGGTTGCCTGGAAATGACAAAAAAACAGATTCGAATTAGGTCAATCAGTTTAAATTATACCCTGAAAAATACCAATTTCCAATCAAGTTTGAATTGAGTATATTGACAATCTTAAAAGCTCTGGGGTATAAGACCAGGGGGGAATTGAACCCCAGGAGAACTGCCAAGTCCCAGCGGGTAAAAGACTGCCTGAAAAATAGCTCTCTTAAAAGGTACCAAAAACCTGTGATGCCGAAATTCCTAAGAAGAAGAAAAGAAGATGCAGGAAGATCCGAATAGAGGGACCAAAAGTGCCTAGTTTTGAGATAAGAACTGTTGTTTTGTAAATTTTAATTGGGAGTTTTAGTATTATACAAGGGAAGGTAGAAGATAGGTTAGAGTAAAGACTTGTATGTAGTTGTTAGTTAATTATTCTCTGTTTTACTTTAAGAAATAAAGTTGCTAATTTTTACTTTAAACAGTCCTTGGCCAATTCGAATTTTGACAGATTACTGCATGAGATAAATCTTTTCTGTGTTGCTGGTTTTAAATTAAGCAGGAGGGCTTACCCCGTGTCATAACAATAGAGAGGGATTCACACAAAGCAGAACAGAGGTTTCTGGGTCTGCAGGTCCACAGATCACTGAAGGTGAAAGTGCAGGGAGATAAGATAGTAAAAAAGGCCTATGGTATGCTTGCTTTCATTGGAAGGGGCATTAAGTATAAGGATAGGGAAGTTATGTTGCAACTTTATGGAATTTTAGTTAGACCACACTTGAAATATTGCGTACAGTTCTGGTCACCACACTATGAGAAGGAGTGGATCCTTTGGAGAGAAAACAGAAAAGGTTTACCAAGATGTTGCATGGAATGAAGGATCTGTGCTATGAAGAAAGGTTGGCTAGACTGAGTTTGTTTTCACTGGAACACAGGAAGTTGGGTGATGATGTAAAAGTTGATAAGATTGTGAGTGGCATGGATAAAGTGGGAGGTGTGAAGATTTTCCCGGGGTGAAGAGGTCAATTACTAGGGGGCACAGGGTCAAGGTGCGGGGGGGGTGGAGGGGGATGGATAAAAGAAATGTGTGAGGCACGTTTTTCACACAAAGGGTAGTGGATGTCTGGAACACATTGCCTTTGGAGGTGATGGAAACAGACACATTAGCAGTATTCAAGAAGCACCTGGACAGATACATGAATGGAAGGGAATAGAGGGATACGGATCCTGTAAGTGAAGACAGTTTTAGTATAGAAGGGCAAAATGTGTTGGCGCAGGCTTGGAGGGCCGAAGGGCCTGTTCCTGCGCTGTGTTGTTCTTTGTTGTTCAAAAAATAATTTGGAAGGATGTATAGCCCATGGTATGCAAGTAAGTGGGTTTGTAACAATACTTGGAGTATTCATACACCATGTCTGTGAAGAACAGGGGAACGTAGACATTGATAACTCTCACCCAATCTCTCTAATCCATTTGTCGTGTTTCAGCTCAGTTATGATCTTATAGAGATGTTAAATTATGTATCCATTAAAGAACTGTTAGATACAATTGGAAGAAGTCAATTAATATAGAAACATGGTGGTTCTGCCCACTGTCTCCAAATTTGGAGTCAAGCCTACCTCAGCCAGCCTGGCAAAACCATGATGAAATCTTATAAGACTTTGTCAATTAATTGAGGAATGTCCCACTTCCATGAGTGGCCAGGAGGTCAAATGACCAACCATTTTACAATCCCAGCACTGTCACAAGGAACAGTCATGTAGTGTGACTTAAAGGTAATTTGGGTAGCCTCAATGGGTTCAGTGGGGCAGGCCCCCAGTGATTGGGCAAACAGCTACTCAGGAAGGCAGTGTTGAGTTTCAAGTGGGTTTGTTCCCTTTAAGCGTAAGCTTCCCAAACAGATGCAACCATTGCGATAAAGATTTGTAATATATTATTATAACTTGGGAATTCAGATTTTAAAGTAGAGTTTGAGGGATTTTTGGTTTTAGTTCTTTGAAATTAACACATTTTAAGAGTTCAGAAATTCATTTTTGAACAGTGAGTTCACATGTAATTTCTAACGATGTATATGGCTTAAGTTAAATGATTCAATCATCTAACTGGAGAGTTAATTCTTGAGGATTACAATGTTGAGTTTTTGGACTTCGACAGAAATAGATGATCAGTTGTTACTGGTAAGATGAGTTCAGAAGAATTCTCATGCTAGCAGAAAGGCAGTTTTCTTAGTTTATGGAAAGTTCCAGGTTGTGAGAGTTTGTAAAAGTCTCCTGGCTCTCAGAACTGGGGAAAAAATCTCAACACTATTAGAGCTGGAAAGAAACAGTTAAGTAAAAAACAAAAAAGTTGAGATGCAGTCCTTTCTGTGATAATGCGATAATTGTGTTCTTGTGTGGCCTCATGCTGTAGAAAATCGTGCAATAAAAGTAACAGGGGTCATGGAAAAAATAGGGTTAGGGACAGACCATCAAAAATTTTACTCAAAATCAAAATGAATATAATAGTTAGCCTAATACAAGGATAATACAGTTTAAATAAATGTCAAATTAATATCTAATAATGAAATAATACAGTAACTTTAATACTTTACCTTGAAAAAAATTGATGATACCTTGATTGGGGTGAAGACGGTGACTTTGAGGTTGCTGAGTTATTAAGACAGGGGCTGAGGGTTTTCATCATCATCACCTTGAGGTTCAGTTATGGTTCTGGGTTAGGCTGAAAAATGCTTAATCCAGACGTGGATGGCTCTGGTTAATTGTCTTCTGACTGTTTCTTGGGGGTGGGCTTAAAAAAGACATCTACCCATTGCTGCTTTGTCATTTTTCCTCTTTCATAAAGAAGCAGTTCATAGGGTCCCAAATAAGACTTTATTCCATGAACTACTATCCTGCTGCTTTCCACATTAAAATCATTGTCTTCTAATACCTGCAACTGCTTCTCAACTTTCCTCGGGACTGAAGACAAAAGACAAATGGAAAGCTCTCATGGTGCTGCATCCTGGATGTCATCTTCTTCATTTCCAGCTTACCTTTTCACCTCAGCAACAAGCTGTTCTAGATCAGCTGTGAGAGGTCTTCACAATGGGACTCAGCATTCGGGTTTGTTCCAGCAATACAGCTTGCTTTAATTTTTTTCTGCATTGTCTCTAATGGTGTGTAACATAGACTCCTTTATTCCTGTTGCACGAACAATATCACATGTTGTTTCATGACGTTCAAAACATTTTATAACATCTAGGATCTGTTCAAGTGTTATAACCTTTCTTCTACATTCACCACCCACAATTTTATCACCAGGGTACTTCTTGTAAACATTCTTGTTAGTTTATCCTCCCATATTTATGGATAACACAGCAAAATTTGCAAACAAAAAAAGAAAATTATGGAGTACCTCTCGAAAAGCACTTCACAACAATGCATGTGTATCTGAACATGTGATGTCAAAATGGAGACTCGGTGTAGACATTGTTTTCCTCCGCACACCGCGATATTTAAAATGTTGCGGATGGAATTGTGTAAGAGTCAACACACATATACGAAAGTTTGCGTTTTACAAATAGCGTTCACCAATTCATCAATTGTCTTGTACACACTTAAGAAATTCCTCTCCATTTAAACCCTAACCCTTAACACTATGGCAACCTCAGTCGATGTTCGGAAAGTTAAAATCCCCTACCATAACCACCCTATTTTTCTTACAGATAGCTGAGATCTCCTTCCAAGTTTGTTTCTCAATTTCCCTCTGACTATTGGGGGGTCTACAATACAATCCCAAAAAGGTGATCATCCCTTTCTTATTTCTCAGTTCCACCCAAATAACTTCCCTGGATGTATTTCCGGGAATATCCTCCCTCAGCACAGCTGTAATGCTATCCCTTATCAAAAAATGCCAGTCCCCCTCCTCTCTTGCATCCCTTTCTATCCTCCTGTAGCATTTGTATCCTGGAGCATTCAGCTGCCAGTTCTGCCCATCCCTGAGCCATGTTTCCATAATTGCTATGATATCCCAGTCCCATGTTCCTAGCCATGCTCTGAGTTCATCTGCCTTCCCTGTTAGGCCCCTTGCATTGAAATAAATGCAATTTAATTTATTAGTCCTACCTGGTCCCTGCCTGCCCTGACTGTTTGACTCACTTGTGTTCTCAGCTGTACCCGTCTCAGATCGATCTCTTTCCTCACTATCTCCCTGGGTCCCAACCCCGACCTTACTAGTTTAAATCCTCCCAAGCAGTTCTACCAAATCTCTCTGCCAGTATATTAGTCCCCTTCCAATTTAGTGCAATCCGTTCTTCTTGTACAGGTCACTTCTACCCCAAAAGAGATTCCAATGATCCAAAAATGTGAATCCTTCTCCCATACACCAGCTCCTCATCCATGCATTCATCTGCTCTATCCTCCTATTCCTGCCCTCACTAGCTCGTAGCACTGGGAGTAATCCAGATATTACTACTCTTGAGTACCTCCTTATTAAATTTCTGCCTAACTTTCTGTAATCTCCCTTCAGAGTCTCAACCTTTTCCCTTTCAATGTCATTGGTTTCAATGTGGACAATGACCTCCTGCTGGCCCCTCTCCCCCATGAGAACATTCTGCACCCTCTCTGAGACATCCTTGATCCTAGCACCAGGGAAGCAACACACAATTCTGCTTTTTCTTTGCTGGCCACAGAAACGTCTGTCTGTACCTCTGACTACAGAATCCCCTAACACAATTGATCTCTTGGAAGCCGACGTACCCCTCATTGCATTAGAGCCAGTCTCAATACCAGAAACTTGGCTGTTCGTGCTATGTTCCCTTGAGAATCCATCACCCTCTACATTTTCCAAAACAGCATATTTGTTTGAAATGGGTATATCCACAAAAGACTCCTGCCCTAGGTGCCAACCTCTCTCACCCTTCCTGGAGTTAACCCATCTATGTGACTGTATCTGAGACTTTCCCCCCTTCCTATAACTGCCATCCATCACATACTGTTGCTGTTGCAAATTCCTCATCGCTTCTATCTGTCTCTCCAACCGATCCACTCGATCTGATAAGATTTGTATCCAAAAGCAATTATGGCAGATATAATCCGCAGTAACCCTTAAACTCTCTTTAAACTCCCACATCTGACAAGAAGTACATATCACTGCAAAGGCCATTATTGCTCCTTCACAATCTACAGACCCAGAAAATAACACCGTCTTAGTCCTCTACAAACACTGCCCCAGGTTATATTAATAGCTATGGCTTATATTTTAAGTTTAATCAAAAGACTTATCTCCTTTTGTGTGAGACTGGTATCTTGGAATATGTGTAATGGTGAATTGGAGCATCTGGATGTTTAGGTTCAATCCCTGAGTTCCAGGATTCACTGATAAGGGAGTGATTGGGGTGGGACGCATGTGGAATAAGGTGCTAGACTCTGAAAGGATTAATGCTGAGAAGTGTATTAAGCACTGCCCATATATTGATGCATCTTAAAGAAGATCTCTAGACTATCTAGATCTCCTTGATAGTCTTTATAACAAGAGTATGGTCATCGTTCACTAAGCTACAAAAAGGCAGGAATCACCCCTTTTACTCAGAGAAGGTGGAAAGCTGACATTTTAGCCAAAAAAGGTAGGAATCCTCTATTTTGATAGTTTAAGTATAGGAAACCCCTCCAGACCAGCAATGCAAATAGCAGCACTGCTAATTTGCAGATTTGAATGCTATTACATGAAGAGAAATAAATTATGAAGTTTCGGCAACGGAAATAATATTGCCAAGTTTCATTTCAAAGATGGGCCAAATAAAACTGAAAATTAAACATGTTGAGGAAATGGTTCTTAAGGTACAGAAACAATTTCTAACTAGATACTGAATAGGAAATTGAACAAGTAAACACATTTTATTTTATATACATTAAACCGATAGTAAGTATACGTTACAGTTTCCAAGGCATAAAGAAAGCACAGATTGTTCTTTGTCGTTGCTTTACAAGTTTTTGGTGATTATTTTAATCTTAGATTAAATAAAATTATTGAAAGAACAAGATTTAACAGAAGAATTCAACATCGGGAGAATCCTTGGATAATTTCATTAATGGTCTCTACATGTTAGTGGAAAAATATGCTTACAGAGCTTTGAAGTCAGAATTCATAACAGACAGAAGCAATGTTGGAATTACTGATGATCCTTTGTCAGACTTGTTACAGTCATGGAGTCAAAGTCACAGAATCATGCAGCACTGAAACAGACCCTTCAGTCCAATCAGGCCACACCGACCATAATCCCAAACTAAACTAGTCCCACTTATCCCTCTAAAGCTTTCCTATTCATGTACTTACCTAAGTGCCTTTTAAATTGTTATAGACCAGGCCAGAAAGTAACCTAGAGCTAAGTTTTTCTTATTTTAAAGGCAGATGTGATGTGGATATTCCAGGAGTGATGCAGCCGGTCAAACCACTCGGCTTTAAGCAAAACAGCATTTATTTACACACTACAGTTGAAACACCAACAAACGAAAGCGGAATTTAGAATAAATTACCTATTGGAAAACTTACGAGGAGAAAGTGAGGGCTGCAGATGCTGGAGATCAGAGCTGAAAATGTGTTGCTGGAAAAGCGCAGCAGGTCAGGCAGCATCCAAGGAACAGGAGAATCGACGTTTCGGGCATAAGCCCTTCTTCAGGAATGAGGAAAGTGTGTCCAGCAGGCTAAGATAAAAGGTAGGGAGGAGGGACTTGGGGGAGGGGCTTTGGAAATGTGATAGGTGGAGGGAGGTCAAGGTGAGGGTGATAGGCCGGAGTGGGGTGGGGGCAGAGAGGTCAGGAAGACGATTGCAGGTTAGGAAGGCGGTGCTGAGTTCGAGGGATTTGACTGAGACAAGGTGGGGGGAGGGGAAATGAGGAAACTGGAGAAATCTGAGTTCAAGGGAGGCGCGGTAGTAGTTTGGCGCACCGACCTTTACACCGCTGAGGGTAAATGCCAGCTCGCGGACACCTCCTCCTACTGCCCCCTTGACCATGACCCCACCTCCCACCACTAAACCATCATCTCCCAGATCATCCAGAACCTCATCACCTCAGGGGATCTCCCATCCACCGCCTCCAACCTCATAGTCCCACAACCCCACACCGCCCGTTTCTACCTCCTGCCCAAAATCCACAAACCTGACTGCCCCGGCCGACCCATTGTCTCAGCCTGCTCCTGCCCCACCGAACTCATCTCTGCATACCTCGACACGGTCCTGTCCCCCTTAGTCCAAGAATTCCCCACCTACGTTCGGGACACCACCCACACCCTCCACCTCCTCCATGATTTTCGCTTCCCCGGTCCCCAACGCCTTATCTTCACCATGGACATCCAGTCCCTGTACACCTCCATCCCCCATCACAAAGGACTTAAAGCCCTCTGCTTCTTCCTTTCCCGCTGTACCAACCAGTACCCTTCTACTGACACCCTCCTTCGACTGACTGAACTGGTCCTCACCCTGAACAACTTCTCTTTCCAATCCTCCCACTTCCTCCAAACCAAAGGAGTAGCCATGGGCACCCGCATGGACCCCAGCTATGCCTGCCTCTTCATAGGATATGTGGAACAGTCCATCTTCCGCAGCTATACTGGCACCACCCCCCACCTTTTCCTCCGCTACATCGATGACTGTATCGGCGCTGCCTCGTGCTCCCACGAGGAGGTTGAACAGTTCATCCACTTTACCAACACCTTCCACCCCGACCTCAAATTCACCTGGACCGTCTCAGACTCCTCCCTCCCCTTCCTAGACCTTTCCATTTCTATCTCGGATGACCGAATCGACAAGGACATTTACTATAAACCGACCAACTCCCACAGCTACCTAGGCTACACCTCCTCCCACCCTGCCCCCTGTAAAACGCCATCCCATATTCCCAATTCCTTCGTCTCCGCCGCATCTGCTCCCAGGAGGACCAGTTCCAAAACCATACAACCCAGATGGCCTCCTTCTTCAAGGACCACAATTTCCCCCCTGACGTAGTTGACGATGCCCTCACCGCATCTCTTCCACTTCCCGCTCCTCCGCCCTTGAGCCCTGCCCCTCCAACAGCCACCAGCACAGAGCTCCACTGGTCCTCACCTACCACCCCACCAACCTCCATGTACAACGTATCATCCGCCGTTATTTCCGCCACCTCCAAACGTACCCCACCACCAGTGATATATTTCCCTCCCCTCCCCTATCAGCGTTCCGAAAAGACCACTCCCTCCGTGACTCCCTCATCAGGTCCACACCCCCCCACCAACCCAACTTCCACTCCCGGCGCCTTCCCCTGCAACCGTAAGAAATGTAAAACTTGCGCCCACACCTCCCCCCTTACTTCCCTCCAAGGCCCCAAGGGACACTTCCATATCCGCCACAAATTCACCTGCACCTCCACACACATCATCTATTGCATTCACTGCACCCGATGTGGCCTCCTCTATATTGGGGAGACAGGCCACCTACTTGCGGAACGTTTCAGAGAACACCTCTGGGGCACCCGGACCAACCAACCCAACCACCCCGTAGCCCAACACTTTAACTCCCCCTCCCACTCCACCAAGGATATGCAGGTCCTTGGACTCCTCCATCACCAGACCATGGCAACACGACGGTTGGAGAAAGAGCGCCTCATCTTCTGCCTGGGAACCCTCCAACCACAAGGGATGAACTCAGATTTCTCCAGTTTCCTCATTTCCCCTCCCCCCACCTTGTCTCAGTCAAATCCCTCGAACTCAGCACCACCTTCCTAACCTGCAATCGTCCTCCTGACCTCTCCACCCCCACCCCACTCCCGCCTATCACCCTCACCTTGACCTCCCTCCACCTATCGCATTTCCAAAGCCCCTCCCCCAAGTCCCTCCTCCCTACCTTTTATCTTAGCCTGCTGGACACACTTTCCTCATTCCTGAAGAAGGGCTTATGCCCGAAACGTCGATTCTCCTGTTCCTTGGATGCTGCCTGACCTGCTGCGCTTTTCCAGCAACACATTTTCAGCTCAGTATTGGAAAACTTAACCAACCCAATACAATTGCTTAACTAATTAATTGTTCCAATATAGTAACGTCCCATAACCACATATCTCATAAAAGCTAAATTAAAACACAGATTCTTGCAAGCAGGAACGGAACAACATCCAGAGATATTTCAGAGAAAATCAGTTAGGAATCCTTTCCTGAAGGTTACAACTCATCTGGTACTTAGATATCTTGTGACTGTTACAGCTAAACAAAACCTAGAAAATCCTGAACTAGGAGAACTGGCAACTCTCCTTCTAGTGTCAATCTGTTTTAAAAAATACACTATTGATTCAGGCTGGCACCCTCGCCATTTCAGCACCTCTGCCTTTACAACCTCTCTTCAAAAACAAAACTCAAGACAAAATGACCTGTTTTAAAGTAAAAGTATTGTCACACCTCCCCCTTTACATTACAATACATATACATTACATTGACTCTAATCATGCAAACATTCACAACTACATTCTAGTTCGGTCCATTTACTCCTGCCACCGAACACTTCTGTCTTTCTTCATGCAAATTGCAACAACACATCGGTAATTACATTTGCTTGTCTTGCCACATATATACTTTTCAATTCAATGGCTATAGATTTACAGGAACGTTGCCAGGGTTGGAGGATTTGAGCTATAGGGAGAGGTTGAATAGGCTAGGGTTGTTTTCCCTGGAGCGTCAGAGGCTGAGGATTGACCTTATATACGTATATGAAATCATGAAGGGCATGGTTAGGATAAATAAACAAAGTCTTCTCTGTGGGG
The DNA here is from genome assembly GCF_037043375.1 of Chiloscyllium plagiosum. Classification (NCBI taxonomy): domain Eukaryota; kingdom Metazoa; phylum Chordata; class Chondrichthyes; order Orectolobiformes; family Hemiscylliidae; genus Chiloscyllium; species Chiloscyllium plagiosum. The sequence continues at coordinate 65,523,893 of NW_028270154.1, read as the reverse complement.
TGGGGGAGTCCAGAACTAGAGAGCATAGGTTTAGGGTGAGAAGGGAAAGATATAAAAGAGACCTAAGGGGCAACGTTTTCACTCAGAGGGAATGTATGGAATGAGCTGCCAGAGGAAGTGATGGAGGCTAGTACAATTACAACATTTAAAAGGCATCTGGATGGATATATGAATAGGAAGGGTTTGGTGGAATATGGGCCGGGTGCTGGCAGGTAGGACTAGATTGGGTTGGGATATCTGTTCGATATGGACGGGTTGGACCGAAGGGTCTCTTTCCATGCTGTACATCTCTATGACTCTATACAGTCTGGAATTTTTGTCCTTAAATTTCTCCAAAAACTTTAATGGGAAATGAGCAGTATATAAAGTTGTCTCAGACACATTACTGGCAATATAAATGTTGGATTGTAACACCAACACCAAGCTCAAGCTCTCATTTTCAATCGTGGAATATTTCTGCTGATGAATATTCAGTTTCCTGGAGAAATACCCTATAGGTCTTTCTTATAAGAGTACAGCACCCACACCCATATCACTCCAATCGATAACCACACTCACGCCCACATCACTCCAATCAATAACCACACCCACACTCATATCACACCTATCAATAACCACACCCATATCACTCCAATCATTAACCACACCCACACCCATATCACTCCAATTGATAACCACGCCTACACCCATATCACTCCAATCGATAACCACAATCTACACCCATATCACTCCAATCGGTAACCACGCACACACCCATATTACTCCAATCGACAAACGCACCCACACCCATATCACTCCAATCGATAACCACATCCACACCCATATCACTCCAATCGATAACCAACTTGAATGGCTTTGTGAATTAGGTGTGGTTAACACTGGGGCAGTTGTTAACACAGCGTTCAGGCTGCCAGATGCCTTCTGACAGTCTGCTGTCCACTGAAATTTCCTTCACTTCCTCAATAAGTGGAGCAACCATACTGCTAAAATACAGTTAGAATTTCCAATAAAACCCACTCAATCCCAGGAATTATAGTGCTGCTCTCTTCATTAATGGTATGGAAAACTCCCCAATAACCTTTGCTTTCACATTCCGTGGAGCCAGTTGTCCATATCAAATTATATGGCCCAGGAACATGACTTGGGCTTTGGCGAATTCATTTTTAGCCAGATTTGTCATGAAATCTGTCTCCCAAAGTCAATCGAATAGTTTCAATAAATGCTGCAAATGTTCTTTCCATGTGTTACTAAAAATCATCAGGTCATCAATGTATATCACACAATAGGGTAATACAGAAATGACTGCATTGGTTAGCCTTTGAAATGTAGCTGGTGATTTTTTTCATACCAAATGGCATGACCTTAAGTTGGTATAGTCCATTCATTCTAATGAAAGCCAAAATTGTCTTTGCTCTTTCAGATAAAGGTACTTGCCAATATCCTCTGAGTAAGTCCAACTTAGAGATATAAGTTGCTTGTTCCACCTTCTCAATACATGGATTTGGCGATGAATCAGACTTTGTAACTGCATTGACTTTGCGATAGTCTACACATGATCATTGAGTGCTGTCTGGTTTTGGCACCATTACTATGGGTGCACTCCAGTCGCTGCAACTCACTTCGATTATATTGTCTTGGAGCATGCATTCAATTTCTTTTTGAACCTTGTGCCAATTTTAGAGAGTTACATCTATAAGGAACAGCATTTCCTATATCTAGATCATGCATAATTAGATTAGTACCCCCCAGCCAATTCCAACATATCTCCCCATGCAAAAGTAAAAACTCTTTCAGATTATTTCAATTTTCTTCTGGAAGGTAACTCAATAATTGATCCTGATGTTTGAGAACTTCCTCATTGTCCAATTGAGGAATGTCCAATTCAGAATCCTCTGAACTTGATTCTTTCCTCTGTTGTAACTAGTAACACATTCTCCTATTGCTTTCCTTCCCTATCCAAATATCTTTTGAGCATATTCACATGACGCACTCTGTGAGAGTTCTTTCTATCTAGAGTATTTCTCAAATAATTCACCTCATTCAGTCTAGGGTGGCACAGTGATTAGTACTGCTGCCTCACAGTGCTAGGGACCTGGGTTCAATTCCAGCCTCAAGAGGCTGTCTGTGTGGAGTTTGCACATTCTCCTTGTGTCTGCATGGGTTTCCTCCCAGGTGCTCCAGTTTCCTCCCACAGTCCAGAGATATGTAGGTTAGGTGAATTGGCCATGTTCAATTGCCAATAGTGTTCAGGGATGTGTAGGTTAGGTGCATTAGTCATTGGGAAATATAAAATGGTAGGTTAATGGGTCTGGGTGGGATACTCTTGGAAGGTCGGTGTGGACTTGTTGGGCTGAAGGACCTGTTTCCACACTGTAGGGATTCTAATTCAATGTCCTTTTGATTTGACAAGTTCCACTAAAGCTTGCTTATAAAGTTTCCCCTATCACTGGAAGTAACACAAATACTTTATTTCTGTGAGCAAAATTGCAAGTTTTTGATTTCTTGTCTGCTTTTTGTTTCATCATGTACAGGGATACTTTTAAATACTGTCTAACCAACCCCACCAACCCATCCCCACCCGCCACTCTATTTAATTGTTCCCTGAAATTTGACACGCAATCCAAATATGAGGTTTCTGAACTCTGACACATAAATTTTTCCTTAAATAATTTCAGTGGTCCTCTCACCTCATGCCCCAAATCTAATTTGGTGGATTCATTTGGTGCATCCTAATGGCAAAAAGTACAAATGGAATTCCTTTATCCCAATCATCTAGATAGTCTTAGCTTTAGGCCCTCAACATGGTCTTTACATTTTGATGCCACCTTTCTGTGCTCCCTGCAATTCTGGATGGATTTGAATTGTTTTCTTTCTAAGCTATTTAAAACTTCCCTGAATAATTTTGATGTAAAATGTCACCTTTGATCTGATTGTATCTCTGTGGGTAATCCCTATCTAGTGAAAAAGTTGAGTAACTTTTCTACAATCCTTTTAGCTGTGATATTGTGTAATGGAATGGCCTCTGGAAATCTAGCGGACATATCCACTATTATCAACAAATACTCATTCCCATATTTTGTTTTAGGTAGGGGCCCTATGCAATCAATTAGACTCTTGTAAAATGTTCCTCAAATGCAGAAATGGGTATTAAAAGTGCTGGATTTATTACTGCCTGAGGTTTTCCAATTACCTGACACATATGACATGTCTGGCAAAATTCAACTATATCCTATAAAAATGTTTTTGTATATTGGTTTGAGCTTTTCTTACCAATTAATGACCTCAAACTGGTAATTCATGTGTTATCCACAACATCTCCTTTCTATAACCTATAGGCAATACAACTTACTTCTGCCCATTTCTTATCTGCCTGAATATCTGGTGGTTTCCATTTCCTCATCAAGACTTCATTTTTAAGATTGTAACATTCAGCAATACACTCAGATTCTACTTCTGTGTATGCTTTTTGATACAATTGCTTCAGTTTTTTTCATCTTTCTGTTGTAACTCAATTAATTTCTCTGATCTAAAAATATCCACTTTGTCCTCCACCTGTTCTTGCTTTTTCTTAACCGTTCAATCAAATATGGTGTTTGATAATTCTGTTTCAACTTCCTTATCTGTATTCTTTGATTTCTCCTCCTGTTTCAACTGATGGGTTTGTGACCTTCTTGTTATGCAGTCAGGAAAAATCCCAAGATATACTTCCTAAAACACCTCAGTTGCTTGATTTTCCACTAGCTTTTCAACCAGAGCAGGCAGCACTCCTACCTGTGATCCAACTATATCGAAACCAAGAGTTTCTCCAGTATTCTTACCACCACTTCACATTCTCTGGACACTCCAACCTCACTTTACATTATGGAGCACTTCTCATCTCACCATGAATTCCAGATACTAGCAATTTTTTTCTGGCAATAGTTCCTCTGAGCTACCAAGCTTGTCATCTCTCAACAGCAAAGATTGACATAGCCTGTATCTCAAAGCTTTAAAGTCTTTATCTGCTGCTCCTTACCTATGCAAGTAAACCTTACCTTCACAAGTAAATGTTTAAGAAGATCTGGCACTTCTTTCTCAACCAACTTCCAACCAGATTGTACATTCTAGTAAAGCTTTTTAGCCTCCACTGTGCTTTACTTTACAACTTCAACAAAATTTACAGATTTATTTTGTTTCCTACACCTTCTTCCCCAGTGCTTTTTCTAAATCACCAACACTGTGACTTCATATGAGGTAAAAACAATGACTGCAGATGCTGGAAACCAGATTCTGGATGAGTGGTGCTGGAAGAGCACAGCAGTTCAGGCAGCATCCAAGGAGCTTCGAAATCTTCAGGCAGCATCCAAGGAGCTTCGAAGTCTTCCCGCTGCCTGAACTGCTGTGCTCTTCCAGCACCACTAATCCAGAATGTGACTTCATATGGCCTACTTTATTGCAGTAAAGACACTTGAAGTATTTAACACCTCCTTCCCCTTCATAGGTTTCCTTTTTACCCTGTGGTAAGCTATCTTTATTATTTTCACTGAGATCTACTTTTCCCTTATACCTGAGGATTTCTCTTTTTCCCAATTTCTTTCCTTCACAGATTGAAGTTGAATTCAGAAGCCACACTTTGATTTATGAACAAACTCATAATCATCAACCATTTTAACTGCTAATCTTGGAGTTTAACTCTCTCCTCTTCCAAATGAGTTCTCACTACTTAGGAAGTGAATTTTTGAACTCCTCCAAAATAATCCTCTCTCTAATATGTTTGTTCATTTTTTAATGCCCTTAACCACCTATCAAAATTGCTTTGTTTGATTCTGATATGGAGGGAAGGTCTTATGAGGAAAGGCTGAGGGACTTGAGGTTGTTTTTGTTAAAGAGAAAAAGGTTAAGCGGTGACTTAATAGATGCACACAAGATGATCAGAGGATTAGATAGGGTAGACAGTGAAAGCCTTTTTCCTCGGATAGTGATGACCAGCACAAGGGGACATAGTTTTAAACCGAGGGGTGATAGATATAGGACAGATGTCAGAGGTAGGTTCTTCACTCAGAAAGTAGTAATGACGTGGAATGCCCTGCCTTTGTAACAGCAGTAAACTTGCCAACCTTAGGGACATTTAAATGGTCATTGGATAATTATATGGATGATAATGGAATAGTTTAGGATAGGTGAGCTTCAGATCAGTTTTACAGGTCAGCGCAATATCAAGGGCCAAAGGGCATGTACTGCGCTGTATTGTTCTATGTTCTATTTTCTGTTTTCTTTCAAACTCAAGTTAAGTTTGACCATGGTCTCTGCTTAGATTCCTGAAACGTTATCTGTAGGCTTCTGGCACCAGTTCATATGCATTTAAGATGGCTTTCTCCACTTCCTCATACTCCCCAGATACCTCTTCTATAGTAATGCAAATACCTCACTATTTCTACCTATTAATTTTGTTAAATCACATGACCACCACATGACCACCAGCCACTTCATTTCTTTAGCCATTTTCTCAAATGAGATGGAAAAGTCTTCTACATCCTTCTTGTAAAGTTGAGACAATGCTTTGATATATTTAAACAGATCACCGAAAGGCCTTTGGTTACAATGGGTTTGCACATCCTCACTATCCTACCTTCTACCTTCACCTTCATCCTTTTAAACCGCCTTTCCTGTCTAATGGCCAATTTCTGAAATTCAAACTCCATCTTTCTGCTTTTCTTCTCTCACTTTCTCCCTGTTTATTTTATTAGAATCCCTACAGTGTGGAAACAGGCCCTTCGGCGCAACAAGTCCACACCAATCCTCCGAAGAGTAAGCCACCCAGACCCATTCCTCTGCCCTATATTTACCCCTGACTAACGCATCTAGCCTACACATCCCTAAACACTATGGACAATTTAGCATGGCTAAATCACCTGGCCTGCACATCTTTGGATAGTGGGAGGAAACCAAATCACCCGAAGGGAACCCATACAGACACAGGGAAAATGTGCAAACTCCACACAGACAGTTACCCAATGTTCGAATCAAACCCAGGTCCCTGACACTGTGAGGCAGCAATGCTAACCACTGAGCCACCGTGCCACTCACATTCAACTCTCTCAAATATAACATGAAGAGTGACAAAGTATGTGCCTTTATTCTTCACTATTGTGTTAACATTTGCCAGAACAAAAGCTTCAGTGGATGTACAATGAAAAGCTATTTTGAGCATTGACAGCAGATCACAATCATAGATGACTTACATGTGAGATGTTAAAAATCACACAGCACCAGGTTATAGTCCAACAGGTTTACTTGAAAGCACCAGCTTTTGGAGTGCTGCTCCTTCATCAGGGGTTGTGGAGTACAAGAGTATATGATATACTCCACAACCACCTGATGAAGGAGCAGCACTCCGAAAGCTAGTGCTTCCCAATAAACCTGTTGGACTATAACCTGTTGTTGTGTGATTCTTAACTTTGTCCACCCCAGTCCAAAACTGGTCCTCCAATACATTTGAGATGGAAGACTGGTTCTTCCAGCTTCACTTTCAAGAGATGTCCTGAAAAGAATACATTGGGGACATTGTCTAGTGCACAGCCAGAGCCTGGTCAGTTGTGTTGTAGTCAGCAATCTCCAAAGATACTGAAGATCTCATATCACATTGTGAAATCTGACTAAATAGAGTCAGCAAAACTGTTTTCAATCCATTCATGCTACTGACAGTTCAAAGGGCAAGAGTCAGCAACATTTGTGGAAAGATAACAATAAGAGAAACATAATGATCAGTGAAATCGACTTGATCTTATTAATCCACATTCAGCTAAAATCATTCAAATAACAACACAGCCTTGACAATAAACTATTATAGCAGACTTGAAACTGATATTAGATGCTGAGAAGGCAATTTCATTTCATTTTTCAAGGAAGATTCATCAGTTCCAGTGACAGAGAGCAGACCCAGTAAAGAATAATCCTCCAGTAGTACTGCTGGGTATGTGAATATACTGGGTTCACTGATATTAAATCATTAATGGTGATTGCAGGAGTCCATCCTAATCAACAGTTTGAAATATAGAATCTACATGCTTAGCACTAACATTACTGCAATATGTGAATAAAGATTTGCACACATAAGTTAAGAGAGACCATGTACAACTCCCTGGAAGTCACTGAGGCAGGATGAAAAAAACACAGATTCTGAACACAGGTAAAGAGAAAGAAGTACATTGATTATGAGTACAGTAACTGCCCTTGACGTCTTGGAAGCATTTGTCTCAGTGTGGCATCAATAAACCCCAGTAAAACAGAAGTTAATGGAAATCAGGATTAAAACTCTCCACTAGTTTGTGTCATACCTAGCACAAAGGAAAATGATTATGGTTGTTGGAGGTCAATCATTTCAGTCAAAGGATATCATTGCCAGAATACCTCAGGGTAAACCATCTTCAGTTGTTTCATTAGCAACCTTATCTCTATCCTAAGTCTGAAGTGAAGATGTTAGCTGATGATTGCTCAATAATCAACACTATTCATGATTCCTCAGGTACTGAAGCAGCCTGTGTCTTTATGCTACAAGACTTGAGCAATATCAAGGGTTACCATTGTCCAAAGACTGAATTGGACTAGCCATATAAATACTGTAGGTACAATAATAGGTCAGAGACTATGAATTCTGTGCCCAGTAACTTGTCTCCTTAGTGCCTGTCCACCATCTAGAAAGTACAAGTTAAGAGTGAGATGCAATAACCCCACTTGCTTATAAGCATCCAGTTCCAACAACACTGAGTCAACTTTGTGTGGTAATTGGAATGACGGCCAGATAGATTTAATAGAGTATGAGATCCCTGATTGGGGTTGTTAACTTGGGTCAATCAGGCAGCCCTGGGTGACAGATTTAAACAGGAGTCTCCTCCTTCACGGGACTGGCTCTGAGCAAGCTAGTCAGATTCCATGTACTGTGTTGAAACTTTATTGCTGGAACAGCACAGCAGGTCAGGCAGCATCCAGGGAACAGGAGATTCGACGTTTCGGGCACAGGCCCTTCTTCAGGAATAAGCAGAGAGTGTTCAGCAGGAGAAGATAAAAGGTAGGGAGGAGGGACTTGGAGGAGGGGAGTTGGAAATGTGATAGGTGGAAAGAGGTCAAGGTGAGGGTGATAGGTCGGAGTAGGGTGGAGGCGGAGAGGTCAAGAAGAAGACTGCAGGTCAGGAAGGCGGTGCCGGGCTGGAAGGATCCGGCTGAGACAAGGTGGGGGGAGGGGGGATGAAGAAACTGGTGAAGTCCAAGTTCATCCCCTGCGGTTGGAGGGTTCCCAGTCGGAAGATAAGACGCTCCTCCTCCGACCGTCGGGTTGTTGTGGTTTGGCGGTGGATGAGTCCAATGACCTGCATATCCTCGGTGGAGTGGGAGGGGGAGTTGAAATGCTGTGCCACAGGTTGGTTGGGTTGGTTCGTCCGGGTGGCCCAGAGGTGCTCCCTGAATCGCTCCGCAAGTAGGCGGCCTGTCTCCCCAATATAGAGGAGGCCACACCGGCTGCAGCGGATGCAGTAGATGATGTGGGTGGAGGTGCAGGTGAATCTGTGGCGGATATGGAAGTTTCCCTTGGGGCCTTGGAGAGAAGTGAGGGGGGAGGTGTGGGCGCAAGTGTTGCACCTCCTGCGGTTGCAAGGGAAGGTGCCGGGAGTGGTGGTTGGGTCGGTGGGGGGTGTGGATCTGACAAGGGAGTCGCGGAGGGAGTGGTCTCTACGGAAAGCTGATAGGGGAGGGGAGGGAAATATATCCTTGGTGCTGGGGTCTGTTTGGAGGTGGCGGAAGTGACGGCGGATGATGCGCTGTACATGGAGATTGGTGGGGTGGTAGGTGAGGACCAGTGGGGTTCTGTCCTGGTGGCGGTTGGAGGGGCGGGGCTCAAGGGCGGAGGAGCGGGAAGTGGAGGAGATGCGGTGGAGGGCACCGTCGACCACGTCGGGGGGGAAATTGCGGTCCTTGAAGAAGGAGGCCATCTGTGTTGTACGTATTTTGAACTGGTCCTCCTGGGAGCAGATGCGGCGGAGACGAAGGAATTGGGAGAATGGGATGGCGTTTTTACAGGGGGCAGGATGGGAGGAGGTGTAGTCCAGGTAGCTGTGGGAGTCGGTAGGTTTGTAGTAGATGTCCGTGTTGATTCGGTCGCCTGAGATAGAAACAGAAAGGTCTAGGAAGGGGAGGGAGGAGTCCGAGACTGTCCAGGTGAATTTGAGGTCGGGGTGGAAGGTGTTGGTGTAGTGGATGAACTGTTCAACCTCCTCGTGGGAGCACGAGGTAGCGCCGATACAGTCATCAATGTAGCGAAGAAAAAGATGGGGGGTGGGGCCAGTGTAGTTGCGGAAGATGGATTGTTCCACATACCCTACGAAGAGGCAGGCATAGCTGGGGCCCATGCGGGTGCCCATGGCTACTCCTTTTGTTTGGAGAAAGTGGGAGGATTGGAAAGAAAAGTTGTTCAGGGTGAGGACCAGTTCGGTCAGTCGAAGGAGGGTGTCGGTGGAAGGGTACTGGGTGGTACGGCGGGAAAGGAAGAAGCGGAGTGCTTTGAGTCCTTCGTGATGGGGGATGGAGGTGTATAGGGACTGGATGTCCATCGTGAAGATAAGGCGTTGGGGACCGGGGAAGCGGAAATCCTGGAGGAGGTGGAGGGCGTGGGTGGTGTCACGAACGTAGGTGGGGAGGTAGGTACTCAAAGCACTCCGCTTCTTCCTTTCCCGCCGTACCACCCAGTACCCTTCCACCGACACCCTCCTTCGACTGACCGAACTGGTCCTCACCCTGAACAACTTTTCTTTCCAATCCTCCCACTTTCTCCAAACAAAAGGAGTAGCCATGGGCACCCGCATGGGCCCCAGCTATGCCTGCCTCTTCGTAGGGTATGTGGAACAATCCATCTTCCGCAACTACACTGGCCCCACCCCCCATCTTTTTCTTCGCTACATTGATGACTGTATCGGCGCTACCTCGTGCTCCCACGAGGAGGTTGAACAGTTCATCCACTACACCAACACCTTCCACCCCGACCTCAAATTCACCTGGACAGTCTCGGACTCCTCCCTCCCCTTCCTAGACCTTTCTGTTTCTATCTCAGGCGACCGAATCAACACGGACATCTACTACAAACCTACCGACTCCCACAGCTACCTGGACTACACCTCCTCCCATCCTGCCCCCTGTAAAAACGCCATCCCATTCTCCCAATTCCTTCGTCTCCGCCGCATCTGCTCCCAGGAGGACCAGTTCAAAATACGTACAACACAGATGGCCTCCTTCTTCAAGGACCGCAATTTCCCCCCCGACGTGGTCGACGGTGCCCTCCACCGCATCTCCTCCACTTCCCGCTCCTCCGCCCTTGAGCCCCGCCCCTCCAACCGCCACCAGGACAGAACCCCACTGGTCCTCACCTACCACCCCACCAATCTCCATGTACAGCGCATCATCCGCCGTCACTTCCGCCACCTCCAAACAGACCCCAGCACCAAGGATATATTTCCCTCCCCTCCCCTATCAGCTTTCCGTAGAGACCACTCCCTCCGCGACTCCCTTGTCAGATCCACACCCCCCACCGACCCAACCACCACTCCCGGCACCTTCCCTTGCAACCGCAGGAGGTGCAACACTTGCGCCCACACCTCCCCCCTCACTTCTCTCCAAGGCCCCAAGGGAAACTTCCATATCCGCCACAGATTCACCTGCACCTCCACCCACATCATCTACTGCATCCGCTGCAGCCGGTGTGGCCTCCTCTATATTGGGGAGACAGGCCGCCTACTTGCGGAGCGATTCAGGGAGCACCTCTGGGCCACCCGGACGAACCAACCCAACCAACCTGTGGCACAGCATTTCAACTCCCCCTCCCACTCCACCGAGGATATGCAGGTCATTGGACTCATCCACCGCCAAACCACAACAACCCGACGGTCGGAGGAGGAGCGTCTTATCTTCCGACTGGGAACCCTCCAACCGCAGGGGATGAACTTGGACTTCACCAGTTTCTTCATCCCCCCTCCCCCCACCTTGTCTCAGCCGGATCCTTCCAGCCCGGCACCGCCTTCCTGACCTGCAGTCTTCTTCTTGACCTCTCCGCCTCCACCCTACTCCGACCTATCACCCTCACCTTGACCTCTTTCCACCTATCACATTTCCAACTCCCCTCCTCCAAGTCCCTCCTCCCTACCTTTTATCTTCTCCAGCTGAACACTCTCTGCTCATTCCTGAAGAAGGGCCTGTGCCCGAAACGTCGAATCTCCTGTTCCCTGGATGCTGCCTGACCTGCTGTGCTGTTCCAGCAATAAAGTTTCAACTTTGATCTCCAGCATCTGCAGACCTCACTTTCTCCTCCATGTACTGTGCACATGTAAATAGAGAGTGACTTGCTGATGGGATACCAGCCTCCTTGGAGCTATTTCAATGTCAACAAATGGGGGGATTAACAAAACATCAGGCTTATAGCACTATTTGCCACCTTCAACGTTCTTTTCTTCGATGACAGGCTGACAGTAGCAAAAGATACATTGCATTAACTCAGTTAGGCTCCTCCAACAGCAACTTCCAAACTCGTGACCTCCACCAACAGGAAGGACAAAGTTAGTGAATGAAAGGACACACCAGCGCTTGCAAGACCGCATCCAAGATCCAAGCCATCCTGATTTGAAACTACATGGCCAATTCTTCATTGTTGCAAGATCAGACTCCCAGAGCTCTCTATCTAACAGCACTGCGGTTGTTTCTACACCCCAAGTACAGCAGTATTTAAAGAATGCAGTTCACTATCATCTTCTGCAGGACAGAGATAGGCAATAGATGCTGGTCCAGCCAGCAACACCCATATCCCATGGATTAATTTAAGAAATAAAGAATGAGAGCAGGCCCAGACATGTTTGTAGATGTCCATGAAACACTGGAGAAGCTCTTCTACTGTGAGAAAAGATCTATTCTACCTCTTTTCCTTTCCTAATGATACCAGCCCTTCCTAAATGTTTTACCAGAGTCACACATCTTTGTTTTATGCATACATGAGTTTAGACTCTAAATTACCCTGATCTTTAATAATGGATTTATAAACAATAATGATTCAGAATATGCTAAACCTGTAATAGCATCAGAATGAAGTGCACCCAGGGAATTGTAGGGACACAGATAATTTTTTTAAGTGACCGGGTTCAATTCCCGCCATGGCAGATGGTGGAGTTTGAATTCAATAAATACCTGGAATTAAAGAGTATAATGGTGACCATGAATTCATTATTGACTGTCAGAAAAAAAAATCTAGTTCACTTGTGGGCGGCACGGTGGCACAGTGGTTAGCACTGCTGCCTCACAGCGCCAGAGACCCGGGTTCAATTCCCGCCTCAGGCGACTGACTGTGTGGAGTTTGCACGTTCTCCCCGTGTCTGCGTGGGTTTCCTCCGGGTGCTCCGGTTTCCTCCCACAGTCCAAAGATGTGCAGGTCAGGTGAATTGGCCATGCTAATTTGTCCATAGTGTTAGGTAAGGGGTAAATGTAGGGGTATGGGTGGGTTACACTTCGGCGGGGCGGTGTGGACTTGTTGGGCCGAAGGGCCTGTTTCCATACTGTAAGTAATCTAATCTAATGTCCTTTAGAGTAGGAAACTGTCATCCTTACCAGGTCTGGCCTGCATGTGACTCTCAACCCACAGCAATGTGGTTGACTCTTAACTGTCCTCCAGGCAATTAGGGATGGGCAATAAATGCTGCCTAGCCAGTGATGCTCTCATCCTGCGAATGAATAAAGAAAAAAAAAATCATACACCAGCCATTTGTGTTTGAATGTTGTGTTTGGTGCCTCAGTCATCGGCCAACTCCTAAATAGGAGTTTTATTTACTGTGCTTTTAAAATGTTTGCTTCCAACATAGCTTCTTTTTAGCAAGTTTTGAGAAGATTTGTAGCTCAGGTTGAGGTTCTGGGTGTAGGTTTGCTCGCTGAGCTGGAATGTTCATTTTCAACGAACAATGAAAACGACCCTTCCAGCTCAGTGAGCAAACCTACATCCATAGTTTCTTTTTCTCATTAACTATACCAAGGCTTGATTAAAGAGCAATGCAAGGTCTTTAACTACTTTAAATATTTAATAATTTAAAGAATTTTGGGTACAATCCAAAGCAGGAAATATGGGCCATCCAAAATGGAAGTTCCTGAATGATGAACAAAGAAAGATTTCTGCCAAATCATAGGCACACAATATAATGGAAAACTAGACAAAATACAGGGGAATGAAAAATAGAGGTAAAGCACAGAGAATGAGAGAAAATATTAGCTGCAAAACGTAAATTCCAAATCTGATTTCTAACATCTGGTAATTTCTGTCAAGGACAAAATTATTCCTCAACCAGAGAAACCTGGGTCAGTAAAAGACAACGGAATTGATATGTCAGGGGTCATGTCTGACTAATCTGATTGAGCATGTTGATGAAGTTGCAGAGGTTTGGTGAAGGTGGTGCAATAGATGTTGTGCATTTGTGTTTTTAAAAGGCATTTGACAAATTATCATATAATATATTATTTGGAAAAGAGAAGTACATGGTATTAAAGAGATGGTGTTCACTAAGCATAGAAGACAGGGAGTCATGATTTGGAGATGCTAGTGTTGGACTGTGGTGTACAAAATTAAAAATCACACAACACCAGATTATGGTCCAACAGATTTATTTGGAAGCACGAGCTTTCAGAGTGCTGCTCCTTCATCAGGTGGTTATGGAGTGTAAGATCGTAAGACACAGAATTTACAGCAAAAGTTTACAGTGTGATATAACTGAAACTATTTATTGAAAAAGACCTGGATTGTTTTGTTATCTTTTAGAATGAACATATTAGTTTCAGTTCTTTCATATGTAAATCTCACCATATGCGTGGCAGGTACTCATGCGACCCAGCCAACATTGTCTATCTCATACGCTGCAGGCAAGGATGCCCTGAGACATGGTACATTGGTGAGACCAAGCAGAGGCTACGACAACAGATGAATGGATACCGCACAACAATTAACAGACAGGAGTGTTCCCAGCCTCAGTGGTCCGGGACATTCAACCTCAGACCTTCAGGTGACCGTCCTCCAAGGCGGACTTCGGGACAGGCAAAAGCACTAAGTGGCCAAGCAGAGGCTGATATCCAAGTTCGATACCCATGCACTACACACAGACATAGACACAGACACACACATACAGATGCACGCACACACACACGCACACACACACACTCCTACACACACATTCCTACAGACACATGCACACTCCTACAGACCTATACATTTACGCAATCCCTCTCTCATACACAAGCTCTCTCTCATACGCTTACACATACACTCCCACGCTCACCTGCACACACACACTCTCTCACAGACTCTCATAAACTCTCCCACCCCGACATACACACACACACACATGCACACGGACATACATATAAGTTTATGGGATGAATTTTATTTGCAGAATTACATTTTATTTTGCTCAAAAACTGCATGAATCCATGTAAGATTCTGTAAATCTGTTTCTTCGATTAGAATCAGTCTGAACATTGCAGCACAGACAGTCTCACACAGGGCACCTCACATCTTAAATTCATTATCTGGGCCAACATGACACCAATTGTTAAAATTCACTTAAAAATGTAACTTTAAAAATGTTCTGTGATTTACATATGAAAGAGCCGAAACCAACATATTCATTCTAAAAGATGAGAGACTTAAACAATCCAGGTCTTTTTCAATATATAATTTCAATTACATCACACTGTAAACTTTTGCTGCAAATTCTGTGTCATATGCTCTTATACTCCACAACCACCTGATGAAGGATCAGTGCTCCCCAATAAACCTGTTGCACTATAACCTGGTGTTGTGTCATTTTTTAACTTAAGACACGGAGTGGTTGAGAATGAAGGATACTGCTACCAGGTTGCACTCCCTCAACATGAAGGTACATTGGAACCATTCTTAACTCATTGAAAACCAAATTAGATATTTAGATTAGATTTACATTTATTGTGACATGTATATAAAAATAGAGTGAAAAGTATTTTCTCATATGTTATACACAAAGTGCTGCCACGCTCAGCATCATCTTCAAACTCTGAATACAATGCAAAATTTTACTTATTGGAGTTCATTTTTTACTCTTCTTCCTGTTCCATCTCTACTACTCCACCAGTCGCTGCTTGATTCATTATCTTGGCAGTAGCCCTAATTCCTCTATTCAATCCACTGATTACAATTGAGTAGCACCACAGGTAGTGTTAAAGGTCCCTCAGAGATTGGTCTTAGGCCAATTTCTTTGCTTGATTTTATATATATAGGTGACATGAACTTGGGTAATAATAGTACAATTTTGAAGCTTGCAGATAATACGGAACTTAGTAAGGTCATGAATAGTGAATAAATGTCCATACAGAAGGCAGGCTTCAGGCTGACACTGATGAAAGGACAATTTAATATCATTTAATATAAAGTAATTAATTTCTTTTAGCAACATGAAGAAGTAACATGTTCCAATTGGTACTATTTTGAAATACGAAAACAGAGAAGTTTGTGAGTGCATATTCACAAGTCATGAAAAGTGTCAGGGTAAGTTAAATAGTTGTCTATTATTCTGCCTACACTTTAGGAAGAATGCTGCTAAACTGACGGGCTGGGCTCCCCATCATTCAGAGTAGAAACACTTGTGAAACCTCCTTCTCCAGTTGGTTTTTAATTGACAGCCACCTGGACAGCCACCAATAACTAGGTGTGGCAGGACTCCAGATACTAGATCTGATCTGTTGGTTGGGGATTTGTTTGTCTTTCTTTGTCACAGGATACATCTGTTGTTTGATATACAAGTGGTCCTGTGTTGTTGCTTGACCAGGCTGACTGATCATTTTCAAGTGTGCCTGGTTCTGCTCCTGGCATGTTCTCTTGCACCCTTCATGAAACCAGTGTTGATATCTCTGCTGGATGGCAATACCGTGAATAATGTAATGGGCCATGGAGTTTGTGGATGAATGCAGGTCTAATGCTGCTGATGACCCTGCAGCACTTCAAGATGCCCAATCTTAATTCATTAAATCTGTTCAAAATCCACCCAATTTAGCACAGATAGTGCCACACAATATGGTGGAATGTATCTTCAGTGTGAAAATAGAGATAAAGCTGGTGAGTGGTCTAGCTGAGATGGATCTGTGACAGGAAGGCTGTTGAAGACAAGGTTCAGTAGGTTTGTCTTCCCTCTTGTTGGTTCCCTCACCACCTGCCACAGGCCCAATCTCGCAGCTGTGTCTTTCAGAATTTGGCTATCTTGGTCAGCAATGGTGCAACCAAGATACTTTTCGCGAAGGTCTTTAAAGTCTCCCACCCAGGGTACATTCTGTGCCCTTGCCACTCTCAAACCAGAGGGATCCCAGTATTGTAGAGAGGTTTCCTAGTTCCACTCAGGCGGTTTAAAATAATGTGGTCTGAGGTGGGAGCCAGAGCAGTAGGCCAACATAATTGAGGTAAAGATAGAGATTAAGTCAAGTAAGCCTAATAGAAAGAACAGACAGGGCCAGGTAAATGAACTTGGCAGGTGTGGCGGTCTAACGTGTATTTATTTCAATGCATGGAGTAAGGCAGATGAGTTTAGAGTCTGGATTAGTATGTGACACCATTGTGTTGTAATGATTACAAAAACATAGTTGAAAGAAGGGCAGAACTAGTAGCTCAAGATTCCAGGGCTTAGATGTTTCAAGCATAATAAGGAGGGTTGTTAAAGGGACGGGGAAGTTGCATCAAGATTATGAAGAATGTCACAGCTGGACTAAGTGAGAATATATTGCAGATGTCATCTAGCAAGGCCATATGAGTAAGAATAAGAACGGTACAGTCACTACGATTGGCTTAGACTATAGACCTCCCAATAGCCAATAGGAGATGGAGGGACAGACATGTAAGCAAATCATGGAAATATGTAAAAACAACAGGATTGTTGTAGTGGGTGATTTTAATGTCCCCAATATTGACTAAGATTCCTTTAGTGCCAGAGGCTTAGATGAGGCAGAATTTGACAGGTGCATCCAAGTGAGTAATTGGAAGCAGTATATACATAGCCCTACGAGGGTAGGAGCCATACTAGACCTTGTGTTGGAAATTATCCTGGCCTGATGATGGAAGTTTCAGTGGGGGATCATTTTGGGAACAGTGATCATAGTTCCACAAGTTTTAAGATAATAGCGCAAAAGGATAAAACTGGTCCTTGGGTGAAAGTGCTAAAGTACAATGCTAATTAAACAGAATTAGGCAGGAACTGGTGTGGCTGTTTGAGGGGAAAATCCACATTTGAGAAGTGGGAGTTTTTTAAAGAGCAGTTGGTGAGAATTCAGGACTATCATGGTCCTCTGAGGGGTGGCTTGGTGGCACAGTGGTTAGCAATGCTACCTCACAGCGCCAGGGACCTGGGTTCGATTCCCACCTCGGGCAATTGTCTGTGTGGAGTTTGCACATTCTCTCTGCGTCTGCATGGGCTTGCTCTGGTTTCCTCCCACAATCCAAAAAACAGGGTGTACAGGTTGAGTGAATCGGACATGCTAAATTACCATTAGTATTAGAGTGCATTAGTTAAGGGCAAATATAGGGTAGAGGAGTGGCTCTAGGTGGGTTATTCTTCAGACGATTAGTCTGGACTTGTTGGGCCAAATGGCCTGTTTCCATACTGTAGGGAATCTAATCTAATCAAATCATGAAAGATAAAAGTGGCAAGATTTTGGGAACCCTAGATAACAAGAGCTATTGAAAATTTAGTCAAAAGGAGAAAGGAGACATACGTAAGGTTTAGGAAAATGAAATCAGATGCAACCCTTGAGGAATATACAAGGAAGTAAGAGGGCTAAAATAGCCCATGAAATGATCCTCATAAACTGGATTAAGGAGAATCTCAAGGCATTTTATACAAATGCAAGAGGGTAGGTAGGGAAAGGGTAGATCCACGCAAGGACAAAGGAGGGTATTTACGCATAAAGCCAGCAGAAGTGAGTGAGGTCCTTAATGAGTACATCACATTGGTATTCACTAAGGAGAAGGCATAGAATAGAATCACAACAGTGCCATCAAGTCCACATTGACCCTTTGAAGAGCATCCCACCCACAGCTGATAGCAACATTTCAGAAGCATTTGGACAGACATGTGAATGGGCAGGGAGTAGAGGGATGTAGGCCATGTGCAAGCAAATGGGATTAGTTAGAATTGCATCATGGTGGGCTGAAGGGCTGTACTTTTCTATGTTCTATGTTCTATGTTGGATAAGTAGGATTCAGTGTGGAGGAATACTGACACATCAATTGAGGGAGGAGCTGTAGGCAAGCTCCTACAGGAATGAAATAACTCCACAGAAACCGGTATACCATTTGCCAAGGAAATAAGTCACCCTTTATTTAGATGGTGGAAAGTCCTTGTCACTGATTCAGCTTCTTTAGAGTCAGGTCTCAGAGTTAACACAATCTCTGACATTCCTGTTTATATCTATCAGCCAGGGTTCCCACATTAGAGCAGATTAACAAACCCAGTCAGGGAACTCATATTGTATGAAGTCCACTCATGACAATTACCACCTCCGGCCCCCCCAGAATCCAAGGACATAGGCCAGTTATTTTTTTGTAGCTCCTCCTGGAGCATTTCAGCATCACTCAGATTCCTCTAAATCTGCCTCTGATACAGGAGGTATGTAATGCACAGTAGCTCTCCTCTTGCATCTGAAGCTTCATTGGAAGAAATTCATTCTCTTCTTCAGTTGTTAAAGGCATTGAGACATTTCCGGTGTCCAACACAGATTACAACATACTTTCAATACTTGACAGCGAGGGGGAACACATGGTCTTTTGAACAGTTAGAAAAGCAGTTGAGGAGCCAGGTACATTTTGAAAGTTTGCATCTTTAACATAGTCAATGTCTTTATGGCACCTACTCAAACTTTATAAGTCACTGGACCTGACATTATGTCAACCATACCTCTAACACAGACAGAGCCATCCCCACAGATCCTCATCCTCTGAAGTAAACTGTGTCTCTCAATTAGCAGAGTCTTGTATCCAGTATTGGCTTTCCTCTTTCCGTTTCATCCTCACCTCCAAGTCCAGGAAGATCAGATTTAACCTGCTGCAGAGTCTTCTCCCCTTTAACAACTCCACTGGAGCTATCCATGTAGTTGCATGAGGGGCAATCCCAATAATCAAATAGGAATGGGGAAAGTTTGGGTTTCAGTGAAGCTGTTTCTTTAAGCCTGCCTTCAATGTTTGGACTACTGTTTCTGCAAGATCACTGGATGAAGTATGGTATGGAGCTGTCCATAAATGATGAATACCATTCAACTTAATGAAATACTCAAATTCCTGCTCATAGTCGATGACCTATTATCTGTGACTAATACTTCCGGTGTCCGTGTATTGCAAAAGATGCATGCAATTTTTCTATCATTGTCCCTGTGTTTGACAAATGAACTCCATGTATGTCCAACCATTTTGAGGGAGTGTCCACAATAACCAAGTACACTGAGACCATGGGAGACCTAAATAGCTGATGTGCAGCTGAGTCTAGGGTTTATCTGGCCATTCCCTCGAATGTGGCAAAGCTGCAGGTGGTAATTTTAAAATCTTTTTCAGCAGTCAGAGCACTGCCCCACCAGCACAGCTATGTCTGCATCCAATCCTGACCACCAGACATAACTTCTCTTTAATATCTTCATTTTGAAAACCTCTGGATGACCCTAGCACAGTTCAGCCAGTATCTGGCAGTGTCCTTCGCTCAGAATAATCACTCTTGCCCCCCAAAATGAGAAGCTATCTTCTGCTGTGATCTGGTCTCTACAGGTCCAAAAAGGTTTCAAACCTAGTTGTGACAGACATTTGAAATCCCATATCATCAGAGGAACAGAGAGATCTGGGGGTGCAAGTACATAGATCCTTCAAAGTTGCCACCCAAGTGGATAGGGTTGTTAAGAAAGCATGTGGTGTTTTGGCTTTCATTAACAGAGGGATCGAGGTTAAGAGCCGTGAGGTTTTGCTGCAGCGCTACAAGTCTCTGGTGAGACCACACTTGGAATATTGTGTCCAGTTCTGGTCGCGCTACTATAGGAAAGATACAGAGGCTTTGGAGAGGGTGCAAAGAAGGTTTACCAGGATGCTGCCTGGACTGGAGGACTTGACTTATGAAGAAAGGTTGAATAAGCTTGGAATTTTCTCTCGAGAGAGAGAGAAGGAAGAAGGGAGGAGACCTGATTGAGGTGTACAAAATAATGAGTGGAATAGATAGAGTCAATAGCCAGAGACTTTTCACCAGGGTAGGATTGACTGGTATAAGAAGTCATAGTTTGAAGGTATTAGGAGAAAGGTATAAAGGAGATGTTAGGGGTAGGTTCTTTACGCAGAGAGTTGTGAATGCATGGAATGCGTTCCAAGGTGTGGTGGTGGGAGCAGAGTCATTGGGGACATTTAAGCAACTGCTGGACATGCACATGGATAGCAGTGATTTGAGGGGTGTGTAGGTTAAGTTACTATATTTTACATTAGGATTAAATCTCGGCACAACATCATGGGCCAAGGAGCCTGGTCTGTGTTGTACTTTTCTATGTTCTATGTTCTATGTATCACTAGCTATTTCAGTTTTGCCAGGACCGAGCTTTCTGCATCCATGGTCTGATATGAGGAGAAGGTGAGCACTGCAGATGCTGGATCTGAGTCAAAGAGTGTAGTGCTGGAAAAGCACAGCCAGTCAAGCAGCATCCAAGGAGCAGGAGAGTCGACATTTTGAGAATTAGCTCTTCATCAGGAATGAGGGCTGGCCCAAGGGGGCTGAGAGATAAATGGGAGGGGGTGAGGCTGGGTATGCAAGGGAATGCGACAGGTAGATGAAGGTGGGGGTGAAGGTGATAGGTCAGAGAAGAGGATGGATCAGTTTGGTAGGGAGGAAGGTTCCTCAGCACCTGCCTATAGAACCAACTGATCCCGCATGGACTCTGGACGATATTCAGCCCATCACAATTTGGACCTGACCAGGACAACTGTAGCTACAACAAAGCCAAAACCTCCAGAAATGGCTCTCCCTCCGGATTCTCTGTTCAACTCTCGCAGCCATGCACCACCACCTATACTTCTGCAGTCAGCCCTGCCCCAGCTCAGGGCCACACTCTCCCAGAACCGCAAAGGACCTCTGCCATTCTTCATCCTTAGCAGAATCCACACACTCAGTAAATGCTTTTTCTCCACAATCCTAAGCATGAAGGAACGTAAGTACACCTCATCTACTTAACTCAGGTTTCCTCAATCATCCCAAAAGCTTTTCCCGGCCTCCTGAACTGTTCGGATGCTGTTAGCCATGTGGCCGCTCCAACCACCACCACTGTAGCAAATGATGATGTCACTTCTGCCCCTGCCACCTCTCAAACTGCAGCCACTGTCAACTATGCCACCTTCGTGATCACTGCCAAGACAACAGCCTCCGCGATCGTCACCAAGACAACCACTTCCATGATCCACTGCCACCGAAACTATCACAAAGTCTACCCGGTATGTTACTTCCATCCCCATAGTTACCACCGCCTCAACCACTTCTGCTCCCACCATCGTCACTCATCAGAACACCACTGACGACATCACTAACGTCACGTGTTACGTCACTTCCACCCCCACCGGATGCCACCAAAGGCACCACTTCTGCCCCCTGACCCCCAGGGTGAATGTCATTTCCATTGATGATGTAACCCCGATCCCATTCCCACACCCACTCCAGAGACAGTCTCCGCTCCCACTCTCAACTTCAGCCTCACATTAGGTCCTAGCTGCAGCCCTGCCATGTTTTTACCATCCCGCCCAGATCTCTCCTCCACTGAGGATGAATAATCAGTCCTCCATAAAGGCCTTACCTTCATCCCCGAGTCCTCCCAAATCAATGAATTCAACACGTGTTGCAACCTCAAACTTTGATCGACAATGTCCTCTAGGGCATCTCTTCCACTTCCCACACCTGTGCCCTTGAACCCCACCCCTTCAATTATAACAAAGACAGAACCCCCTGGTCCTCAACTTCTATTTCATCAACCTCCAGATACAACGCATCATTTTCTAACATTTACACCACCTACAAACAGACCCCACCACCAGAGATATATTCACCTTCCCCCCATCTGCATTCTGGAGAGACCATTCCCTCCACGACTCCCTTGTTAGGTCTACACCCCCCACAAAACCCACCCTCCACTCCTGGCACCTTCCCCTGCCACTGCAAAAAGTGCACAACCTGCGCTCACATCTTGCCCTGTACCTCTGTGCAGGGCCCCAAAGGTTCCTTCCACATTTGACAGAGATTTACCTGTATTTCCATACACATTATCTACTGTGTCCATTGCTGTCCTCTGCATCAGGCAGACAGGATGCCAACTTGTGGAAAGTTTCAGAGAAAATCTCTGGAACACCACAAAAAGCAATCCCACCACCTTATGGCCGAACACTTTCACTCTCCCTCCAACTCTGCCATGGACATGCAAGTCCTGGGCCTCTTCCACCGCAAAACTCTAGTCTGGAGGAAGAAAGCCTCATCTTCCACCTTGGGACCCTCCAACCACATGGGATCAATGTGGATTTCACCAGTTTCCTCATTGCCCCTTCTCCCACCTTATCCCAGATCCAACCTTTCAATTTGGCACCACCCGCTTGAATGTCCTATCTGTCCATCTTCCTTCTCACCTATCCACGCCACCCTCCTCTCCGGCTTATCACCTTCACTCTTATCTACCTATCACATTCACAGCTACGTTCCCCCCAGCCCCAGCCCCTCTCATTTATCTCTCATCACCCCCTTGGGCCACTCACTAATTCCCGATGAAGAGCTCATGCGGGATGCTCCCAGACTGGCTATGCTTTTCCAGCACTCACACTCTTTAACTCATGGTCTGATATTGTCAGCCATGACTGGAAGTCTTTCCAGGAAATTTAAAACCTTTGTGGCTCTTCCAGTGGCAGGTCCACTGGCGGTGTATCTGCCAGCGGAAGATGGCTCAAGCCATCTACATTTGCTACTTGGTCTCCCTAACGGTGTTCCAAACTGTAATCATATGAACTTAGTATATTAGATCCCACCGCTAAATTCAGCCTGAAGCTATGGGCAGCACTGCCTTGTCCTCTTTTAGTATACCTAACAGATTTGTGGTCCATTATTATTACAAATTTACATCCATAAAGGCATTGGTGGAGCTTCCAAACTCCAAATATGAAGGCCAAACCTTCCTTCTCTATCTGGGCATATCTACACTCCACATTAGCATACGCTATTGTGCACTCCTCTCTGCTGGACCACCTGTGAACTAATTCTACCTGATGCCATACAGAAAGGCATTGCATATCAATAGCAGAACCCGGCTGCAATCATCGTATGCCAACACCCAAGAGATGACGGCTGTTTCTTCACTTCCATGAAAGCTTTGGCTTGGCTACACAGCTGTTTCCAAAGCTTACCCTTTTTTAGGATTTAATGCAAAGGTGCCATAATGAGAGGCCAGATTCTGTATGAACTTTCCATAATAGTTCATCAGCCCAAAGAAAGACCTAAACTTCAGTACAGATGTGGGAGCCAGATATACTTTAATCACCGTGACATTATCTTCCAATGCTTGTAATCTGTTCTTGTTGATGCTAGCCCATGTATGTCACTTAAGGAGCCTGGGACACACAGTTTTCCCTTCTTAGGTGAATGTCTGACTGGAAAGACTGACTAAGTGCTCCTTATTGGTCTTCCCTGTAATTAGTATGTAATCTGGATAAATGGCAACCTGGAGTAAACGTTGTAAAACGTTCTCCATCGTCTGCTGAAATATTGCACATGTTGATGATACCCCAAATGGTGGTCTCATATAGTGGTGAAAAAACCTTATGGGTATTAATTGTAACATACTTCTGTGAATCTTCGTCTAACTGCAATTGCAAGTATACATGGCTCAAGACAAGCTTCATGAAGAACAGACCCCTGCCAGATACGCACATAAATTCTCTATGCAAAGGATTGGGTATTTAACCAACTGTGAAAGGCAGTTTACCATTTAATCCATCAAGCTTCATAATCAGTATTACCAGTACTGTCCATTTCACAAACTGGGCTGGTTTGATGATTCTTTCACTATCCAGCCTTCTCATTTCTGCCTCTACTTTTGCTCATAATGCAAATGACACTGAGCAGACCTTGCAGAATTGTGGAATTGCTTCCTGGTCAACTTGCAACATGAACTTGTCTCCTTTGATAGTTCCTCGACTTTGTTGGAAAATTTCCAGGTACTTAATTAGGACCAGCTATTTCTCAAACCAAAACTGAAGTTCTACACTCAATCTGTAAAGATTTCCCAGTATAGGTTCTCAGTCTAGCCAAGGTCTTAAGCAAACTTAAGGATAGGAGTCCAGAGAAAATTCTGTTCAAGAGCGGTTCTGCGATCACTGAAAAGGCCGCAGCCTTGTCGACTTCCATTTGAACAAGGTGACCATTTAACCAGATTGGTTCTGAATTGGCTGTTGCTAAACAATTCAACTGTTCTAAATCAGATGTTGGTGAACTTTCAAGAGTGTCAGCCTATAGGTTCTCTTGTTCAATTTAGGTCCAGTGGGACTCTTTTGCTAACTCAAGTCCACACACCAACAGCAACTACAATGGTTTACTGGACAGATCCTAAAGAAAATGTTAACAATTTGGCTGAGGCTCAGATTTATTTTGGGGTTTTGCTGTGGGCTGACTTAAAGTCCCTTTGTCCAGGATATGTCCTGAGTGAGGCTGAGTAATTGCCTTCACTCAAGTGGTGTTCTCCAAGCTCAGTCAGACTGGCAAGTGTCCACTTCTATTGGAACTCACATGCCCCACTGCCACGTTTACCAATTACAAAGCCAGTTTTAGTGCCTGCTTGAAGTCCAGTTGGGCTTCAGCTAGTGGGCACTTTTGCATGGTTACATCATTAATCCCACATTCCAAACTGTCTCTCAGCATCTCATTAAGAGTTAAACCAAAATCAATTGCTTCTGCCAGTCATCCTAACCTTGCCAAAAATCCAAAAAACAAATTGCCCTGGTTCTTGAATTGCTGAGTAAAACTGGTAACATCTCAGAATTAGTGGAGGCTTAAGGTCATAATATTCCTTAAGTAAATCTGTCACCTCTTGAAATGTTCTAGTATCTGGTGCTTCAGGGAAAATTAGGTTTGGAATAACTGAAAAGCTGTGGGTCCACAAGCTCTCAGAGGAATTACTTGTTGCTTTTCATCTACTCCAATGTCATTTGCCCAGAAAGAAATACACATAGCTTCCACGTATTGGGCCCAGTCTTCGATGTTAGGATTGAACAAGTCAAGTTCCTAAGTAACGGCATAATGCCAGAAATGCTTACCCCAACTCAAAGACTGTTGTGAGCGAATTTCTTCAGGAACATACTTTTCTCTTGTCATCACTGAAATAACTCCATGGAGGTTGGTATCCCATCACCCCTTATTTACACTTGCACAGTACTTGACACTGATCCAGCTTCTCAAAGCCAGCTCTCAGGTTGAACAGAACCTCTGACACTCCTGTTTTATTTTGTGGACAGAAAAACAGGCAAGAGAGTGTACAAACTCAAAACTGGAGTCAAATCTTTAACTAAATTGCCCCAATAGAATTGCAGATAACCACATGGAAAGAGGGCACAATAGTGGGATGATATCCTGCCATAGTATAGCCCTGAGGTACTGAAATAACTCCACAAAAGCATCACTGAGTCACCCTTTATTAATATATAAATAGTATTTAACACTGGTCTGCTCCCTCAGAGCCAGCTCTCAGAGTGGACAGAACCCCTGACACTCCTTTTTTAAGGTGTACAAATCTTTATTCAAGACACTCCTGTTTATTTTTTTTATTTTTTTTATATTTTTTTCTCAGAACCCTCTGACAGTCCTGTTTTTTTTTCCTTTTCCTTAGCCCCACACTACCGCCTAACTGCAATAGTGCTTATTTTTTCCCCAGCACCCGTGTGTGTGTGTGTGTGCAGATGTGAGACATAGTGAGAGACAAAAAGTGCATGAATTTTTATTCAATTTCCACCACCAGGAAAATAGGAAAACACCCAAGTGGCCAGTGACAAGCAGTGCCCTTCACAAAAAAGGCAATGCTATGTGATCACACTCCTGTTTATTTTTTTTTGTTTGTTTTTTTTTATTTTTTTTATTTTTTTTAAACAGAAACCCCACCGTCCTGTTTTTTTTTGTGTGTGTGTGTGTGTGTGCAGGTGTGAGACACAGTGAAAGACACAAAGTGCACGAATCTTTATTCAAATTCCACCACCAGGAAGATAGGAAAACACCCGAGTGGCCAGTGACAAGTAGTGCCCTTCACAAAAAAGGCAATGCTGTGTGATCACACTCCTGTTTATATCTGTAAGCCAGGGCTCTCTGATTGGACCAGGTTAACAGCTTCTATCTGGGAACTCACATTCAATGAGATCTGTCTGGCTAACAAACACTTTCAGGAGGATTCCTTGTCTCTATTTGACCAGATGTCATGAAATTTCATGAAACAATGCATTTCCAGAAATAAAGTTGAGGACTGTCAGGACAATTTACTTTCACCTTTAAGCTATTATGTCACCATCTGTAAGTCAGTTCTGCCAAAGGGGCAGGACACAAGAAGGGAAAGTGATGTTGATATCTCGGCCACCATTTGTAAGATATATTTTGAGAGTATGACTATGTCAGGGTGTTGCTTGTCCTATCTGCTCTCTCAATTTTGTTGGTAGAGAATGGTTGATATGGCCAGGTTTACCATTGCTGTTTCCAGTGTCTACGTCAAGTAGGCTGTCTGATTCAATTTTCATTTTAACATTCCTTACTAGCTTGATACAATTGAAAAGCTTATGTTTCAGACGGTATTTAGAATTCACCTTTTTTGCTGAAGATTTGGAATCATATTTTGGTCCTATTAGGTAAGGATGACAAATTTCCTTCTTTAAAAAGAGTGTAGTAAATGAGATGAGTTTTTACAACAATCATGGTCATCATTAGTCTCAATTTAAATTCCAGATGCTTTATTAATTAAATTCAAATTCAATGATTTGCCATTTGAACTCATCCTCTTACCCACAAAGCATTAGCACGGGCCTTGGAATGTTTGTTTAGTGGCATTCCCACTATGTCACTGCCTCCTCCTCCTTTCCCAGGATTGATTCTCGATTAATACATATTGTGCTAATTTTTTGGTGTTGAATTGTACACCTTTTTTTTGTATCAAACTAATAGACTAAACAACTAATGGACTGTTACTAATGATCCTGCTTGCTGGTTTAAATTTGGAATTTCACATAGATGTAGAAGCTTACAGGAAATTATTATTTTTAAAACATATTTGTTCATTGTTCATTCCAACTGAATTTTTTTTCAATTATCTGTTGGGATCTCAAGAAGCTGTATTCATATTTTATGATGCCATTCTACCATCTGGAATATATTCTAGCAAGGAACCATGTGAATTAGAGTATGTTTACATCAACATTCTGAGGTTATTATATATCCAGTTGTACGCATGCACACACACATCTTAGAAGTATGTACATCCCTAACTATGGTTCATGAAGTCATTGCACATCCTGGTTTGCATGCTGCTTGTGAGAGAAATGTATCTTGACATTCAGACTTCTTGGCATGAGTGTGTTTGTGTTGGGAGTGATACAGGTCAGAGCCAAGGCAGCTTGTTTGGCCTTAGTTTCTGGGAGTTTGTTGCACTTTGGGCTAATGACTCTAGTTTTCCTATCCATTATTTGCTGAATGTTGTTTTATTTTATCAGCTGTGGCATGTTACAAACATTAGAATTATATTGCTGAAGAATATTTGGAGTGGTTAAATGGGTATAAATATAAACAGGGGTTAACCAGTTCTTCAATCTAATGAAGGAACTAATTTAAGAAATGTTATTCCACAATACTATGCCTCTTATACACTGAAAACAAATCAGTATATATAACCCAGTTTGTTGTAATTAGGAATCATTCCAGAGAATGTCCCTTCATTGATTCTGCAATGTTGTTTTGCTTAACTAAGTCCTGAATTCTTTGTTTAAAGTAAAGCAATCACTGGCACACAAATTTAACTGATTCAATCTGTTAAGTATTTTTGTATGTCATGAAGTTCGAAAAGCAGAAAGCTGGAAGGAGCATCAGAAATTGATGTGCATTGATAAAAATGAATTAATGACATTCTGCAGAGGATTACAGCTGATATGACAATGGGATTCCAGAAGATCACCTTGATTATGAATCTTAAATGAAGCATTTCAATGTTTCTTTGGTCTTGAAATCTGATGAAAAAGACTTACCTATGCCACCAACAATAATTTTAATATGCATAATTTGTCAATGAAATTGAGTGAACTCAACAAAATGTTTGAAATTGGAAATGTGTATCAACTTGATGGTTATAGATTTTAATATTGTTGCAATTTTGTGTACATTTTGTGGTTTTGATCAGAAAATGAACATTGCAGAAAGAATGCATTCAACTCTTGACAGATGGTCACAAGACAATATTTAAACTCACCACAGTCTTACCAGATCATAGGGTTGCTTACTTATTAGACAAGGGCAACTGATGGTGGTTTAACCTGAGGAGCACCACACCTTAACTGAGGGGAGAGATTGAGAAAGAGAGCTCTTCCTGGCAACCTCAGCTGGTGTGGGATTTAAACCCATGTTATTGGCATCACTCTGCATTTCAAAGCAACTGCCCAGCCAACTGAGTTATCAAGCTTACTGCACTTCCTAAATTCATAGAGCATTAAATCAAAGTGCCAACTGAAACACAAATGACTGATGTGGATTCTGTTTAACTGAACATCTCTGGCGGGTTTATTTATGGCTAAACTGTTGCAGCCATTACTGGGTGATCTCTAGATTCTGTATCCAGGATATTACCATGCAAAGTGATAATGACCTTTTGTGTCATGATAACATCCAGCATCAGGCTCATTTGCATGTGCATTACTTAAAGGGACATCACACCTTAAGTAATAATACAATAACTAATTTCAATTTTCTCTGAGATTGCCCTTGTATGCTAAAAGTGACAGGACATAAGCATTGGTTAATAAAAAATGGATTTTACAAAACCAGGATCATAAAATTTACAAGTACAGAAGTCTAAGAGTGCATACATTGTTCAGTGGCTTAACAACTCTTCCAGATCTTCTTATTGTCTAATTGTATGGAAGTATGGATTTCCATTTTGGCTGTCTTCAGCTGTCAGAAGTGTCATCAATCTTTTGATGATGCCCTGGTGTTCCATTCTACTGTCAGTGTCTAGATGTATTCATTCATGTTTATTATGTACAGTTGGTGTATTGTATATTTCCGTGACTTGCTTCTGATACTTCACAATACGACTCTGTTAGGTGTTATGACTTCATAAGACCTGGGCTCACTATGCATTTTGGAAGCATCTCTGAATTACCATGTTCCCATTGTAGAGCCTGTGACTCCAATCTATTGACCTCCATGTACTTGAGGTAATTCCACACCTGCATGCCAATTATGCATCATTTTCAATCTCCCTTATTTGTTGAGAAGTATGTCCTGCATCTTGCAGAATGTGGATTGGTGGTGTCCTGGCAAGTTCTCACTTATCTTCTGAATTTGATTAGCAACCAAATATTCAGTGGTTTTGCTCTGAGACATAATATAATGACTTGTAATATGAGACATATGAACTTTGTTTTGTCCTACAGAATGAGAAATTTAATGGTGCAAAATATTTATTCAGTGAGACTATTTGATCTGAGGTATTTATGGTTCACACCCTATTTGACACACATTCCTGGAAGGTCTGTCTGTCGACTACAATCTATTGTCAAAAATGATTTAATCAGATGCATCGAACAAACTGAATATAGCACTCATGGTGTCTGTTATGGACACACTTGAAATGTTTTTTACCTGACAATTTACAAGAAAATAGATAATGGTGATCTTGAACTAATGGACTGATGGAATCTCATGCAGGTCTCCATGTTGTTGAGACTGAAATGCCTTACCCACCATCACTAAGTTTTTTGATGTCACTGTCCAATAGACTGTGTCACGTGCTAATCATTTCATCTGCTTTCTGCACATATGTTCCTGGTTTCATCGCAACAGTGTATCCTGACAAATGGCTTCAAACATGATATTTCTTTTCCTTTGAACTTAACACCTCTTGCTGTGCCGAGATCACCTCTGTGAGGTCGAAAGCAGTTGAGTGTGCCTGGCACTTTTCTCATCATGTGACACCACCTGTCAATGATAACCTTTCACAGTGCCTTTACATGCAAGTCATTTGCCATTTCCAATTGAACACAGTCACATTTATGCTGACCAAATGCAATAGAGTGTTTTTGAGATTATCTCAATGTCTTTGCAGCTGATTTGTAAATCCAGTGGAACGTTTTTAGCCTGAATTGAGCTTGACAATCTGCTTAGAATATTCAATGTTTCTGTGTGATGATGTATACACAGGCTATAGCAGGGAATAATAAAACAGAACACAGAAAAAATATGGCAAGAATAGCAAAGTGCATGGCAGAGTCATAGAGTCAGAGAGATGTACAGCACAGAAACAGACCCTTCAGTCCAACCTGTCCATGCCGACCAAATATCCCAACCAATCTAGTCCCACCTACCAGCACCCGGCCCATATCCCTCCACACCCTTCCTACTCATATACCCATCAAAATGCCTCTTAAATGTTGCAATTGCACCAGCCTCCATCACATCCTCTGGCAGCTCATTTCATACACATACCACCCTCTGCATGAAAAGGTTGCCCCGTAGGTCTCTTTTATATCTTTCCCCTCTCACCCTAAACCTATGCCCTCTAGTTCTGGACTCCCCGATCCCAGGGAAAAGACTTAGTGTATTTATCCTATCCATGCCCCTTACAATTTTGTAAACCTCTATAAGGTCACTCCTCAGCCTCCGACGCTCCAGGGAAAACAGCCCCAGCCTCTCCCTATAGCTCAAATCCTCCAACCCTGGCAACATCCTTGTAAATTTTTTCTGAACCCTTGCAAGTTTCACAACATCTTTCCGATAGGAAGGAGACCAGAATTGCACGCAATATTCCAACAGTGGCCTAACCAATGTCCTGTACAGCTGCTACATGACCTCCCAACTCCTGTACTCAATACTCTGACCAATAAAAGAAAGCATCCCAAATGCCTTCTTCACTATCCTATCCACCTGCAACTCCACTTTCAAGGAGCTAAGAACCTGCACTCCAAGGTATCTTTATTCAGCAACACTCCCTAGGACCTTTCCATTAAGTGTATAAGTCCTGCTAAGACTTGCTTTCCCAAAATACTGCACCTCGCATTTATCTGAATTAAACTCCATCTGCCACTTCTCAGCCCATTGGCCCATCTGATCAAGATCCTGTTGTAATCTGAGGTAACCCTCTTCGCTGTCCAATACACCTCCACTTTTGATGTCATCTGCAAACTTACTAACTATACCTCTTATGCTCACATCCAAATCATTTATATAAATGACAAAACGTAGAGGGCCCAGCAACGATCCTTGTGGCACTCCACTGGTCACAGGTCTCTAGTCTAAAAAACAACCCTCCACCACCACCCTCTGTCTTCTACCTTTGAGCCAGTTCTGTATCCAAATGGCTAGTTCTCCCTGTATTCCATGAGATCTAACCTTGCTAATCAGTCTCCTATGGGGAACCTTGTTGAATGCCTTACTGAAGTCCATATAGATCACATCTATGCTCTGCCTTCATCAATCTTCTTTGTTACTTCTTCAAAAAACTCAATCAAGTTTGTGAGACATGATTTCCCACGCACAAGGCCATACTGACTATCCCAAATCAGTCCTTGCCTTTCCAAATACATGTACATCCTGTCCCTCAGGATTCCCTCCAACAACTTATCCACCACTGACGTCAGGCTCACTGGTCTATAGTTCCCTGGCTTGTCCTACCACCTTTCTTAAATAGTGACACGACGTTAGCCAACCTCCAGTCTTCCGACACCTCACCTGTGACTATCGATGATACAAATATCTCAGCAAGAGGCCCAGCAATCACTTCTCTAACTCCCCACAGAGTTCTAGGGTACACCTGATGAGATCATGGGGATTTATCCACTTTTATGCACTTCCACCTCTGTAATATGGACATTTTGCAAGGTGTCACCATCTATTTCCCTACAGTCTATATCTTCCACATCCTTTTCCACAGTAAATACTGATGAAAAATACTCAATTAGTATCTCTCCCAATTTCTGCAGCTCCACACAAAGGCTGCCTAGTTGATCTTTGAGGGGCCCTATTCTCTCCCTCGTTACCCTTCTGTCCTTAATTTGTAAAAACTCTTTAGATTCTCCTTAATTCTATTTGCCAAAGATATCTCATGTCCCCTTTTTGCCCTCCTGTTTTCCCTCTTAAGTATACTCCTATTACCTTTATACTCTTTTAATGATTCACTCGATCTATCCTGTGTATACCTTACATATGCTTCTTTCTTTTTTTTAACCAACCCCTCAATTTAGATTACTTACAGTCTCGAAACAGGCCCTTCGTCCCAACAAGTCCACAAGCTGAAGCGCAACCCACCAAGACCCATTCTCCTACATTTACCCCTTTGCCTAACACTACGGACAATTTAGCATGCCCAATTCATCTAACCTGCACATTTTTGGACTGTGGGAGGAAGCCGGAGCACCCGGAGGAAACCCACACAGACATGGGGAGAATGTGCAAACTCCACACAGTCAGCAGCCTGAGGCGGGAATTGAACCCGGGTCTCTGGCGCTGTAAGGCAGCAGTGCTAATCACTGTGCCACCGTGCCACCCACAAATTTCTTTAGTCATCCAGCTTTCTCTCTACCTACTAGCCTTTCCTTTCACCCTGACAGGAATATACTTTCTCTGGATTCTCGTTATCTCATTTCTGAAGGCATCCCATTTTCCAGCCGTTCCTTTATCTGTGAACATCCGCCCCCAATCAGCTTTCGAAAGTTCTTGCCTAATACTGTCAAAATTGGCCTTTCTCCAATTTAGAACTTCAACTTTTAGATCTGGTATATCCTTTTCCATCATTATTTTAAATCTAATAGAATTATGGTCGCTGGCCCCAAAGTGCTCCCCCACTGACACCTCAGTCACCTGCCCTGCCTTATTTCCCAAGAGTAAGTCAAGTTTTCCACCTTCTCTAGTAGGTACATTCACATACTGAATCAGAAAATTGTCTTGTACACACTTAACAAATTCTTCTCCATCAGCTCTTGCAAATCTTCCTGCTAATATATTCGTCCCCTTCCAATTTAGGTGCAATCCGTCCTTCTTGTACAGGTCACTTCTACCCCAAAAGAGATACCAATGATCAAAAAATGTGAATCCTTCCCCATACACCAGCTCCTCAGTCATGCATTCATCTGCTCTATTCTCCTATTCCTGCCCTCACTACCTCATAGCACCGGGAGTAATCCAGATATTACTACTCTTGAGGATACCTTTTTAAATTCCTGCCTAACTCTCTGTAATCTCCCTTCAGAGTCTCAACCTTTTCCCTTCCAATGTGGGTCGTTGGGTCCAATGTGGACAATGACCTCTTGCTGGCCCCTCTCCCCCATGAGAACATTCTGCAGCCTCTCTGAGACATCCTTGATTCTGGCACCAGGGAAGCAACACACCATTCTGCTTTTTCACTGCTGGTCTCAGAAATGTCTGTCTGTACCTTGAACTAGAGAATCCCCTAACACAATTGATCTCTTGGAACTCGACGTACCTTTCGTTGCATTAGAATCAGTCTCCATACCAGAAACTTGGCTGTTCGTGCTACATTCCCCGGAGAATCCATCACCCCCTACATTTTCCAACACAGCATGGGTATATCCACAAAAGACTCCTGCACTAGCTGCCTACCTCTCTTACCTTTCCTGGAATTAACCCATCTATATGACTTTATCTGAGACTCTCCCCCCTTCCTACAACTGCCATCCATCGCATACTGTTGCTGTTGCAAATTCCTCATTGCTTCTAACTGTCTCTCCAACCGATCCACTCGATCTGATAAGATTCGCAGTGGGCAGCATTTATGGCAGATATAGAACGGAACAATCTCAACCTGAGCTCAAACAAATGCACAGTGTGAATGTAACATATCGAACGTACAAAGTCAGAAGGTTTTGCCATGATCAACATAATTTGCCCAAAGAAGCCTGGCAAACACAAACTCAAAACCCATTAACATGGAAGCTAGTGCAAATATCCTGCCATTGCCACCATGTAATAACATTCTTGTGTTAGCTATATTTAACGCAAATTAGGTGTACAGATTTGTTTTACTTGGATATCTCTGGTGATTTTATTTACAGCTAATCCAATACAAACATTATAGAGTGATCTCCAGGCACACCCTGTGCCCAAGGTGTTACCATGCAGAGCGTGGCCTTTGATCACATTATGACATCTAGGTGCATGCTCATTTGCATGTCCGGTTTCATGTAGGGTCATCATTCTTTAAGCAATAACAAAACAACATCTGTGTAATCAGACACTGGTCATTGTTCTGTCTAACACGTACAGTCATGTGCCTGACATTTATCTGCTAAAAAGTTAATATAAATTTTACCTTACCGTAACATTTTAGAATTGTGATCTCTTGCTTTTCAAACAGATTTGAAGAAAAGCTGCTGAGCAGTGTTAAGAGGTAAAGCAAAATGTTTAATCAGTTTAGCAGTGGTGATGCAACTTGGATAAGAACTGCACCTGAATGCAGAAGGAGATCTGAATATAAGCATCCAAATTCCAGACGCAGACTAGGGTCTTCAAGTAAAACCTTCAGTGATGCCATTTAATGACACTCAAGGACGTTAAACAAATGATTCTAATGGTATTATTGGAAAATATTTTATGTTCAGTTTATTTAAAGTCTTACTTTCAACACAAATATATTCCCTTGCAAAGGAAATAAAGTGGTTGATCAGAAAGAAAACTATAAAACATTTTGGAACAAGGTAGTGGAAAGAGAAATTTTTAATTGGTATCAGGAAAGTCTATTGCACAAATAAACATACAAGTTTCTGGCAAGGACAAATGATTGATAGAGAGTGTGACAAATATGTATGAACAAGAAGCCATGTTACATGGATAGGAAATCTCTGTGTGTATATTTCTAGTGTGCTCGATATGAAATGAGAATTTAGGGTGCAGGTTTGCTCACTGAGCTGTAGGTTTGATTTCCAGACGTTTCATTACCTGGCTAGGTAACATCTTCAGTGGCGACCTCCAAGTGAAGAGAAGCTATTATCTCCTGTTTTCTATTTATATCTTTCTCCTGGATGGGATTCCTGGGGTTTGTGGTGATGTCATTTCCTGTTCATTTTCTGAGGGGTTGATAGATGGCATCTAGATCTATGTGTTTGTTTATGGCGTTGTGGTTGGAGTGCCAGGCCTCTAGGAATTCTCTGGCATGTCTTTGCTTAGCCTGTCCCAGGATAGATGTTTTGTCCCAGTCGAAATGGTGTTTTTTTTTCATCCGTGTGTAGAGCTATGAGGGAGAGAGGATCGTGTCTTTTTGTGGCTAGCTGGTGTTCGTATATCCTGGTGGCTAACTTTCTTCCTGTTTGTCCTACGTAGTATTTGTGGCAGTCCTTGCATGGAATTGCACCAGCTAGCCACAAAAAGACATGACCCTCTCTCCCTCGTAGCGCTACACACGGATGAAAAAAACCACCATTTCGACTGGGACAACACATCCATCCTGGAACAGGCTAAGCAAAGACATGCCGCCAGAGAATTCCTAGAGGCCTGGCACTCCAACCACAACGCCATAAACAAACACATAGATCTAGATGCCATCTAACAACCCCTCAGAAAAGGAACAGGAAATGACATCACCACAAACCTCAGGATCCCCATCCAGGAAAAAGATATAAATAGAAAGCAGGAGACAACAGCTTTGCTTCACTTGGAGGTCGCCACTGATGATGTTACCTAGCCAGGTAATGAATCGTCTGGATATCAAACCTACAGCTCAGCGAGCAAACCTACACCCTAAACCTCAACCTGAGCTACAAACCTTCACAAACCTTGCAAAAATGAAATGAAAATGTTCATATTCTGTACCATATTGTTGCACTTGCCACACAGTGTGTTTTGACCCTGAAATTCAGCAAAGAACTGCGAGTCCACTCTCAACAGTAATAAGAAATTATCTTTATCTAGTTCAACACAACTAATACCAAAATAACAAATACACTGCAAACTAACAATTAAAACTACAAACCTAATTAACTATCTTAATTTTAACTTAACTTTGAATGTTCAAATACCACCACACTAGATCTTGGCCTTGATCCATGTGGTGATGATTGTCTGGTCTTCGTCTTCCGATGGTCACAGGGTCCTTTCCACTTTACAGTTGTTGGTCTAGAGTTACCACTCACAAGGGGGGTGTTGCAGCTATTCTCTTACGTGGAAGCTTTTGTGCCTTCCACAGGAGGGTCTTCGATTCCTACCAATAGATTGATCAGGGTGATCCAATGGATCCAATCAGGCATTGATGTGTTGATGGTGGATTGGTCCTTGGGCCTCCATTCCTTAAGGTGCTAGGGCCACATAGGTCAGGTAGCCT
Organism: Chiloscyllium plagiosum; assembly: GCF_037043375.1. NCBI lineage: Eukaryota > Metazoa > Chordata > Chondrichthyes > Orectolobiformes > Hemiscylliidae > Chiloscyllium > Chiloscyllium plagiosum. The sequence continues at coordinate 65,487,284 of NW_028270154.1, read as the reverse complement.
TTCCCAATAAGGGTGTGAGGCACCCTTTGTTCTAGAAAACTCAATGTGTTCTTTTGTCCTGGGAATGGGCTGGGTCAATTGTGCTGTCTGCAGCTGCAGCCTGTTTGGGTCTATAGTTTGTTTATTTCAGTGTTTTAGTAGAGGTACTTTTGGCAAATGCTTGGCTTGTTTTCCCAGCATGCTTTATTTATTATCCAGTTTGTCATAAGTCTGCCATTTTGAGTGGCCATCTGGCCACAGTCCCTCCTCTTGATCCTGAACACGAAGCAATTGCCCCAAACAGCATATTATTGCTGTGTGTTTTTCAAGTTTGGACACCTGGTTCCCTTGAATTTTCCTCAAATCCTCCCAATAGTTTTGTCCTAGGAATCCTGATCCTGTTTCATCATTACATCAAACTTTTGTCCACATGGTTCACTGTTTCTTACTGATATATTGTCATCAGTTCTATTCCCATATGGGACAATTCTCTACTCTGGCGTCATTCTCTGTCATTCTTGATTAAACTAAGGGGTATAGTGGTTGGATCAAACTAATGGAGATCAGAGTTGAGAGTGTGTTGCTGGAAAAGCACAGCAGGTCAGGCAGCATCCGAGAAGCAGGAAAATTGACATTTCGGGCCGGAACCTTTCATCAGGATTTTGATTTTCCTGCTCCTTCCTGATGAAGGGCTCCGGCCCAAAATGTCGATTTTCCTGCTCCTTGGATGCTGCCTGTGTGCTTTTCCAGCAACACACTCTCAACTCTGATCTCCAGCATGTGCATACCTCACTGTCTCCCATATCAAACTGATATCTTCCAGTTCTAATCCCACCGGGTCTTTACCAACCTTACCTATCCCACAAAGGATCCCACATACACACACACAAAGAAATCGTCACTTGCTTGATTTGGAGTAAACACTTGTTGGCTTTATCCTTTAAAGAACAGTCCAATGTAGATCTTTATATTCCCTTCAATTTACTTGAATTCCTGGCTGTCTCATAGGACTCTGTCCTCTTAATTCAGGCTCAGGGAAAATTTTAAGAAATATTAGGTTCTGTAGAGTTTGATTTTGGAGCAACGAAGTCACCTTTCATCAAGTCCTGTCTAGGGTGCCAATTTGTTGCGCCTGCCAAACAATGTGTTTTGATTCTCATATTAAGCAAAGGACTGCGAGTCCACTCTTAACAGTAATAAGAAACTATCTTCATTTCAACATAATGAATACAATAATAACAAATAAACTACAAACTAACAATTAACATTATAAATGAAATTAACTATCTTATCCTTTAACTTAACTTTTAATGATCAAATACCACCATACCAGATCTTGGCCTTGATCCATTTGGCAATAATCATCTGCTCTTCTTCTTCCGCTAGTCCCAGGGTCCTCTCCTCTTTATGGCTGTTGGTCTAGAGTTACCACTCATGAGGGTGGTGTTGCGGTGATTCTTATTCCTGCAAGATTTTGCATTTCTTTGGGAGGGTCTTCGAATACTAGGAATGGATAATCAGGGCTTGATCACTCTGTTCGATCGGACCCCATCAGGCATTGATGTGTTGGATGGTGGAGTGGTTCTTAGGCCTCCACTCTGAAGGTTTTGGGGCACGTAGGTGAGGTAACCTTACCCAAATAAAGGTGTGATGCATCCTTTGTTTTAGAAAACAACTCAGTGTTTCCTATTGTCCTGGGAATGGGCTGGGTCAATGAACTGTATTCTGGATTAGTGGTGCTGGAAGAGCACAGCAGTTCAGGCAGCATCCAAGGAGCTGTAAAATCGACGTTTCGGGAAAAAGCCCTTCATCAGGAATAAAGGCAGAGAGCCTGAAGCGTGGAGAGATAAGCTAGAGGAGGGTGGGGTGAGGAGAAAGTAGCATAGAGTACAATAGGTGAGTGGGGGAGGGGATGAAGGTGATAGGTCGGGGCGGGGGGAGGGTGGAGTGGATAGGTGGAAAAAAAGATAGGCAGGTAGGACAAGTCATGACAGTGCTGAGCTGGAAGTTTGGAACTAGGGTGAGGTGGGGAAAGGGGAAATGAGGAAACTGTTGAAGTCTACATTGATGCCCTGGGGTTGAAGTGTTCCGATGCAGAAGATGAGGCATTCTTCCTCCAGGCGTCTGGTGGTGAGGGAGCAGCGGTGAAGGAGGCCCAGGACCTCCATGTCCTCGGCAGAGTGGGAGGGGGAGTTGAAATGTTGGGCCACAGGGCGGTGTGGTTGATTGGTGCGGGTGTCCCGGAGATGTTCCCTAAAGCGCTCTGCTATGAGGCGTCCAGTCTCCCCAATGTAGAGGAGACCACATTGGGAGCAACGGATACAATAAATGATATTAGTGGATGTGCAGGGTAAAACTTTGATGGAAGGCTCCTTTAGGGCCTTCGATGGAGGTGAGGGAGGAGGTGTGGGCGCAGGTTTTACAGTTCCTGCGGTGGCAGGGGAAGGTTCCAGGATTGGAGGGTGGGTTGTAGGGGGGGCATGGACCTGACCAGGTAGTCACGGAGGGAACGGTCTTTGCGGAATGCGGAAAGGGGTGGGGAGGGAAATATATCCCTGGTGGTGGGGTCTTTTTGGAGGTGGCGGAAATATCGGCAGATGATTTGGTTTATGCGAAGTTTGGTAGGGTGGAAGGTGAGCACCAGGGGCGTTCTGTCCTTGTTACGGCTGGGTGGGTGGGATCTGAGGGCGGAGGTGCGGGATGTGGGCGAGATTCGTTGGAGGGCATCTTTAACCACGTGGGAAGGGAAATTGCGGTATAAAGAAGGAGGCCATCTGGTGTGTTCTGTGGTGGAACTGGTCCTCCTGGGAGCAGATACGGCTGAGGTGGAGGAATTGGGAATATGGGATGGCATTTTTGCAAGAGGTAGGGTGGGAAGAGGTGTAATCCAGGTAGCTGTGGGAGTTGGTGGGTTTGTAAAATATGTCAGTGTCAAGTTGGTCGTCAGTAATGGAGTTGGAGAGGTCCAGGAAGGGGAGGGAGCTTTCAGAGATGGTCCAGGTAAATTTAAGGTCAGGGTGGAATGTGTTGGTGAAGTTGATGAATTGCTCAACCTCCTCACCAGAGCACGAGGTGGTGCCAATGCAGTCATCAATGTAGTGGAGGAAGAGGTGGGGAGAGGTGCTGGTATATTGTGCCGTCTGCAGCTACAGCCTGTCTGGGTCGGTAACTTGGCAAAAGTGAGGACTGCAGATGGGTTTGTAGCTGGTTTATTTCAGTGTTTTTAACAGAAGTACTTTTGACCAATGCTTGGTTCCATTTCCCAGCATGCTTTACTTATCGTGCGGTTTTTTTTGTAAGTCTGCCATTTTGAGCGGCCCGTCTGCCCACAATATTAAAAACTGCTTGATCGTAAAGGATTAATACCGTAATTTTCTGAGTTAATGCATGCAGAGGATTTCAACTCTAGCTCCCTGCTTGGATTGTAACTACTGTAATTACACGCTGCAAATGACCTGGTTTAAAATTCAGTGTATTGACTTTAAAAGCTTGTGCGAAAGTTATCCAATGACAGAATCAGTTTGAATTCTGAAGAATAATTACTGCTTGACTTTAAGAACGCGGCATGGTTTTCTTTGAGGGAGAAAGTTGTTAATACTGTGTTCGGAAGCAGCGCGCTGGAGATGCCGAGTCTGGCATTTTTTTCTCTGGATTGAACGGCCCTGAGTAAAAACAGCAACAATTACGACCTCTCCCTGATAATTTATGAAGGTTTGACCATCTTCAAAATTATTTCTAAGTTACAGACTGGTTAAGTAGTTTTAAGAATGAACTGTCATGGTGTGAACAGTGTGCAAAGCAAGGCGTAGTTTGAAACGATAACAATGTAGATATTTATTGATTTAATTTGGGATATGGACGACCTAATCCACACTTAACAGCACTTTTCGATTATTGTAAAACTCTTTAAATAATATCATTTGTATTGATTGTAACAAGTGAAAATGCACTCGTGATAAGTGAATAAAATATTTCTACGCCATGCAATCCTGTCAGACACATGCTGTCAAAAATATTCAAAAAGGCAATCTCCTGGAATATAATATTTATCCTGTTGTATTTCTTCATTTTTCTTTCAGGATTGTGAACTTGTCCTTTTTAACAGAGAAAAAAAATCTGAAACCTTCGGGACGCTGTTTTCTGAAGATAATGTATTAGAATTTTAAAAACTTTAACCCTTGCCTTTTAATGAGTGATTGCTACTTCGTTTGGCAGAATGTGCAAAACTCAGTGAAGGCCTTCCCTCAGCGCCGCTCTTTGCAGCGTTATTCTGCAAAAGCCACACCACCTCGTCCTTCTCAAATCGTCTGTTTTATATCCACCCTCCAATCTACCCCGTTAATAATGAATTATACCTCACAGCGTCTATTTGTGTCTCAGGAACAACCTTTCAGTGTTATACACTCTCTGTCTACCATTGTGCCAACTCCTGCCCCACTATCACCCTGGTATTACTTTGCACCCACTGTCTATCCTCCCACACCCGCCCGCACACCCCCCCCCCTCCCCCATTCCCGAGAAATCTGTCAGTAGTATTCGTCCACATTGTCTATCTCCCCCATTGCGGTTACCGCTCACCCAGGTACACCCTGTCAGTGTTATACACCCATTCTGTCTATCTGTGCCTCACGAACATCCTGCCAGTGTGACACCCACGCTGTGTCTATCTCGCCCACCCCTCATTCCCACAATGAGTGCTGACCCTCCTCCCCGGTTTGGGTCTTGCTCTGATCTTTCACAAAATGTTCAGTGATTATTTCAGCCGGATCCTGACGTCAGCCAGCACCTTTGACATGTGTGTGTGTGTGTGTGTGTGTGTGTTTTGCCTGAAGCGGTGAATATAAAAAGCGGAGAGCAGGAGGGAGGCGCTAACACAGAGGAGCTGAGAGACATACTCTCGGGTTCTCTCCAAATGACTGTGAGACTGCTGTGCTGTTGCGAACTCCCTGGTGATAAGTGTAGCTTGCCAGAAAGGCAACTGGAGCCGCTTCTGCGCCGGACAGCTCTCTCCCTCCGAGTCCTGACTGCGGGTGCTATGTTTGTGATGGGACTTCGGTGCTTGGCTGTCACATGAGCTGAAATGGAGAATGGTCGTTAACATGAATTCTGTGCACTCTGCTGGCGGTGGAGGCGACAACCGATCATCTCCGGAGCCCCTTTTCTACGATACCAACTTTACCAGTAATCTCTCAAACGGGACTTCCCAGAACGGCACCTCGCTGAGCCCGAGTAAAGGCGCTGTGCTCGGGCTGGTCCTGGTTCTCTTCATTTTATTCGCGCTGGTCGGTAACATTTTAGTCATCCTCTCGGTAGCTTTCAACCGGCACTTACAGACAACCACTAACTACTTTATCATCAACCTAGCGATCGCAGACTTGCTCCTCAGCACCACCGTGTTGCCTTTCTCAGCTACACTGGAGATCATAGGCTACTGGATATTCGGAAGGATTTTTTGCGATATTTGGGCTGCAGTTGACGTGCTCTGTTGCACTGCCTCCATCATGAGCCTGTGTGCCATTTCAATAGACCGTTATATCGGGGTACGGTACTCCCTGCGCTACCCTTCCATTGTGACCGAGAAGAAAGCAGTGCTGGTCGTGGTTGGGGTCTGGGTCTTGTCCATAGTCATCTCCATCGGCCCCCTCTTGGGTTGGAAGCAGCCAGCGCCTCCTGATGAGACTGAGTGCCAAATCACGGAAGATGCTGGCTACGCTCTCTTCTCGTCCCTTGGCTCATTTTATATCCCTTTGACTGTCATCCTGGTGATGTATGCCAGGGTGTACATTGTAGCCAAGCGGACAACCAAGAACCTCGAGGCTGGGGTGATGAGGGAGACATCAAACTCCAGCGAGCGAGCTTTGCGCATCCATTGCAGGAATATTCAGGACGAGTCCATCGTCTCCCGGTCCAAAGGGCACCACATTAGAAGTTCCCTCTCTGTCCGCCTTCTCAAGTTCTCTAGAGAGAAGAAGGCCGCGAAGACGCTTGGCATTGTCATGGGCATGTTCATCTTGTGCTGGCTGCCATTCTTCATCGCTCTTCCCCTTGGTGAGTAGAAGCTCACATGCAGGCTAACCTCGCCAACATTTGCATAGCTATGATTCACTTTTGTTCTTCATTGAATTGTGAAGAAAATCCAATGCCTATCACTGAAATTATTCTGGAGATAAGCTATCAGTACGCTTCCCAACTTTTAATATTTGAAATAGCGACTTACAGGTTTGACCTTGCTGACCGATGTAGGTCCAGTACATGTAAGTATTGCAATCGCTCCCTTACACTTTAGGGATGACCGTTTATTGTACAGCATCGACTTTTGAATGTTAGCGCATTTCAGGGGAGGCTTTATTTTAGGGGTTAGCTAATCTGTTGAACAGCTTAAACCCTCAAAAAGTCAGGTGAATTTTCTCTCTATCAATATCATTTCTTTTTGTCTCCAAGTTTCTAACCGCACTTTGTTTTTCGAAGTTGAATCCTGCCGTGTACCCACTTCCGGCTAGTTAATCGGACCATGGGTTTTGACTGCACAACAATTGGCTTAGGGGCCAAAATTAAGTTTCGTACGGCGCTACACCTCTCCTATTGATACACCCCGGGCTTTAATCAAATTACATTTGCTTTCTGACGTTAATTAAGCATTTAATTCATTAAAAAAAAGAAAGTTTTAGAAAAGGTAAAAAGGTCGTAAGTATGGGGACGGAAGCGGAGAGGTTTGCACCCGCTACCGAAATCAATGAACAGTATGGATCAGCTCACCGGGCCAGGCAGCATCAATGGAGAGAAACAGAGATAATGTTTCAGGTCGATGACCTTTCATACGGATCTGAGTTCTTCAAGCTTCTCTGTTTTCAGATTTCCAGCAACTGCAGTATGTGGCGTATGTCTTTTGACACGTGTAAGGGATATTCGACCATATTGTTGAGTCTTGTTCAGGGTAATAGATGACAGATTAGTCCTTTATTACCTTAAACAAGTTGTTTCGGGTGCTCATGGAACTCGCTCCTATCGATACTGGGGACGTGATCGTTATTGGAGCGGCACTTTCGTTAAAATAGTGTTAGATCGGGCAAGTTACAGTCACAGTTGTTTGGTGAGAGGCGGTCAATCCAGACGGACAAAACCTTCTGAAAATAACTGTCTTTGAAGTTGCTAATTTCAACATGACAACTTTCATTTCAAAATGTTGCATTAAATTTCCCTTCGTTCCATATTCTCTATCTGAATTATGATGGAAAATACACATATATTGCTAATGCACGGAGGAGGGGATTCTAATTTGGAAACAACAGGTTGAAGCTGCGTTAATGTTGATACGAAACTGGATCGGAATTGAGAACTGTTTCGGTAGAATTATGAGGCCAATAATAATACATTCTAAAAGTTGATACCTTGCTATTATTGAACCAGAACATATTACAGTAGAAGAAATAAGAATGAAGTAAAATAATAAGTTTTAGAAAATGCTTAAGCATTGACTGGATTTTCAATCAAGAGAATTTCCAGTTGAAAACAATACTTAGTTATCTAAACCTAAACCCCAATACTTAGATATCTGCAGTTATGTTTCCAAGTTAGCTTCAAGAGGTCAACAGCATCGTATCAAATACATTCCCATCAAAGCAGATTTAGATTTCAGTTATTCCAATACAGCTGGCCTGGGCAGGATGACACACACTTCCAGAAGTTGAACCGAGACCTTCGCACATAGAGGTACGGATAGCATCACTGGACTCTCAAGATCGTTTTCATATGCAGAGTTAATTCCGGTGTTTCCTAAGAGAGACCAATTGCATTTGTCGCAAAGGAATGTTTTGTTTCCAGCTCAGGGTAACGTGAGCTCAAATATTTCACACAATCGGATGATGCTAATTGCGTGATTCTGGCATGAGGAAGGTATTAAACTAATCACTCTGTCAGTTCTACTGGAATAACCGTACTGAACTCAGTGATACCCATTCTGTTTAACACGCTAAGCACGGACACAAACATAACTGATACATGCAGAGACATCAGTAAAGAGTCTGAACAAAAGTTGGGGAAAAAAACTGCGCAATCTGAATGTCTGAAGCGTGAACAGGGAAACAAAAGGAATCCACGGTTCAGACAGTATTTGGGAAGAGAACAGAGGCGTTTACAATTTGGAAAGAATGCTTGTTGAAACAACTCTATTAAACCCAAACAGCATTGTAAGAGGAACTAGGCAAAGGAAAAGAGTTGTTTTGACGGTGGCAGGTGAAAGTGCACCCACTTAATAAAGGGACATAATAACTTGTTAATGGCTTGAGTGGGAAACGGAAGGTGGTGAAACGGCAGATCTAAGCTGAATACGGCAGTGCAGCACGCAATGAGAGAATTTAATATACAGTATAAACATAAAAGGTAAAGTGTGAATTACTGTAGGAGGCAGGGAAGTGGTAAAGAGCTAAACACAGCAATCCTGAATCTCGACAATTGCAATCTCAAGACTGCAGCACTGAATTGTTTCATTACATACAATTGATTGCATTCCTGATAAAACTAAAAATCACACAACACCAGGTTATAGTCCAACAGGTTTAATTGGAAGCACACTAGCTTTCGGAGCTACGTTCCTTCATCAGGTGGTAGTGGAGGGATCAATCCTAACACAGAATTTATAGCAAAAATTTACAGTGTGATGTAACTCAAATTATACATTGAAAAATTGATTGTCTGTTAAGCCTTTCATCTGTTAGAATACAGTGATAGTTTCACTTCTTTCATGTATAAATCACAAAATCTTTTTTTTTTAAGTTGCATTTTCGGTTTAGCTGTTAACAATGGTGATAGCTAGACAATATGTTGAATATATCATAGACAAAGAACACAGAGGGCCAACACCTTCAACATATTGTCTAGCTATCACCATTGTTAACAGCTAACCCGAGAAAGCAACTTTTAAAAAAAGGTTTTGTGATTTATACAAGAAAGAAGTGAAACTATCACTGTATTCTAACAGATGAAAGGCTTAACAGACAATCAATTTTTCAATGTATAATTTCAGTTACATCACACTGTAAATTTTTGCTATAAATTATGTGTGTTAGGATTGAGCCCTCCACTACCACCTGATGAAGGAACGATGCTCCAAAAGCTAGTGTGCTTCCAATTAAACCTGCTGGACTATAACCTAATGTTGTATGATTTTTAACTTTGTACACCCCAGTCCAACACCGGCATCTCCACATCAGGACTATAACCTGGTATTAGGTGATTGGTACAGTGGTTAGCACTTCTGCCTCACAGCACTAGAGACCTGGGTTCAAATCCCGCCTCAGGCAACTGACTGTGTGGAGTTTGCACATTCTCCCCGTGTCTGCGTGGGTTTCCTCCGGGTGTTGCGGTTTCCTTCCACAGTCCAAAGATGTGCAGGTCAGGTGAATTGGCCATGCTAAATTGCCCGTAGTGTTAGGTGTAGGGGTATGGGTGGGTTGCGGGTCGGTGTGGACTTGTTGGGCCGAAGGGCCTGTTTCCACACTGCAGGTAATCTATTCTAATCTTAACTTTGTACATCCCAGTCCAACATCGGCGTCTCCAAATCATTATATCGTTTTGCACCGATTAGTAGCTTGTTTGATAAATATTAACAGCGTATGTGAATTTTTTCACGTGAGAATGTCAAAAGTTATATTTAACAATTAAAAATGCCAGTTAAGACTATACATTCCTGTATTTTACATGAACACTTGAAATTAATGATCTTTGCTTTGTCGCATTGTCCAGTCTCCATAAATCTTAGTCCATCCAAAACGCTATTGCCAACACCACGTCCGTCATTCCAATGTTCTTGACCTACAATGCCTGGCAGTTTCCCCAAACCGCAAACACAATGTTGGCTTTCTGATGTTCACAGTCTTCCACAGCGTTTCTCCTCCCTTTATCTGGAGCCCCCTGCTCCGCTACAAACGTATCAAAGTCTCTGTTTTTCGGCTTCCTTTAAATATCATGTTGTTTGTCGATATTTCACATAAGGTGCAGGATAAAGTATACCAAAGGTGTTTGTTCGAATACACGTACATATGCAATGAAGCGTCTTCTCACTTTCCTCCATTTACACTTTTCATGAACAGAGAGAGGGGGGAAAAATCTCCTAGTCTCTAATTGCATTTATTTTACAGTCTTACCAGGTAACCTTACGAAGTTTCATTTGTAACTCCTGACGAGAGGACTGACTTTAACTTTCTCAACAGCAGAAACAGAAGTTGCTGAAGAAACCCAGCAGGTCTGACAGCATCGGTGGAAAGAGGTAAACAGAGTTGACATTTTGTGAACAGTTCTGAAGAAGAGTTCTGAAGTTCACGAGACTGGGAAGGTTAACTCCGTTTATCTCTCGCCACAGATGTTGCAAGACCTGCTGAGTTCCTCTGGCAATTTCTGTTTTTGTTTCAGATTTCCAGTGTCTGCAGTTCTTTATTTTCGTTACGATTCACATCTTCGTGGTCATCCTCTTTAGCCTCACACCTTCCTACGCCTGAAAAATACTCCAGACCCCTGGCCATGTTGCACTCTGTTCCTACTGCATAAGCCTAACCTTTGTCTCCTGCTCCACCGTCTTTCCCCGAGTTGGTGGTCGATTAGCTCATTTGGCTGGATGGCTGGTTTGCTTGGCAGAGTGATGGTAATAGCATGTGATTCAATTCTCGCAGCAGATGAGGTCTTCATGAAGATTCTACCTTGCCTTAGGTTTGGTGATCTTACCTTCTCAACCTTGCCCCTCGCCTGAGGTTTGGTGACCCTCGGGTTAAACTCACCACCAATTGTCTCTATGAGAGTGGGATGATGGTGACTTTATATACTTGCTCTCCAGAATTCTCTTTCAATATATTCTATTTGTATTCACGAATACAACCGGAAGATCACTGTTTTACTGCTAAGTGGGTTCCACACCACTCCCTTTGTCTCACTGATCAATGTTACCCAAAAACCCTGTAGATAATCAAGCTGATCAGACATATAATGACAGCCTCTGGAGGGTGTAGAACTCAGCCCAGAGACAGGGACACTACCACTGCATCATATGAATCCATTCATCACCCCGTAGGCAAATATAAAATGATCAAATGACAGAATTGCTTCTCTGTTGTTAGAATACTGAATGGACTCACAAACTCTAAACATTCGCCTGTACCTGTGTTTTCGTCTTTGCCGCTGTTTACCTATTATTCACTTATCTATGCTACTTAATTCTATGATCTGCTGTATTGCTCGCAAGACAAAGTTTTTCACTGTCCTCGATACATGTGACAATCAATTCAATTCAAGTCCCATTGAGATCAGGTGGTGATCCGATGGAGCTATTTAAAATGACAAAGTAACTCAGTGAAATAGATCCAGAGAAACTGGCAGATTGAGTTCGCTAGATTTGGCAATATATAAAGCATTATAGAACAAAAAAAGAGGTCAGTCATAATTTAATGGTAAGTTGGCTGGAACTGCTGAATGGTCTCCTATTCCAAACTTCAATTATTTTTGATTTGTGTTTTGTTACTCATATCTCAAGTATAGGTACTTTAATCTTGAGAATAATCACACTCCAACACAACAGGGATGTAAAAAGTAAACAGGCATGTTATGAAATTAAATGGGAATGAAGTAATTGTAGTAAGTGGGCGAATGTGTTTCTGTAGAGACCTTAAGCTATTATATTACTGGAGAAACGCAGCAGCTTTGGCTGCGTCTGTGCAGAGAGGAGCAGAGTTAACACCCAATGTGCCTCTTCTTGGCAACTGATTGCCCCAGTACTGCCTGCTCGTATTTCAGATCTCCAGCATCCGCAGTATCTTGCTGTTATTAAATTACGAAATTGCCTTTGGACATGGCGCAGAAATGTTGGAACTCGTTAAGGAAGATGTAACCATAAATTACATTTACATTACACCGGTATTAACAGTTAAAAGTCAGAACTATTAAGAGTTGGGACTTTGGACCAAACCTCAGTAGTTCGGCGGAACCCTAGAAGGAATTCTGTCGATTTAACAGATTAGAAGGTTCGGAACCAAAACTCTACCAAGGCCTTTTTGGGAAAAAAAAATCCGGTACCGTAGACTTCAATGTATTGATATATTTCTGATTCGGAGATGCCGGTGTTGGACTGGGGTGTACAAAGTTAAAAATCACACACCAGGTTATAGTCCAACCGGATTTTATTTGGAAGCACCAGCTTTCGGAGTGCCGCTCCTTCATCTTTATCACCTGATGAAGGAATAGTGCTCCGAAAGCTAGTGTGCTTCCAACTAAACCTGTTGGACTATAACCTGGTGTTGTGTGATGTTTAACTTTGAGTTATTTCAGCTTTCATCCCATCCGTAGGAAGTTTTCTCACACATAACAGCGATAGAAATAGAAATATAGTTGCCACGGAGATCATCAGTGATGTAATTCATTTCACAATAGCGCTTATTTTACTTGATAATGCTTTATGTTACAAACAGGACGGGAGGTTTCCCAGCTTTTCTTTATCTTGGTAGAGGCAACAGCCTGATACTGAATATGGGGGGGGGGGGGGGAAGAAAATCAAAATGAGGATTTGGACACGAACCCAGGATATACGGGATATTTCAAAAAATGTTGACATTTGGTTAATCGACTTTAGATCTTTATTTCTTTGGCTAGAACAAGTTTCTTTTCCATTTAATACTCCACGCATTATTTTGCGGATAATTGCAGCCACTATGACGGATCTGGTCAGGTTCCGGCACCTGGGCCGTTCTTAAGCGAGTTTCCCATTAGCTTCACATTCAATCATTTTGTAAAAACGCTTTCCCCCTCTCTCTCCACCCACCCCACCCGACAACTTCAAGGTTGGTTCCTTCTTTTCTGTTTTTAAAAAAATCATAAATTCCTGGTTAATTTATAACAACAATTTCCGGCCAGAGGCAAATAGTTGGAAGTCTACTTCGCTAAGATCATTTTAAAAATTTGAAAACTGAAGTGAAGTATCAGCAACAAAATAAGAACTGTCGTTTTCTAAAGTAGGTCTACGGATTTTACCAGTGATGGACTTTTTTGTCCCTTCCCTGTCTTAGTTGCTGCAGCGATTTTTCCAGATGTTGCAAATCAGAACTCCCAGCCCAAATTCGCACAATCCCCAGAAACACTGTAGTGTTTAGTTAGTAAAAGCGACACAGACCTCCAAAATTTAATATCATAATATCTGAATTTTGGTAAAACGCCTCTTCAGAGACCTTCCAACCAATACGCTAGAAACAACATTAAGATCCCCCTTACTAATGCTGGTATCTGTCACATTGTTACAAGGCGTGCCAGACTCTTTCCATGAATTGATCAATGTTCACTGAGCGATTATTTTTTATTAAAATGCAAGCCCTTCCTGTCAAGTCACGATGGAGCTAATATAGAAAGCCCATTTGGGTTGGAGCTGTTCATTCATGGCACAAGAATGAGCGTTGAATTTCTGGGGATGAATCTTCAATCAAAATAAGGATTAAGGAATTCAGGAAGAAGCTTCTTGCCCAGTGAGAGTAGAATGTGGAACTCACTGCGTGTGGAACATTTGAGGAAATCAACATCAATGTATTTAAGAAAAATCTAGACACATGCATGATAGAAAATGGAATAGAAATGTATGCTTAAAGCACGACATAAACAGTTGTATAGACCAATTCGCCCAGTGGTCTGTTTCTGTGCCACAGACTGTGCTTTTAACTTTTAAGAAAATAAACTGGCCCATGTCTAGGATGCTAGCAGACAAACACATATTAAAGAGAAAGGTACACTTTAAATGGTAACAAATAGATTAAACCCAAATATTAATTTTCTTTCCTGATACTCGAGCTTCTTGCTTTCTTCTGTAATTCACTTGTCAGTTGTTAATACACACTGTAAGTATTGGATTCACTATAAAGCCACACTACATGCTGTGATAACTTTATTTTTGTTTATGGCAACATTTGATTCACAAAATAGTAAAGAAAGTAACCTTGTATTAGTCATTATAAAAGTAGGTGTCACATAATATAATTTATTATGTAATTCAGTGATCTTTACAATTAACTTTTGAGTTTTAATCCAAACAATCCATTTACATCATAGCAAATTCTGTTACAAATGACCCCTAAGCATGAGAGTAAATGTTTGAAGTGTATATAGTTACAGTACAGAAATAGCATACAGCTGTTAAAGAGGAACAGGGTGCCTTTCTGTATGAACCATAATTTGCTAGGCACAACTTGTGCCATAAGTCAATGTATGTTAATAAGAAGATATGATTCTGTGGTTATGCAAATTAGAAAGCAAATTGTTCATAAAGACAGTGTTCACTTTAAGCAAAAGTAAAATTTACTTCATAAAAATCGATATTTACTCATGATTATGTTTATTTCTTTTCCCTCTTTCCATAATACTGTTCTGAGACCATTTTAGACTGTGTCATTTTCAAAAAACTTAATGGTGACTATATGCATGATCTGTTTGCAATATTCTTGTCTATTATTTTAATTTATGATTGTCATCATTTATATAATCACATTCTCGGCTTTTATTTTATTTCTCTTAACTTGTAAAGACATCTTTAGCATAGTTGTATCTGAAGCTGGTGGATAATTTAATAGAAGTAAATTAAGTTAAATCATTTTAAGTAATTAGCATGATTACATGGGCATGTCTGGTGCCATACAGGCTGATTGAAAGCTCTCAATGAAAATAATCCCAATTTAGATTTATTAAATGGGGGAGAGATAAGCCTTTGTGGAACTAATGTCTCGTAATAAACCTGACATTTACCTATCATAATATCCATCTTTGGCAAGTTCATTGCATTTGGAGTTAGATAGCAGCAACAATTGTAATACAATTTAAATACGGTAAATCATTTCTTCCTTTTGTTCTGAAATGAAGGACAGATGACAGGTTAACAGATTGTTCACCATATGCCATAACTTATTCATTTTGTCACAAAGGCGAATGTGCAAGAACACCTATCATCACACAGAAATACAGCAGAATATGAATTTCTCTAACAGTATGCATAGAAATATAATATATTGGTCAAGGATTTCTTTCCTTCAGTATTTTGAACAAAATCATGAGCATAATTTCAAATAATGACATTATTCCTTGCCTATGAATGCTCAAAAGGAAATCTTCCAAAATACATTTACTCATTTACTATATGTTCAAATATATAACTGTGGAGTAAGTCTTTGTCACTGTGAAGCTAACTCTTTCCTGAGATATAATAATGAAGGCAATGCATACATTTCTCTAACTATAGAACAGTGTGGGATCAATATAAATGCTGCCAATACAGAATTGTCTATCAATAAATTATATTGGCATAATGTAATGTGTACCATTAAATATAGAAAGCAGGATGTATTGTAATTTGATGTGTGACTATACTTCAGTCATGCAAAATATGTGAACATGTATATCAAAAATTATGCATTGTCCTAATTGTAATGTGCATATCTGTAATTATAGAGTTGTTTATGCTGTTACATGCTACTGTTGAATGAGTTTGAATGAAAGAATAAATCTTACTGCAGCACTAGACCCATTATTATGAAAATATGTATTGCTGTTCTTCACATTTTCAAAAATATATCCAAAAATGGGAGACATTCGTGTGGAGAAAGCCATGCCCAGATAGCTGACTGAATCTTCCAGAAATCAGGCACTTAACTGGTCACTGGTTGGCTTTCAAACAGGCTTAGGATAATTATTGAGGAACACCAGGATCTGCTGGCCAATCAGAAGCTGGCAGCTGTAGCACTCAGCAGTGCTACAAGGAGGTTTTGGCTGCTTCTTGTGCAACATTCTCCAGATTCCCAAGATAGAAATGTGACCTAGGGAACAGGTGTGTTTGTTTGACTTTCTTAAAGGATGGAGACCAGAGGAATAGAGGGACCACTGGGGTCAGAATGAGCATGGAATAGTTCTCACCCCACTGCTTCATATTCAAGCCCACAATCATGCATAGATCAGTAAAGATCAGAGTTTGGAGATGCCGGTGTTGGACTGGGGTGGACAGAGTTAAAAATTAAACCTGTTGGACCATAGCCTGGTGTGATCTTTAACTCTGAAAATCAGAGGACTGCCTCCCACCCCCATATTGATTTACTAGTGACATGGGCTGATGATTTTTAACATCCTAGGCGGAGCTGAAATAATTGAAGCCGAGGTAGGAAATAACTTTGAAGAAATCCTTAAGTAGTTTCTCTGTATTTCTGCATTACCTCAACCTTCCACATAATTATTTTTTATTATTTTGGGCATTGCTTCCAGGCCAAGAGTTCCCAGATCATGTGGACTAGTTTTTCTTATCATCCAACTTTATAATTGATACGAACACTTAAAATCTTCTTCAAATATTTTAAAAACAATAATAGATCCCCCAAAGATTTTAAAGTATCATATATATTTGTGTAAAGATCAATTTTTTAAACTACTTTTTAAGGTTAAATTTATGGGGTTGACAATTACATGGTTATTACTTTTGAGGGGCTGAATTTCATACTACAGTCCACAATGCTGTATCATTAGCAAAAGCCCAATTGATCATGAAATGAATAAAAAACACAACAAATTACAGTAATTACCAGATAAAGACAATAGAAACAAGAAGAAATTACTAAGTTTTTATTTATACATACAAAAAATGAAGTAGAAATATAATATGGCATTAAATTACAATTAGATGGCACATCTTAAATTAAGTATATCAAAATGTTTATTAAACTCCTGCAAAATCACACTGTTAAACATCTTCAGCTGTGAATAAACCTCATAATCTGGAGGGCATTTTTATACAAAATGATGAAGACATTTCAAAACCTAATTTAGGTTTATGATTGTATTCCACTGGGAACTGAGCTCAGCTGAGCTGCACACAAAGGGAGGTTGTCACCTTACTCTGACCTGATGCATCTTAAACTTTCATGCCAAATGGTGTGAATTATATATCAAAATACACAACAGCACAACAAAATACATTTCCTCATCATAGCATTTATGTTCAGGATAATACCTTGACTCACAAATGTTGATCTGTTATCTGTGAAGAACTAGTGTCGACGTTTATATGAGATATATGGAAAATTCCAGAATATTTGGCCAAAAATAGGATGTCAACTGTTATTTGAGATCAACTTTTACTCAGATATATACAGTAATTGCACTTTTTCCTTACTGTTAATGCTTTGTGATCAAAATTCATAATAATATGTGTAACGTAACAATGGAATAGTTGTATTTCTTTAACCGTTATGAGCCCATTTTAATGTGCTTACTGCAACAGTAGAAGATCTGAGAGCATAAATGATAAATGTACATTACAGCATGAGTGAATAGCATTGGAAATTTCTGGTACCAGCAAATGAATTCCATTTTGCCCTGTTATTTAAATTTTATGAGATTTTGCCTAGAAGTCACTGTAAATGGAGATGGTAACAACCTCAGTAGTGTATGTGAAAACCGTTATGTGCCCATAAGACTTTAACTTCCTTAATATTGATTGGAACCTACTTAGTGTAAATAGTTTGGACAGAGCAGTTTATTTCAGAAGGGTTCCTGATGCAATATGTAATTAGGCCAAATACAGGGCAGGCCATATTGGATTCGGCCACCATGCCAGATATCAAACCTTTCGGTGGGAGAACATTTCGATGATAGTGATCACAACTCCATGACTTTTAACCATATGCGTGGAGAAGGATATGAGCAGAGACGATATGGGAAAGTATGTAATTTGAGGAAGGGGAATTACAATGCTGTTAGGTAGGAACTGGAGTGCCTAAATTGGGAACAACTGTTCGCAGGGAAATGCATGACACAAATGTGGACGTTGTTTAGAAACCACCTGCTGATAGTGCTAGACAGGTTTGTCCCACTGAGGCAAAGAAGAGATGGTAGGGTGAAAGAACCTTGGGTGACAAGGGTTGTGGAACATCTAGTCAAGAGGGGTAAGGAAGCTTACTTTAGGTTGAGGAAACAAGGATCAGACAGGTCTTTAGAGGGTTACAAGGTAGCCAGGAAGGAACTGAAGAATGGACTTAGGAGAGCTAGAAGGGGGCATGAAAGAGCTTTAGCGGGTAGAATTAAGGAAAACCCTAAGGCATTCTACATTTATGTTAGGAACAAGAGGATGATCAGAGTAAGGGTCGGACCGATCAGGGATAATGGAGGGATCTTGCGCCTGGAGTCGGGGTAGGTAGGGGAGGTCCTTAATGAGTACTTTGCTTCAGTGTTCACCACTAAAAGGGATCTTGACATTTCTGAGGTCAGTGAGAAACAGACTGATATGCTGGAACAGGTTGATGTTACAAAGGAGGATGTGCTCAAAATTTAGAAAAACATATTTATAGATAAATCCACTGGGGTGGACAGGATATACCTTAGATTACTACAGGAAGCAAGGGAAGAGATTGCTAAGCCATTGCCAATGATCTTTGCATCCTCGATGTCCACTAGAGTGGTAGGGTGGGTAGCAAATGTTATTCCCTTGTTCAAGAAAGGGTATAGGGATAATTCTGCGAATTACAGACCAGTCAGTCTTACATTAGTGGTGGGCAAAGTATTGGAGAGGATTCTGAGAGACAAAATTTATGATGATTTCGAAAATCATTAGATAGTCAGCATGGTTTTGTGAGGGGAAGGTCGTGCCTCACAAACCTTATTGAATTCTTTGAGGAGGCCTCAAAACACATTGATAAAGGTTGAGCAGTGGATGTGGTGTAAATGGATTTTAGTAAGGCATTTGATAAGGTTCCCCGTGGTAGGCTCATTTAGAAAGTAAGGAGGCATGGGATACAGTAAACCTGTCTGTGTGGATACAAAATTGGCTGGCTCATAGAAGACAGAGAGCGGTGGTAGATGGGTATTTAGTCTGGAGCTCAATGACAAGTCGTGTTCTGCAGGGATATGTTCTGGGTCCTCTGCTCTTTGTGATTATTATAAATGACTTGGATGAGGAAGTGGAAGGGTGGATTAGTAAGTTTGTTGATGACACAACGGGTCGGTGGAGTTGTGAATAGTGTGAAGAGCTGTTGTAGGTTGCAATGAGACATTTACAGGATGCAGAACTGGGCTGATAAGTGGCAGATGGGGTTCAATCTGTAAAAGTATGAAGCCATTCATTTTGGAAGGTTGACTTTGAATGCAGAAAACAGTGCTAAAGGCAGGATTCTTGGCAGTGTGGAGGAAGAGAGGAATCTTGGTGTCTATGTCCATAGATCCCTCAAAGTTGCCACCCATACGTTAAGTTGGCTTCCATTAGCAGGGGGATTGAGTTTAAGAGCTGCGAAGTTATTCTGCAGCTCTATAAAGCCCTGGTTAGACCACACTTGGAATATTGTGTTCAGTTCTGGTTGCCTCATTATAGGAAAGATGTGGAAGCTTTAGAAAGGATGCAGAGAAAATTTGCAAGGATGCTGCCTGGACTGGAGGACATATCTTATGAAGAAAGGTTGAGGGAACTAGGGCTTTTCTCATTGGAGCAAAGAAGGATGAGAGGTGACTTGATAGAGGTGTACAAGATGATGAGAGGCATAGATAGAATGCATTGCCAGAGACATTTTCCCCGGGCAGAATTGGCTATCAAGAGGGGGCATAATTTGAAAGTGATTGGAGGAAGGATTAGGGGAGATGTCAGAGGTTCATTCTTTACACAGAGTGGTGGATACATGGAATGAATCACCAGCAGTGGGAGCAGAGTCAGAGACATTAGGATATTTAAGCAATTCTTGGACAGGCACATGGATGGTAGCAAAATGTAGCGTATGCAGGTTAATTTGATTTTAGAGTAGGATAAAAGGTTGGCACAGTATTGAGGGCCAAAAGGCCTGTGTAATGTGCTATGTTGTTCTATGTTCTATATTCCTTAAACATTAAATAGACGCAATGTCATCCTCTAAAATAATGTGAATGTGTTGAGCAGATAATATTTTTCACTCACAACTCCAACATTTGACAACTAAATTCTAGTTGTAATCTGTTGGTTGAATATTTAATTAGCCAATGGAGCTGTTAACAAACATATTGCTTACTTTTGCAAGGATTTTTGATTAATTTCCACTATCTTTGTGGTAATCATTCCGATGTTTGAAATGTCTTATCTGGTCTGCATTGTTTCTCCTTTCCTCTCTTTGAGGTAGTCACTTAAAATGAACTACAATTCTATTATGGATTACGGAGATTGCTCACAAGGCCAAAATTTGTTGTTCATCCCTAACGGCCCTTCACCTGGTGGTGAGTTGACTTCTTGAAGTACACACAGAGTATCAATAGAAATGAAATTCCACAATTTTGATCCAGCAACAATAAAGGAACATTGATATAGTTCCAAGTCAGAATGGTTTGCAGCTTAGAAGATAACACTTTCACGTGAAAGTGTTCCCATCCTTTTGCTGCTCTTGCCCTTGCCAGTGGTAGAGGTCTGTGATTTGGAAGATACTGTTGAGGAAATTCTGATGAGTTGCTGCAGTCCAACTTGCATATAGTATACACTACTGCACAAGATAAGGGATATTGCTTGGGTGAATAAAGATCTGCACCTAAGACTGGAGACATTGAGTATTTTGCATCAGTGTTTACTGTGGAAAAGGACATGCAAGATATAGAATTTAGGAAATAGATGGTGAAATCTTGAAAAATGTCCATATTACAGAGGAGGAAGTGCTGGATGTCTTCAAACACATAAAAGTGGATAAATCCCCAGGGCCTGATCAGGTGTACCCTAGAACTCTGTGGGAAACTAGGGAAGTGATTGCTGGGTCTTTTGCTGATATATTTGTATCATTGATAGTCACAGGTGAGGTGCTGGAAGACTGGAGGTTGGCTAATGTGGTGCCACTGTTTAAGAAAGGTGGTAAAGTCAAGCCAAGGAATTATAGACCAGCGAGCTTGATGTCAGTGTTGGGCAAGCTGTTGAGGGAATTCTGAGGGACAATATGTACATGTATTTGGAAAGGCAAGGACTGATTAGATATAGTCAACATGGCTTTGTGTGTGGGAAATCATGTCTCACAAACTTGATTGAGGTTTTTGAAGAAGTAACAAAGAGGATTGATGAGGGCAGAGCGGTGGACATGATCTATATAGACTTCAGTAAGGCATTCGACAAGGTTCCCCATGAGAGACTTGTTAACAAAGTTAGATCTCATGGAATACGAGGAGAACTAGCCACTTGGATACAGAACTGGCTCAAAGGTAGAAGACAGAGGGTGGTGGTGGAAGATTGCCTTTCAGACTGGAGGCCTGTGACTAGTGGAGTGCCACAACGATGGGTGCTGGGTCCATTACTTTTCGTCATTTACAAATTATTTGGATGTGAGCATAAGAGAGTAGTAAGTTTGCGGATGGCATCAAATTGGAAGGGTAGTGGACAGCAAAGAAGGATACACCAGAGGAAAACAGGATCTTGATCAGATGGGCAAATGAGCTGAGCAGTGGCAGATGGAGTTTAATTTAGATAAATGTGATGTGCTGCAATTTAGGAACGCAAATCAGAGCAGGACTTACACACTTAATGGTAAGTTTCTAGGGAGTGTTGCTGAACAAAGAGACCTGGGAGTGTAGGTTCATAGCTCTTTGAAGGTAGAGTGAAGAAGGTGTTTAATATGCTTTCCTTTACTGGAGTGTCAGAGGCTGAGGGATGACCATATAGAGATTTATAAAATCATGAGGAGCATCGTTAGGATAAATAAACAAAGCCTTTTCCCTGGGGTGGGGGAGTCCAGAACTAGAAGGTATAGGTTTCGGGTGAGAGGGGAAAGATATAATAGAGATTTAAGGGACAGCTTTTTTACACAGAGGGTGATACGGGTATGGAATGAGCTGCCAGAGGAAATGGTGGAGGCTCATGCAATTGCAACATTTAAAAGGTATCTGGAAGGGTATATGAATAGGAAGGGTTTGGAGGGATATGGGCTGGGTGCTGGCGGGTGTGACTAGATTGGGTTGGGATATCTGATCGGCATGGACGATTTGGATCGAAGGGTCTGTTTCCATGCTGCACATCTCTATGACTCTATGACTATCTGTTGCACTGACAAAGTTAGAATAACTATGTGCAAACATGAGTAAAGGTGTATAACTGTGATGAATCAGTGATGAAGAAAGTTAATTTTTAAGTATATGCTTGGGTACCAATCATGGACACTGCTTTGTCCTGGATGGCAGTGAATTTCTGGAGTGCTATTTGCATTTTTATGTTTCACTCAAGTGAAAAATCTTCAGTTGTGAATCTTTGCAGTTCATGTTCCAAATCACAGACTATTAGACAAGATGGGATTGAAGTTCACAAGGAGGAGGTGTTAGAAATTCTGGAAAGTGTGAAAATAGATAAATCCCCTTGGCTGGAAGCTAGAATTCTCTGGGAAGCCAGGGAGGAGATACTGAGCCTTTTGGCTTTGATCTTTATGTCATCATTGTCTGCAGGAATAGCACTAGAAGACCGGAGGTTAGCAAATGTTGTTCCCTTGTTCAAGAGGGGGAGTAGAGACAATACTGGTAATTATAGACCAGTGAGTCTTACTCTGTTGTGGGTAAAGTGTTGGAAAAGGTTGTAAGAAATAAGATTTATAATCATTTCAATAAGAATTAGTTGATTAAGAATAGTCAGCACGGTTTTGCGAACGGTTGGTTGGCCTCACAAACGTTATTGAGTACTTTGAGAAGGTGACCAAACAGGTGGATGAGGATAAAGCCATTGATGTGGTGTATATGGATTTCAGTAAGGCATTTGATAAGGTTCCCCATGGTAGGTTACTGTACAAAATATAGAAGCATGAGATTGAGGGCGATTTAATGGTTTGGATCAGAGATTGTCTGGCTGAAAGAAGCCAGAGGGTGGTGTTTGATGGGAAATGTTCATCCTGGAGTCCAGCTACTAGTGGTGTATTGCAAGGATCTGTTTTGTGTTCACTGCTGTTTGTTATTTCTTTAAACTACTTGGATGAGGATGTAAAAGGATGGGTTAGTAAATTTGCAGCTCACACTTAGATCGGTACAGTTGTGGATGGTGCCGAAGGATGTTGTGGGTTACAGAGGGTTATAGATAAACTGCAGAGCTGGGCTGAGAGGTGGCAAATGAAATGTAATGCAGAAAAGTGTGAGGTGATTCACTTTGGAAGGAGTAACAGAGATGCAGCGTACTGGGCTAATGGTAAGATTTTTGGTAAGCAGAGAAGAGAGACCTCAGCATTCATGTACATAGATCCCTCAAAGTTGCCACCCAGGTTAATAGAGCTGTTAAGAAGGCATATGATGTGTTAGCTATTATTGGTAGAGGGTTTGGGATTTGGAACCATGAGGTCATGCCACAGCTGTACAAAACTTTGGTGCAGCCACACGTGGAATATTGCATACGGTTCTGGTCACCATATTATAGGAAAGATGTGGAAGCTTTGGAAAGGGTTCAGAGGAAATTTATAAGGATGTTGCCTAGTATGTAGGGAAAGTCTTACAAAGAAAGGTTGAGAGACTTGAGACTGTTTTCGTCAGAGAGAAGAAGGTTGACAAATGACTTAATTAAGGCTTACAAGATAATCAGATTGGGTGGACAGTGAGAGCCTAGTATCCTTACATACAGATAAGGAAGGACACCACTTCAACTGGCACAGCAAATCCATCTGAGGACAAGTCAATCAGAGACATGCATGAGAATTCCTAGAAGCATGGCATTCCAACCAGATCTCTATCAACAAACAAATCGAGTCAGTCCCAATCTACCACCCCCTAAGAAAAAGAACAGAAAATGATGTCACTACAGGAAATGACATCACCAACCAAAGAAACCCAAACATATAAATAGAAAACAGGAATTATCAGCAGTGCTTTGCCCTGAGGCCCACTGAAGATGTTACCTAGTAGGGTGACATAACGTCTGGAAATGAACCTTCCAGCTCAGCAAGCAAACCTACATCCATATATTCTAATATTTTAAAATGATCGATATAGATTAAAATGACCTGTACTTCTGTTTTATCTCTCCCTCCTTTCTCAAATGGTTAGACCAATGGCATGTACCTATCATGTTATTCCAGCTGTTCAGTTTACATCCAGCACCACCTTTTTTTAATGTTTTATAAGTATCTCTCTGCCTCAATTAATCAGATTATGCATCATCACTACACTTGCTAGTCAGCACTACACTTTATTCACACTGACACTAAATTGAATTGAATTGAATTTATTGTCACTTGTACCGAGGCACAGTGAAAAGCTTTGTCTTGCGAACAATACAGGCAGATCACAGCGTTAAGTAGCATAAATAAGTAAATAAAAGGGAACAGCAGCAAAAACAAAAACACAGGTACAGGTGAATGTTAAGAGTTTGTGAGTCCATTCAGTATTCTAACAACAAGAGGGTAGAGATTGTTTTGAAACTAGCTGGTGCATGTGTTTAGGCTTCTGTACCTTCTCCCTGATGGTAGAGGCTGTAGAAAAACATTGCCAGGGTGGGATGGTCTTTGAGATTGTTGGCGACCTTCCCTTGACAATGGACCTGGTAGACAAAGTCTATAGATGGGAGGTTGGCCTTTGTGATTGTTCAGGACAAGTTCACCACTCTCTGTAACCGTGTCTGATCTTGAATGGTACAGTTGCTATACCAGATAGTGATACATCCAGACAGAAAATCCTGATGGTGCACCTATAAAAGTTGGCAAGAGTATCTGTCATCATGCCAAATTTCCTCAGCTGCCTGAGGAAGAAGAAGCATTGTTGGGATTTTGTAACCAGTGCATCCGCATAAAGAGTCCAAGAAAGCTTGTTGTGGATGACCGCTCCCAGGAGCTTAACAGTCTCCACTCGTTCCACCTCTGTGCTGTTAATGTGTAGGAGAGCATGAATAACATCCTGCCAAAAATCAAAAAGGAGTTCCTTAGTTTTGCCAGCATTGAGTGCACCATTTTCCCAGGTCTTCCACCTCCCATCTGTAGTCTGTTTCGTCGCCATCTGAGATTCGACCATTTATGTTGGTGTCATCAGAGAACTTGTAAATGGAATTAGTCTGGTATTTGGTGACGCAGTCATGAATATACAGTGAATACAGGAGGGCGCTGTGTACGCACCCCTGGGAGGGTCCAGTGTTGAGTGTTAGTGAGGATGAAATGTTGTCCCCAATCTTCACTGATTGTGGCCTGTGGGTCAGGAAACTGAGGATCTAGTTGCAGAGAGTAAGGGCTTAGTCCGAGATCACTAAGCTTATTAATCAGTTTCGAGGGGATAATAGTGTTGAAGGCTGAATTGTAGTCAATAAGTAGGATTCTTACATCGCTGTTCTTGTTGTCAAGATGTTCTAGGGAGGAGTGAAGGGCAAGTGATATGGCATCTGACGTTGATCTGTTAGTCCGATAGGCAAATTGGAGTGGGTCAAGAGTAGTGGAGAGGCTGGATTTGATTAATGCCATGACCAGTCTTTCAAAGTACTTTCAAAGTACTTACCAAAGTTAAGGCCACTGGGCGGTAGTCATTGAGACATGCTCATGAGCCTTCTTAGGCACAGGGATGATGTTGGCCCTCTTGAAACAGGCACTTTTTGTTACCTGCAGAGACTTATTATTCAGCCTGTCAACACTCCACTCACACCATTTGTATGATCTTTTGATCTCTTTAGCTAAATAAATTATGTGCCTATGTGCTTCTCTTCACTCCACATGACGAAGGAGCAGCGCTCCGAAAGTTTGTGATTTCAAATAAACCTGTGATTTCAAATAAACATAATCTGGTGTCATGTGACTTCTGATTCTTTCTCAATTAGCAGCATTACATTTACTTTCTTCCAACCTACTGGAGTCATTCCTAAAACTATGGAATTATAGAAAATCAAAACCAGAGTATTCAATACCTCTTCAGCTATATTTTTAGGATGTAAGCCAGCACGTTTTTAGAAATTTATCAACTTTTAGTTTTTTAAATTTCACCTATAATCTTCTCTCATTGTAATTATTTTGAATTCCTCTGTTCTACCAGTTACAAATCTTCTGAAGAGTCTTTACATTTCATTTGCTTCTCTGCCCTCTTCAATTTGCTTTTCTTTTCAGAACCCTTGACACTAGCATTCAATATTCAAATACATACTGATGTTCCAAATCAGAGTTTCATTATCCATTTGCAGTACCTCATTATTTGGCTTTCCTGTGCATTGTCTTTTGCGCAGTGTCAATTCGCTATCTCGACAATCAATAACATCTTGAGTCAATCTACCTAGGCTGCTGAGTGTCAGTGAAGGCGTGAATTACAAAGTCGGCAAATAGCTGCTGTACATGTCAAAAATGGAAAATGTGGTGGTAAAACAGTTCTGTTTTAAGTTTCTTTGGATGCTTTTCATTGTCTTACTTCTGTTCACACAAAGATAACAGGCACACAATTAATTTTCAAATGTTCTGATTTAGTTACTGTTCAGATCATTTAAGTGTCTCATTTAAAAACCAAAATTATGAATAATTCCGTGCAAGTAGATACCCATTGTGAATGAAGATTTGGCACATTTCCATTACTAGGTTCATTAAATGAGCGCCCAGAACCATAATTGCCTCTTTCCTGTTGGATCTGTTGTTCCTCCTCCTGTTGCCTGGCATTTGCTTGTATGGTAGCTGTTTGTTCTCATTTGATTATATGTTTTATCTTACAATTAATCACATTGTCTAATATCTGTTTATTTTTGTTCAGTTTCTAAATTATTGCAAAGATGTAATACATGTTGCTGGAAATTACAACATTTTTCCAACCAATGTTTGATATTAGTATTGTAATTTAATACTATGATTTGAGAGCATGCAGTCTGGAAATTTTGGAAAAGGTTAACAAGACGTGAAAACTTTGTTTTGACATACTTTAATTTGAAATACAAGTCCCTTGTATCTCATTTACCTTTTTGCTTTATGATGGAAAGATATCCCAACCCATGCCATGATTTGCACAATTCTCTCTGTTCCTCTTGTCCTCAACTGAGTTTGGACTAATAAATAGTAATAACTCCAATGATGTTGGCAATGAATCTGAGATTGGACATTCCATGTGTTAGTAATCTTGAACAAAATGTTGTGCCTCTGTTCAACATTAGGCCTTAGAGATGGTGCAGGTTAAGTTTACTAGACTGGTACTTGAGATGATGGATAGCAGTTATAGGGAGAGACTTGAGAAACTGAGATTGTTCTCTCAAAACATAAAGAGTTATAGGGAGATTTAATAAAGATGTTTTAAATTATAAAGTTATGAACACTTTCAGTAGAGTGAACAGGAAGGAACTCTTTCCATTGGCAAGAGAATTGATAATAAGATGACATAGATTTAAATAATTGATAAAATAATCAGAGGCAAGATGAGGAGAGTTTTAATGTAGCAAGTAGCTAGATCATATGGAAGAATTGTAGGTCAGAAGTCACACGACACCAAGTTAAAGTTCAACAAGTTTATTTGAAACCACAAGCTTTTGGAGGACTGCCTGTTTGTCAGGTAAAGAGAAGCATACAGGCACAGCATATATAGGCAGAGAGATCAGAAGATCATATGAATGGTGTGAGTGGAGTGTACAGGCTTAATAACAAGTCTCTGCAGGTGACCGAAAGTGTCAGATGGTGTGAGTAAAGTATCAACAGCTGAATAGCAAGTGATGGGATGACCTATGGTCACATGAATTGAGGCATAGAGATGATTACAAAATATTTAAAATAAGATGGTGCTGAAGACAAACCAAATGGCTGGAATAACAAGATACGTGTAACAGTCGCATTCCAAGGGTGTAATCAAAGTAGCTGAAAATGTGTTGCTGGAACAGCGCAGCAGGTCAGGCAGCATCCAGGAAACAGGAGAATCGATGTTTCGGGCATAAGCCCTTCTCCTGAAGAAGGGCTTATGCCCGAAACGTCGATTCTCCTGTTCCCTGGATGCTGCCTGACCTGCTGCGCTGTTCCAGCAACACATTTTCAGCTCTGATCTCCAGCATCTGCAGACCTCCTGTAATCAAAGTAGCAAGTAATCCAAATCTGTACAAACTAATGAAGGTAGAGAGATCATAACAAGTTATCAAGGTGATGGTGTCAAAAAAGGATAGTAGGGTGGATCTTACAAATATAGAACAGTATGCCAGGGTTTTATGTATGTATAAAGAAATTAAAAGAAAGTTTTAAAAGAAAACTGAATATATATATTATATATATATATATAAAGATTTGCAGAACTATGGGGAGAGAACAGCAGAGTTGAACTATTTGGACAACTCTTTCAGAGAGCCAGTATTGGAAAATGAGCTAACTAGCCTCCTCTGCCAAACAATTCAATAATTTTATGATTATTCCTCCAAAGGTTCAATATTTTGTTCTTAGTGCATAATATCCTCACAGAAATGAAATATCATAGCAGTAGTTAAAACATTAGTATGTGACTTCAAAATAATAATAGGTAACCTTGCCATAATGCTGTAGGTGGCACAGGTCTGATATGTCACAGATCAAGTAAAACTTAAAAGTTTTGCATATGGGTTGAGAATCAACACCAGTAAGCCAAATTAATGGTAGTCAGGAAAAGTGCATTAGACAAAAATAGAATGAAGATTAAAGTGGATGGCATCACACTGAAACAAGTCAAAAACTTAGTCTATCTAGCACATAGTTACACCAGGTTACAGTCATCATTTTCTCCAGGTTATCATCTAACAGGTAGTACAAGCTGCTCCTTCATCAAGGAGCTAGTTGATGTGTGCGATCTTCTTGGAGATTCTCTCCACTTTGAGCTAGCAGTTGGTAGTGTTCATGCTCGACATCATATGTATGACATGTAATTACAGGAAGTGATAGATGTAATACAGAAGTTAGAAAAAGGATAGAGATAACCGATAGTAATTTTATGAAAATAAATAGTGCTAACAAGAAAACTCAAACAAACAACAAGGGATATAACCACAAAACATTTTACATTCTATCTCTATACATTCTGTATGCCTCAGAAACCTGAACAAAAAATAAAGATAGAGTCATAGAGTTTTAGAACCCAAAAGAGAAAATGCTGGAAAATCTCAGCAGGTCTAGCAGCATCTGTAAGGAGAGAAAAGAGCTGACGTTTCGAGTCTAACTGACACTTTGTCAAAGAGTTTTAGAGGTGTACAGCACAGAAACAGACCCTTTGATCCAACTCATCCATGCCAACCAGATACCTAAATTAATCTAGTCCCATTTGCCAGCACTTGGCCCATATCCTTGGCCCTTCCTATTCATATACCCATCGAGATATCTTTTAAATATTGTATTGTACCAGCCTCATTCACTTCCTCTGGCAGCTCATTCCATACACGCACCACCCTTTGCATGAAAACGTTGCCCCTTTGGTCCCTTATAAGTCTTTCCACTCTCACCCTAAACCTATGCCCTCTAGTTCCGGACTCCCCCATGCCAGGGAAGAGACCTTGTCTATTTAACCTATCCATGCCCAACATGATTTTATAAACTTCTATAAGGTCACCCCTCAGCCTCTGACGCTCCAGGGAAAACAGCTTATTCAGCATCTCTAACCCTTGCAAAACCCTTGCAAAATCCTTGCAAATCTTTTCTGAACCCTTTCAAGTTTCACAACATCCTTCATATAGGAGGGAGACCAGAATTGGGCACAATGTTCCAAAAGTAGCCTAACTAATGTCCTATATAGCTGCAACATTACCTCCCAACTCCTATACTCAATGTTCTGACCAATAAATGAAAGCATACCAAATGCCTTCTTCACTATCCTATCTACCTGATACTCCATTTTAAGGAACTATGAACCTGCACTCCAAAGTCTCTTTGTTCAGCAACACTCCCCAGGACCTTACCATTAAGTATATAAGTCTTGTCCAGATTTGCCTTTCCAAAATTTTTCTAAATTAAAATCCATCTGCCACTCCTCAACCCATTAGCTCACCTGATCAAGATCCCTTTGTACTCTGAGGTAACCTTCTTCACTGTCCACTACACCTCCAATTTTGGTGTCAACTGCAAACTTACTAGCTATACCTCCTATGTTCACATTCAAATCATTTATATAAATGACAAAAAGCAGTGGACCCAGCACCAATCCTTGAGGCACACCACCGGCCACAGGCCTCCAGTCTGAAAAGCAACCTTTCATTACCACCTTCTATCTTCTACTTTTGAGCCAGTTCTGTAACCAAATAGCTAGTTCTCCCTGTATTCCATGTTATCTAATCTTGCTAATCAGTCTACCTTGTCGAATCCTCATTGAAGTCCATATAGATAACATCCACATGCACTCATCAATCCTCTTCATTGTTTCTTTAAGAAACTCAATCAAGTTTGTGAGACATGATTTCCCATGCACAAAGCCATGTTAACTACCTCTAATCAGTCCTTGCCTATCCAAGTACATAGGAGAAAGTGAGGACTGCAGATTCTGGAGATCAGAGCTGAAGAATGTGTTGCTGGAAAAGCGCAGCAGGTCAGGCAGCATCCAAGGAGCAGGAGAATCGACGTTTCGGGCATAAGCCCTTCTTCAGGAATGTACATGTACATATCCAAGTACATGTAAATCCTATTCATTAGGATTTAACGTAAGGATCTATAAAGAAAGCAGACGCTTTTGAAATATAAATGTTATGATGTATGCTAAAAGTTACACATACAAACACAACACAAATTAAAAATTACTCAAAAATGCAAGCACAAAAATAACTTTTAAAACATCACACTGAGAAAAGAAATGTCAGTATTTGGCTATTTGATCAGAGCTAAAAAGCTGCAGAGATCTCTTCCAGAAGACAAGGTAGAAATCAGCATAAAGAGGAGTTGATCGATTTGACTGAAGCCGCAGAACAATTACAAACAATCTGCAGTGATTGTGTGAAGATGGTGCAAAGCATAAGAACATACAGACATATCATGTCAGTAGATCTCCTTATAGGGAATAACTAAAGGCATCAGTATCAGAAATGGGTACAGTATTGTTTCCGATAGCTGTAGCTCACTGATAATTTAAGAGATCTGGCTATTTGAAGCAATAGCACCCTCCACTGGAAATTATTACATTTTAAATATGCCTGAATTGACTGGACCAATCAAGGAAATCGAGTATATGGCATCATGCAGTCATCCAGTCACAGATGATCATGTTTAAAATTTATTGTTACATTATTTGAAATGCTTATGTGTTAACCAATACAAGGGCAGAGCTATGAATTAAAGTTGACCACTAATGAATCCTGATAGAAGATTTGATTCCCTCACCCATCTATTTCTGGATGCATTATCTTCAAAATCTAATATTCTAACAGCATTTAACTCACGTGAAACCAGAGATTACAATTGCATTGTTTAACAATTTCCACTTGACTTTCATTTTGATTGCCTACATGCTTTTGTGCTGCTCTCTATGCTATTATTTGGATACATTGTGACTGTAAACAGCTGCTCCAAATTCCAACAGAACACAGCAACCAGCTGTCAGCATAAACACAAGGCATTTACAATAAACTCAAGGACAAATCAGTGGACTAAACGCGAAATCTAATTTATCTCAGCATACGTTTTTCTCAAAATTCAATGTGCAGCATAAATGTCAGCTTTAAATTGTGGTGCAATAGCTCCTTTAGACATACATTCTGAGTACACCTAAAAACAATACAGAGGCACCATACATTTTTTAAAATCCTGTTTTAGCGTACATATTCAGTATGACAGTCAGTGGGTAATTTTAACACTGATGTTATCACATAACTTCATATGTCAAGCTCCAACATTACTGAATGGAAAATCTTTGATTTGTGTCAGACTGCAGATTAGATTAGATTACTTTACAGTGTGGAAACAGGCCCTTCGGCCCAACAAGCTCACACCGAGCCGCAAACCACCCATACCCCTACATATACCCCTTACCTAACACTACGGACAATTTAGCATAGCCAATTCACCTGACCTGCACATCTTTGGACTGTGGGAGGAAACCGGAGCATCCGGAGGAAACCCACGCAGACACGGGGAGAATGTGCAAACTCCACACAGTCAGTCGCCTGAGGCGGGAATTGAACCTGGGTCTCTGGCGCTGTGAGGCAGCAGTGCTAACCACTGTGCCACCGTGCTGCCAGTCTTTGTTGTCAATCTTAAAGTTTCTTTGTGAGTGATTGGGTATGGAATGTAATCAAATTATGAAAGTCGTGAAGCATATGGTTCTGAGGCTCCTTGGTTTGATTTTACATGTCAGTCAGTGAGCTATTTTGCATATTTCATTATCTCTACTGATTAGAAAGGTATATGTTTTGATAAGCATGAACAAATTTCATGCTAATTCAGGTTATAATTGAGATGGTAATGTGTTTGGGGGTGGGCTGGCAAAGCTGGGGAAGTTGGAGTAGTGATGTTCAGGAAAACTAAAATTCATGAAAATTTTTGGTGGCCAACTCAGGGATAAGCAATTCTCAGGATCCTAAATTACACCTTTCAGTGAATGCAATATTAAAATTGGCATGATTCAGGAGAGTGGGATCAGTAGGAGGAGCTGATTTTCCATAGTAAGATCTCACATGAGAAATGGGAGAGGAATCTCCAAACAGTTATGATGAAGAATGGCCCAAAACCATTTCTTTGTGACCATATTTTTGGTAAAGAGGGATCTTCAATCAATAATTTCCACAGCAAATCTAGTCTTTGGCCCCTGCCAGGTGAGTATACTTGGCCTGGAAGATTGCTGAGTTTCAGGCTGACCAACTATGGAAAATGTCACAGGGTGAAATTATCAGAGCTGATTAATAAACAGATCAGCTTTTAAATAATGTTACTGAATAGAGACTCATTTCAGCCACGCATATTTAGATTTCATTTCTTTTTGTAATATTATTTTTTCAGCTCTATGTTAATGGTAAATGATAATCACAGTCTCAATTATACACTCACATATATATATGTGCTGACACCTAATGGCTCTAATCTCAAATTGCAAGGCTGATTCCCAGACCCAAAGCATCATACCAGCTTTTCATTACTTTGACAGTTATTTAACACTGTAAATGCCCATTACCATGCCACCTACAAGTACAACAGATACATGTTCCCACTGCAAAAACATGTTCTTACCATCAACAAGAGTCAGATATAGAAAGTTTCAAAGCATTCCCCTCAGGGAATCCTGAGAGACAGCATTTACATGTATTTGGAAAGGGAAGGACTGATTAGAGATAGTCAACATGGCTTTGTATGTGGGAAACCATGTCTCACAAACTTGATTGAGCTTTTTGAAAAGGTAACAAAGAGGATTTATGAGGTCAGAGCAGTGGACATGGTCTATATGGATTTCAGTAAGGTATTCGACAAGATTCGACTGGTTAACAAGGTTAGATCACATGGAATACAGGGAGAACTAGCTATTTGGTTACAGAACTGGCTTGAAGACAGAATTTGGTAATGAATGGTTGCTTTTCAGACTGGAGGCCTGTGACCAGTGATGTGTCACAAGGATCATTGCTGGGTCCACTGCTTTTCATCATTAATATAAATGATTTGAATATGAACATAGGAAGTATAGTTAGTAAGTTTGCAGATGACACCAAAATTGGAGGTGTAGTGGAAAGCAAAGAAGGTTACCTCAGAGTACAACCTGGATCTTGATCAGATGGGCCAATGGGCTGAGAAGTGTCGGATGGATTTTAATTTAGATAAATGTGAGGTGCTGCATTTTGGAAAGGCAAATCTGAGCAGGATTTATATACTTAATGATAAGGTCCTGGGACTGTTGCTGAACAAGGAGATCTTGGAGTACAGGTTCATAGTTCCTTGAAATGGTGTCTCAAGTAGATAGGATAGTGACGAAGGCATTTGGTATACTTTCCTTTATTGGTCAGAACATTGAGTATAGGAATTGGGAGGTCATGTTGCAGCTGTACAGGACATTGGTTAGGCCGCTTTTGGAATATTGTGTGCAAGTCTGGTCTGGGAGAAAGTGAGGACTGCAGATGTTGGAGATCAGAGTTGAGAGTGTGGTGCTGGAAAAGCACAGCAGGTCAGGCAGCATCCGAGGAGCAGGAGGATCGATGTTTCAGGCAAAAGTCCTTCATTAGGAATGAAAGTCTGTCTTCCTCCGTTAGGAAACTTAAAAGGGTTCAGAAAAGATTTACAAGCATGGTGCCAGGATTGGAGGGTTTGCGATATAGGCAGAGGCTGAATAGGCTGGGGCTGTTTTTCCTGGAGCATCAGAAGCTGAGGAGTGACGTTATAGAGGTTTATAAAATCATGAAGGACATGGGTTGGAGGAGTCCAGAACTACAGGTCATAAGTTTAGGGTGAGGGGAAAGATTTAAAAGGGACCTAAGGGGCAGATTTTTCACACAAAGAATGGTGCGTGTATGGAGTGAGTTGCCAGAGGAAGTGGTGGAGGCTAATACAATTACAACATTTAAAGGACATCTGGATGGGTATATGAATAGGAAGGGTTTACAGGGATATGGGCCAAGAGTGGCAAATGAGACTAGATTAATTTAGGATATCTGGTCGGCATGGACAAGTTGGACTGAAGGGTCTGTTTCTGTGCTGTACATTTCTATCACTCTATGACTCTATTTACCTTTGGATGTTTAAAGAGATTTGTAAGTCCCCACCCTAAGATAGGACAAAATTAATGCAGAACACAAAATGTTTCAACTCATGAATATCAAAGATGAATACATTTAACAAATTTCATGATGAGAAAAGTAAGTAAGCTAAAAAGGGAATGCAATTTCAGGTTGCAACTTAAGTGCTATATAACTCTAGTTTAACTTTAAAAGTTGACTATCCAGTATTAATTATTAATTTGCTTATTTACTATTATGGGAATATAACTTCTATCTACTTTTTTTCTTGTAGGTTCATTCTTTCCGTCCTTGAGGCCAACTGAAACTGTCTTCAAAGTAGTATTTTGGCTGGGTTACTCGAACAGTTGCGTAAACCCTATTATTTACTCTTGTAATAGTAAAGAATTTAAACGTGCTTTTATCCGGATTCTGAAATGCCAGTGTCATCGCAGGAGGCGACCAGCTTGGAGGGTTTACAATTACAACTGGAAGATTAATTCTCTTGATCAGCAAAGGAAAGACTCAGTGGATGGTGGCTCTGTTATTTTCAATGGCAATGACAGAAGGTCATCATTGAATTCCAATCCCTGCTTCAGTGATAAGGGTAAGGCACAGAGCTTAGAGATGTGGAACCTTAGGGACTGGAGGCTGTTCCCTACCTTTGGCCATTCTTCCTTGCAGGCCAATGGACCAAAAGAACAATATGATTCACCCAGAAATATAATCAATGGAGAGTACGGAGTCTGTGCTACTTCAACTACACTTTCAACGCAAAACATGAATTTTGGACAACAAGCAATAGCGGAAGAATTTCAACAGAATGTTCAGAGTCATGATATAACAGATATTTAACAAAAGCCAACATTTCCATTTGTAATGACTTGTGATAATGCTGTGTTGCTGTATGTTATATTGTTTACAGTGGTATAAATACACGTAATATAATTCCTACATAAACGTTTTATTCTCAGTTCGATATGTGTACTTATTTATTATTTCAGATGTATATTACCATGGAAGCCTTATATCCTCAGGAAGATGCTTATTGCCTACAATGCATAGTTTGCATTTGAACTAAAGTGTTTTGTTTGTATTAGGTCAGTGATTTAGTCTATATTTCAGTCTATGTATTAAAGGCCATGTTGAATAAAGAGTGTCCCCTAGAAAATTGGAAATGGACATTATTGGAGAATTGGGTTGAAACAAGGACTTTTGCAGATGACCAAAATATGATATACTTGAGAAAAATATGTCTGTAGAACGACTGGTGTTAGATCATAATGTTTTGTTTTCACAATTCCTCCTTTCACCAAATCAATTTGAATTTCACAAGAAGCCATATTGTGTGTTGTTACAGAGAGTGATGAATGGAGACCAGGCCAGAAAGAAATAGACAGACATTGAATCACCTTGCGCACCATTGCCTGTAGTTGGCTATTGATTGTTAATGGTAGAGGCTGGAGAGAAGAGGCAGGTCATCTGTACATTTTAATCAGAGTCAAGAATGAACAGGAGGGACAATTCAATATAGCTTTAAAATGAGAATAACAATGAACAAAGGTTGTTAAACATCGATCTGACAGACTTTTCGTCTTCATAAAATCTGGCAAGCTTATGATGCATCATGTTTTTCTGTGAAAATCATTAAACAACTTTTTTTAAAAAAAACTTCTCCAAAATGAATGATCAGTTTTGTTTTGATTTGGGTTCATTGAAGTAGACTGCACTGGCACTGACTCTACTATATAATAGTTGAGATAGCAAGATTAGAGTC
Source organism: Chiloscyllium plagiosum (assembly GCF_037043375.1). NCBI lineage: Eukaryota > Metazoa > Chordata > Chondrichthyes > Orectolobiformes > Hemiscylliidae > Chiloscyllium > Chiloscyllium plagiosum. The sequence goes on along the minus strand of NW_028270154.1, from coordinate 65,451,027 downwards.
ATAGAGTCATAGATATGTATAGCACAGAAACAGATCCTTCGGTCCAACCCGTCCATGTCAACCAGATATCCCAACCCAATCTAGTCCCACCTGCCAACATCCGGCCCATATCCCTTCAAACCCTTCCAATTCATGTAACTATCCAAATGCCTTTTAAAAGTTACATTCCATATACATACCACCCTCTACTTAAAAAGTTGCCCCTTAAGTCTCTTTTATATCTTTCCCCTCTCACAGTAAACCAATGTCCTCTGGTTCTGGACTCCCCCACCCCAGGGAAAAGACTTTGCCGATTTACCCTATCCATGCCCTTCTTGATTTTGTAAACCTCTATAAGGTCACCCCTCAGCCTATGATGTTCCAGGGAAAATAGCCCCAGCCTGTTCAGGCTCAAATCCTTCAAACCTGGCAACATCCTTGTAAATCTTTTCTGAGCCCTTTCAAGTTTCACAACATCTTTCCGATAGGAAGGAGACCAGAATTGCTTGCTATATTCCAACACTGGCCTAATCAATGTCCTGTACAGCTACAGCATGACTTCCCAACTCCTGTACTCAATACTCTGGCCAATAAAAGAAAGCACACCAAATGCCTTCTTCACTATCCTATCTACCTGCGACTCCACTTCCAAGGAGCTATGAACCTGCACTCCAAGGTCTCTTTGTTCAGCAACACTTCCTAGGATGTTACCAATAAGTGTATAAGTTCTGCCAATATTTGCTTTCCCAAAATACAGCACCTCGCATTTATTTGAATTAAACTCCATCTGCCACTTCTCAACCCATTGGCCCATCTGATCAAGATCCTGTTGTAATCTGAGGTAACCTTCTTTGCTGTCCACTACACCTCCAATTTTGGTGTCATTTGCAAGCTTACTAACTCTACCTCTTATGCTCACATCCAATTCATTTATGTAAATGATGAAAAGTCGTGGATCCAGCACTGATCCTTGTGGCACTCCACTGGTTACAGGCCTCCAGTCTGAGAAATAACCCTCCACCACTACTCTCTGTCTTCTACCTTTGAGCCAGTTCTGTTTCCAAATGGCTAGTTCTCCCTGTATTCCATGCGATCTAACCTTGCTAATCAGTCTCCCATGGGGAACCTTGTCGAACGCCTTACTGAAGTCCAATATAGATCATGTCTACCACTCTGCCCTCATCAATCCCCTTTGTCATTTCTTCAAAAAACTCAATCAAGTTTGCGAGAAATGATTTCCCATGCATAAAGTCATGTTGACTATCCCTAATCAGTCCTTATCTTTCCAAATACATATACATCCTGTCCCTCAGGATTCCCTCCAACAACTTGCCCACCACTGATGTCAGGCTCACTTTTCTATAGTTCCCTGGCTTGTCCTTACCACCCTTCATGAACAATGGCACCATGTTCGCCAACCTCCAGTCTTCCGGCACCTCAGCTGTGATTATCAATGATACAAATATTTCAGCAAGAGGCCCAGCAATCACTTCCCTAGCTTTCCACAGAGTTCTAGGGTACACCTGATCAGGTCCTGGGGATTTATCCACTTTTATGTGTTTCAAGACATCCAGCACTTTCTCCTCTGGAATATGGACATTTTTCAAGATGTCACCATCTATTTCCCCACATTCTATATCTTCCATGTCCTTTTCCACAGTAGATACTATCAAAACTACTCGTTTAGTATCTCCCCCATTTTCTGCAGCTCCACACAAAGGCTGCCTTGCCAATCTTTGAGGGGCCCTATTCTCTCCCTAGTTAACCTTTTGTCCTTAATGCATTTATAATACCCCTTTGGATTCTCCTTAACTCTACTTGCCAAAACTCTTTCATGTCCCCTTTCTGCCCTCCTGATATCTCTCTTAAGTATCCTCCTACTGTCTTTATACTCTTCTAAGAATTCACTCGATCTATCCTGTCTATACCTGACATATGCTTCCCTCTTTTTCTTAACCAAACTCTCAATTTCTTTAGTCGCCCAACATTCCCTATACCTATCAGCCTTTCCTTTCACCCTAACAGGAATATACTTTCTCTGGACTCTCGTTATCTCATTAATGGAGAAAGAAGTAAGTGAACAAAAAAATTCTGTTTTATAAGCCACAAGATGTTTGGAAAATCCACATACAGCATGCAAATGTATTTTTTGTATATAAGCTAGGTGTTATCTTAGAGCAGTCCCTCTGGATGACCATGTGCTCAATAACTCCAGGCAGAGGTTTGTGAACAATGAAGTCAATCAAATCACCCTTGGTAGTGTTCAATGGATCTGCTGCCCTTGTCTTTCTATATGCTAAACGTTTCTGGCTTGATGGTGCTGTTATAGGAAATGTGACAAGTTGTTGTGGTACTTCTTGTATAAAGTACACAGAGCAGTCACTATACACTGTTGGGGGGACAAAGTGAAGATTTAAGATAATGGATGAGCTCCACTGAGCTGTATTGTCCTGGAGTTTATATCAGACTCATGCTGGAAAGGCACAGCAGGTCAGGCAGCATCCGAGGAGCAGGAAAATCGACATTTCGGTCAAAAGCCCTTCATCTCTGTATTGTCCTGGAGACTGTTGAGCGTCTTTAGTTTTGTGGAGACTGCATTACTCCAAATCAGCAGAGGGTATTTCATCACACTCTAGATTTGCATTTTAGAGACTGTGGACAGGCTTTGGGGAATCAAGAGGTGAGTTACATATTTGTCCAGCTTTTTTCCAAAGGAACTGATTGATTTATCATTTTCTGCCTCTTCTGTAACAATTACGTGAATTGTTTTCTCAATTCAATTCAGATCCCCTTTTTGTACTTGCAATGTCCATTTTATAATCATAGGCTAGAACTTTGCCAATACAAGGCAAGTTCCTACAATGAAATGTGGGTTCCAGACCAGGAATAGCTAAACGTCCATTATTGGGTCCTCCATGCTGACAGCTTAATCTGTTCAGTTCTCTTTTTTTTATTCATTCATGAGATGGAAACGTTATTGGCTAGGCCAGCATTTATTGCCTGTTCCCAATTGCCTAGAGGGCAGTTGAAAGTCAACTACATTGCTGTGGGCCTGGAGTCACATGTAAATCAGACAAAGTTTCCTTCCCTAAAGGAAGTAAGTAAGCCAGATGAGTTTTTCCAGCAATCAATTCATGATCATCATTAGATTCTTAATTCCAGATTTATATTGAATTCAAATTCCACCATCTGCCTCGGTAGGATTTGAACCTGGGCACCCAGAACATTCGGTGAGTTTCTGGATCAACAATAATATCACTAGGTCATCGAATCCCACAGATTATTTTCTGTGTCTTGGCTAGTAGGTGGTCCTAGCAATTAGAGGGAAATCTCTCCAGCAATGGCATCAATGCTGCTAACCATGTTTTGTGACCTAGGGCTCCCTTCTTGGACCTTGAAAACAAAGGTCATACACCCTCCCTGTGGATACTGAGAAGTCACTGGAAGGCTGTGTCTGGTAAATGGCCTTCTCATGAGTTGAGGGCAGGTTGCATACCATTTGTTTTTTGCTCATGGTCTGGTTAATAAACCCCAAAAATGGTTCTTTATAAGGCTTTCTGGCTTGTGTTCAGCGGGTGACCAAGTCATGGCTGTTCCTCCTGCTGTTAAAATGGTCCAGCAAAGGCAGGGAGCATTTTCTTTGCAGCTCCCTGACATTATACTGCAGCTACTTCTTTTGCCCTTTGGTAAAATCTTAACAATAGTCTAACTATTAAGTTCCTAACTTTCATCAACCTTATAAAAGACTTTCAGAATTGTAATCATCTTTATAATTTTCCTTCTAGATTTTCTTCTTCCAATGGCAGCAGATGCAAATTTATGAGTAACTTGAACTGTTGAATCCTTCAGACAGCTATCCTTTAAATAGACCTGTACGAAACAAGTGGCATTCAAACAACATTTCTATGTGTGAAGATATTCCAAAGTATTTTACAGATGTGAAAAACAATAAAGCAGACAAGTTGGGGTGAGAGACTAAAGGTATGGAAGAAGAGAAAGGACTTTGGAGGAGAAGGGAGAAATAGAAATGTAAAGGATTTATAAACATTACAGGGACTAAGATAATTGAGAGCTCTATCATTGATTGTAGGTGATGAGCAGGAACAGAAATGGATTGCCCAGTTGCTGTTGAGGGTAGCACTTTCTGTCCCTTCAAATCTCTTTAAGGCCATCCCCAGTGTATTGCTGCTATGAGCACTTGTTCATAAGAGTGGGGTGGAAGGGATTGCAGAAGGCTGAGTATGTCCCCTGATAAAATTCACCCCTTAAAGAGGTTACTAGAACATTTTGCTTCAGTTGCAGCTCAGAACTGTGGAGAACCGGGTTGAAATCAGTCAAAAGGGGTAGTGAGATCCAGGAAATGGAGGACCTTAATTTCAAGGACAGGGGATGAAATGGTAGGAATGACACATTAATGTATGAAAGCATTTCAGATCCTGTAAAAGAAAAATATGATGAATTTGGAACAACCAGGCAAGAAAGAACAATAGGAGCAGGAATAGTCACCTGGAAATAGGAGGGAGATAATCCCCAAACCTGATGGGTACTAAGAGACAGTGCCAAACTGCAGGATGCCAAGACATAAAGCGTCTTCAAAATAAGGGGACAATATAATTCCAATTAGAAACCAAGAATTCAAGAACCAAAGACTAGGACAAAGCTCGTCTAGGGAGGAGTCAATGAAACAGCTGTCTGCAGTCACAGAGCTCATGGAAAAGTGGGGGGATACTGAAAAATTAATGTTACCATGGAAATAGGACTCTCAGGAGAACATCAGGAAGGGAGTGAGCAGAAATGAAGGTGTTGCTCCTGGCCATAGTACCTCTTGAGATCAAATGGAAATGCATATTGATGATTACCACAAAACTGGAATGGAAATGTTAGAGACCGATTGGCTTAGTAGCAATGGCATTAGTTAGATTTTAGTTAAATATGTCTATGTCAAAATGTGGGGAATAGGTATTATTTCCGGATTCGTTCTTGTTTATTGTCCAAGATTACCTTAAATAGATCCCCTTGTACCCTTCCCCATAGCTATTCTCAAGGCGCTGAAGGCATGCAGTTCTGTAGGTATAAAATTTTGGGATTGACTCTAATTGTGAGATTCAAATCAACTACAATCATAGACTGAGTTAAGACAGCCACAGTAAAGGTTGATTGGTTCTGATTAATCACAAGAACCGTTTCAGATGCATGTCTGTTTTCGTAAATTTCACAAGTTTATTACATGTTTTAAAACAAGGAAATAGATTTTTTTATTTCAAAAGTATGCTTTATTCAGAAATCAGCTATAACTCCAAACAGATGTTCTAAATCCATTCTGTGCAGTTTTTGCAGGAGAAAAGAAACTAAATATTAGAATTTTGACACTTGAGCTTTGCTTTGATTGCAAAATAAAGGCATTTTCTCCTTACACAGGACACTATGTTCATTTGTGACACCGAGAGGGTCTGACAAGTTAATGGGCCCTTGTTATACTTTGGCAAAAAAGACCCGATATGGCAGTTTTTCCATACTGTGCCTTGACAGCAGCTGCGCCCAAACTTTAGTGCACCCCTCAGCACCTGGTCTTGAACATTACCCTCTTATCCTTTTAGTCCATAGTCCTCTTCATCATGGCTTATTTCCATTCATTATCTTTTTCTCATAGTTTACAATATATTCTTAGTCATTATTTCAGAATAGCAGGATGCATGTCATCATGTTCTCATGACTGATACTCTGAGGTCACTGTCTTCAATTTACTTAATTGGTGAGAATCCCTGATTAAATCAAACACCTTATCAGTGACTATTTGGTTTTAAAAGCCATCTGTTAGCAAGTATATTTTTTACTACTGGCTATAGATATTGGGATAAGTTACTTTTTAACAAATAATAAATATTCATGACCTTAAAACTATACAATAGAAAACAAATTCAAAAGATTACGATGTAAAGTAATATCACAAACCATGCGGAGTGTGCCCAAAATATTTCAAAAAATATAATGTATAAAAGTACATAACACCAAGCAATGTGTGCATTCAGTTGATACAGTCTTAATATTGTTGAATGAAAGTCAAAAGGGACTACTTCATTACAAATCTATTCAGAGTCGAGAATATGTTGTTGGAAAAGCAAAACAGGTCAGGCAGCATTCGAGGAGCAGGAGAATCGGGCATAAGCCTTTCATCAGTAATGAGGCTGTGAGCCAAGGGGGTAGAGAGGTAAATGGGAGGAGGGTGGGGCTGGGGGGAAGGTAGCTCAAAGTACAATAGGTAGATGAAGGTAATGGTGATGGGTCGAAAAGGAGGGTGGAGCGGATAGGTGGGAAGGAAGATGGACAGATAGGACAGATCATGAGGGTGGTGCTGAGTTGGAAGGTTGGACCTGGGATAAGGTGGGGGGACGAGAAATGAGGATACTGGTAAAGTCCACATTAATCCTATGAGGTTGGAGGGTCCCAAGGCGGAAGATGAGGTGTTCTTCCTCCAGGCATAGGGTGGTTAGGGTTTGGCGATGGAGGAGGCCCAGCACCTGCATGTCCTTGGCAGAGTGGCAGGAGGAGTTAAAGTGTTTGGCCACAGGGCGGTGGGGTTGCTGGAGATGTTCTCTGAAGCGTTCTGCAAGTAGGCATCCTGTATCCACAATGTAGAGGAAACTGCATCAGGAGCAATGGATACAGTAAATGATATCTGTGGAAGTGCAAGCAAATCTCTGATGAAGGTGGAAGGCTTATTTGGGACCTTGGACAGAGATAAGGGGGGAGATGTGGTTGGAGGTTTTGTAATTCTTGCAGTGGGAGGGGAAAATGCCGGGAGAGGAGGGTGGGTTGGTGACGGGCTGTGGACCTGACAAGAGAGCCGCGAAGGAGTGGGCTTTACGGAATGCAGTTAGGGGTGGGGAGGAAAATATATCTCTAGTAGTGGGGTCCGTTGGAGGTGGTGAAAATGGCGGAGGATGATGCACTGTATCCGGAGGTTAGTGGGGTGAAAGCTGAGGACCAGGCAAGTCCTGTTGGGGCTGGCACAGAGTTGATAAGATTAAGCAGGTAAATGTGTGGCTCAAAGATTGGTGTGGGAGAAATGGGCTTGAATTCATGGGACATTGGCACCAGTACAGGGGAAGAAGGGACATGTTCTGAAGGATGGTCTTCAACTAAACTGCGCTCGGATGAGAGTCCAAGCAAATCGCATAACTATGGCTATAGACAAGGCTTTAAACTAAATGTGGGAGGGGGTGGGGGGGGGGTGGGTGTAGGGCTCAGTTGTAGGGGAAATTAGAAAACCAAACTTAAAAGAGGAGGTAAGAGTGTAGAACTCAGGAGAGGTAATTAAAATCTCCAGCACCGACAGAAATAGAACTGAGTGTATGAAAAGTGTTAGCAATCAAGCTTTAAGCAATGAGAAGAGGGAAAGTTAATGCAGGACTGAAGGTTTTATCTCTGAGTGCACACAGTATAAGGAATAAGGTAAATGAGCTTGTGGCACAAATCAAAATTGGCAAGTATGATGTGGTGGGCATCATGGAGACATGGCTGCAAAAGGGATCAGGATTGGGAGCTGAATATTCAAGGATATACATCCTATCGAAAAGATTGGCAGGTGGGCAGAGGGGTGGGATTGCCTTATTAGTAAGAAATGAAATTAAATCAGTGGTAAGAAACAAAGTAGGGTCAGATGGTGTAGAATCTGTGAGGGTAGAATTGAGGAACCACAATGGTAAAAAAAGACCATAAGTGGAGTTATGGCCTCCAAACAGTAGTCAGGAACTGGGGTGCAAGATACACCAGGAGATAGAAAAGATGAATACGAAAGGCAAAGTTACAGTAATCATGGGGGCTTTCAATATGCAGGCGGAGTGGGAAAATTAGGTTGGTAGTGGATTGCAAGAAAAGAAATTTGTGGCATGTCTACGAAATGGCTTTTTGGAGAAATTTGTGATGGACCCCACTAGGGAACAGACAATGCTGGATTTATGTTATGCAATGAGGCAGACTTGATAAGGGAGCTTAAGGCGAAAGAAAACTTATGGGGCAGTCTTTGCAATATGATTGAACTTACTCTGCAATTTGAGAGTGAGAAGATGGAATCAGAGGTAACAGTATTATAGCTGAATAAAGGCAACCACAGAGGCATGAGGGAGGAGCTGGGTAGAATTGACTGGGAGAGGAGCCTAGCAGGAAAGACAGTGGAACTATAATAGCAGGAGTTTCTGGGAATAATTCAGGAGACACAACAGAGATTCATCCCGAGAAAAGAGAAGCATAATATAGGGAGGCTGAGGAAACAATGGCTGACGAGGGAATTCAAGGATAGCATAAAAGCAAAGAGAAAGCATATAATGTGGTGAAGGGCAGTGGGAAACCAGAAGATTAGGAGACTTATAAAGATCAACAGAGGGCAACAAAAAAAGAAATAAGGAGGGAGAAATTAAATACAAGGGTAAGCTAGCCAGTAATATAACTAAGAATTTCTTTAGATATATAAAAGAGAGGCAAAAGTGGAAATAGAGCCACAAGAAAATGATGCTGGAGAGATAGTAGTGGGGAATAAGGAAATGGCTGAGAAACTGAATAATTATTTCACCTTTGATGTCAAGGGCTATCACTCTCATCTCACCTCTGGAATTTAGTTCCTTTATCCCTGTTTGAACAAGGCTGTAATGAGGTCAGGAGCTGAGTGGTGCTGGCGGAACCCAAACTAAGTGTCGCTGAGCAGGTGCTACTTGATAGCACTGTTGATGACATCTTCCATCATTTTACTGATGATCAAGAGTAGACTAATGGGGCAGTAATTGGCTGCATTGGATTTGTCCTGCTTTTTATGTAAGGGACATACCTGAGCAATTTTCCAATTGCCAGGTAGATGCCAGAGTTGTAACTGTACTGGGAGATGCTTGGCTAGAGGAGCAGCACGTTCTGGAGTATATGTCTTCAGTACTGTTGCCAAATGTTGCCAGGGTCCATGGAGTTTTTGCAGTAGTCAGTGCGTCCAACTGTTTCTTAATATTATGTGGGGTGAATCGAATTGGCTGCAGACTGACATCTGTATTTCTGGAGGAGGCCAAGTTGGATTATCCAATTGGTACTTCTGGCTAAAGATTGCTGCAAAAGCTTCAGCCTTGTCTTTTGCACTGACCTGCTGAGCTCTTCCATCATTAAAGATGGGGGTATTTGTGGAGCCTGCTCCTCCAGTGAGTTGTTTAATTCGCCACCATTTATGGCTGGATGTAGTAGGACTGCAGGATACCAGATCTGATCCATTGATTATGGGATCACATAATTTGGTCTATCATTTATTGCTTAAGCTGTTTGGCGTGCAAGTGGTCCTGTTTGGTGGCTTCACCAAGTTGACACCTCATTACCTCAGGTATTCCTGGTGCTGCTTTTGGCATGGCCTCCTGCACTCTCTATTGAACTAGCATTGATACTTGATGGTAAAGGTTAAATGGGGAATAGAACATAAGAACTAGGAGCAAGGGTAAGCTGTTCAGCCCTTCATGCCTGATCTGCCACTCAATACCATCATGACTAATCTTTTCGTGGACTCAGCTCCACTTACTGTGCTTTCACCTTATCCCTTAATTCCTTTATTTTTCAAAAAAGTATCAACCTTAGCTTTAAAAGCGATTACTGAAGTAACGTCAACTATTTCCTTGGGCAGGGAATTCCATAGATTAATAACCCTTTGGGTGACGAAGTTCCTTCTCAGTTCAGTTCTAAACCTGATTCCTCTAATCTTGACGTCCTCTTGTCGTCATCTCACCTACCAGTGGAAATATCCAATCTATTTCTATTTTATTGATTTTCTTTATGGCTTTAAATGTTTCTATAAGATCCCCCCACATTCTTCTGAATTGTAATGAGTATAATTCCAATCTACTCAGCCTGTCCTCATAAGCGAACCCCCCTCAACTCTGGAGTTAACCTAGTGAACCTCCTCTGCACCCCCTCCAGTGCCAGTACATCCTTTCTCAAGTAAGGAGACCAAATCTGCACACAGTACTCTAGGTGTGGCCTCACCAGCTACTTTTACAGCTGCAACATTACCTCTCTGCTTTTAAACTCAACCCCTTTAGCAATGAAGGACAAAATTCCATTTGTTTTCCTAATTACTTGTTGTACCTGCAGACCAACCTTCTGTGATTCATGTACAAGGACACCCAGGTCCCTCTGCATAGCAGCATTTTACCATTCAAGTAATTATCTATTTTGCGGTTACTTATACCAAAATGTATGACTTCACATTCACTAACATTGTATTCCATCTGCCAGACCCTTGCCCATCACTCAATGTATCTATGTTCCTCCGCAAAGTTTCACAGTCCTCTGCACACTTTGCTCTGCCACTGATCTTAGTGTCATTGGCAAATTTTGACACTGTACACGTGGTCCCCAACTCCAAATCATCTACATAAATTGGAACTAATTGTGGTCCCAACACCAATCCCTGAGGCACACCACGAGTCACTGATTGCCAGCCAGAATAGCACTCACTTATCTCCACTCTTTGCTTCCTGTCTGCCAACCAATCCTCTATCCACGCTAATACTCTACCCAAACACCATGCATCCGTATCTTATGCAGCAGCCTCATGTGTGGCACCTTGTCAAAAGCCTTTTGGAAATCTAGGTACATCACATCAACAGGGTCCCCGTTGTCCACCTTGCTTGAAATGTCTTCATAGAATTCCAAAAGATTTGTGAAGCATGACCTGCCCTTCATGAACCCAAGCAGCATCTGCACAATGGGACAATTTATTTTGAGATGCGCTATTTCTTTCATGATAATAGACTCAAACATCTTCCCCATTATAGAACTCACTGGTCTTTAATTCCCCACCTTTTGTCTACTTCCCTTTTTAAGCAGTGGTATCACAGTTGCTATTTTCTAATCTGCTGAGACTGTCCCAGAATCCAGCGAATTTTGGAAAATTACCACCAGTCCATCTGGTATTTCTCCCTCCAATTCTTTTAGTACCCTGGGATGCATTCCATCAGGACCAAGAGGGGTATCTATCCTTAGCTCCATTAGGTTCCCAACACTAACTCTTCCTTAAAAATAATTGTTTCCAAGTCCTCACCTATCTTCGTCTCTTTGTCACCTACTGGCATGGACCAGGTATGAATGAATCTGTACGAATCTGCCAGGTCATGAGGTTACATGCTGAAAACAAAAAGTGCTGGAGATTCCAGTGAGTCTATGTGGAGAAAGCAAGCTAAGTAGGTGATTCCATCCTCTCTCCACTTGTCCAGACCCTGCCCACCTACATCAACTATTCCACTGATGCCCACCACCATATTGACAGTTTCCAGTTCTCTGGCCCTAACTGTCTTCTGTTCACCATGGATGTCCAATCTCTTTATACTTCCATTCCCTAGTAGATGGTCTGAGGGCTCTTGGCTTCTTCCTCGTACAGAGACCTGAACAATCCCCATCCACCACCATTCTCCTCCACTTGGCTGAACTTGTTCTCTCGCTGAACATTTTCTACTTTTATGCATCTCACTCTGCCAAGTCAAAGGAGTGGCTATGGCCACTTCAGTCCCATACCTGCCTCTTTATGAAGTATGTGGAATTATCCTTTTTCCAGTCCTACAGTAGGCCCCTCCCACAACTCTTTCTTTGGTACATTGATGACTGTTTCGTTGATGCTTCATGCTCCTGCCTCAACCTTGAAAATTTTTTATCATACTGCCTCCAATTTCCACCCCACTATGACTTTCACATCATCCATTTCCAACACTTCCCTTCCTTTCCTTGATCTCTCTGTCTCCATTTCAGAGAATAAATTGTCCACCACCATCCACTACAAAGCCTCTGACTCCCATAGCTTCCTTCACTACAGCTCTTTCCACCCCATATCCTGCAAGGATTAAATCCTATTCTCCCAGTTCCTTCCCCTACATCATATCGGTTTGTACGATGCCACCTTCCAGAACAGCGCTGATGACTTGGCTTCCTTATTCCATAACCGTGGTTTCCCACCTACTGTGGTTGACAGGGCCCTCAACTGCTTCCAAACTATTAACTGTGCTTCTGCCCTTGCTCCTTCCTATCACTCCCAACAGAGTGATCACGTCCCCCTTGTTCTCATTTTTCACCCCACCAGCTTCCACATTCAAAGGATCACTCTCGGCCATTTCAGAGAACACCAGTAGAATGCCACCACCAAATACATGCTCCCCTCACACCCACTGTCTGCATTTCACAGGGATCATTCCCTCTGAGACACCCTAGTTCAGTCCTTGACCACCAACACCACTATCCCTTCCTATGACATCTTCCCATGTAACCGAATATGCAACACCTGCCCCTTCACCTCCTCCCTGCTAAACATCCAATGGACGAAACAATCTTTCCAGGTGAAGCAGCATTTCATCTGTACTACTTCCAATCTTGTGTATTGTATTCACTGCACCCAATGTGGCCAACTCTACATTGAAGAAACAAATGCAGACTGGGTGCCTGCTTTGCAGAACACCTCGGTCTGTCCGCAAGCAAGACCCCAACGTTCCCATAGCCAGTCGTTTGAACACAGCATCTTGCTCCTATGCCCACTTGTCTGTTTTTGGCATGATGCAATGCTCCTGCAAACCACAGCTCAAACTGGAGGAGATACATTTAATCTTCAAACTAAGCAGTTTACAATCTTCTGTGCTCAATATTGCGGTCAACAACTTCAAATTGTGAACCCATTCCTTCACTTTTAGCTTTGCTTGTTGCATTCTCTGTAATCCTCTCTCCATTCTCTCTACCCTAGTGGGACTGTCTATTTTTTCCACTCTGGCAGTTAGACACACCATTGTTCTACCATTCTCTCATTCCAATCACTTAATCTGAACTATCAACATAATTTCTCCCCCAGCATTCCAAACACTGCATCCCCCACTTTTGCAGAAATGCTACCCCCTCCATACTTCACTTCAGTGAACAGTCATCTAGCCTCGAAAGGTTAGCTTACTTTTTCTTCATGGAAGCTGCCTGACCTGTTGTGATCTCCAGCACTTTTTCTTTTCAGTTCAGATTCCAGCATCTGTAGAACTTTGCTCTGAGATTACAATTCCATTGCTGTTGATGACCCAAAGCACCTCAAGTGTGCCCAGACTTGAGTTGCTATATCTATCCAAACTCTGTCCCATTTAGCATGGTGATATTGTCACATAGCACAATGGAGGTTAATCTCAATATGATGGACTTCATTTCCATAAGGAAAGTACGATGGTAACTTACCAATACTATCTGGGGCAGATGCATTTACAGCTGGCAAGTTGGGAAGGATGAGTCAAGTATGTCTTTGTCTCCTGTTGGATCCCTCACCACCTGCTGCAGACCCAGTCTGTCAACTATGTCTTTTAGGACCCAACCAGCTTGATCAGTAGTACTACTACCAAACCACTTGGTGGTGGACATTGAAAGGTTCCTCATGGGAGACTGATTAACAAGGTTAGAAAACATGGAATACTGGGAGAACTAGCCATTTGGATACAGAATTGGCTCGAAGGTAGAAGACAGAAGGTGGTGGTGGAGGGTTGTTTTTCAGACTGGAAGCCTGTGACCACTGAATGTGCCACAAGAATCAGTGCTGGGTCCACTGCTTTTCATCACTTACATAAATGATTTGGATGTGAACATAGGAGGCATAGTTAGTAAGTTTGCAGATGACACCAAAGTTGGAGGTATAGTGGACAGCAAAGAAGGTTACCTCAAAGTACAATGGGATCTTGATCAGATGAGCCAATAGGCTGAGGAGTGGCAGATGAGTTTAATTTAGATAAAGGTGAGGTGCTGCATTTTGGAAAGGCAAATCAGGACAGTACTTACATACTTAGTGGCAAGGTCCTGGGGAGTGTTGCTAAATGAAAAGACCTTGGGGTGTAGGTTCACAGTTCCTTGAAAGTGGAGTCATAGGTAGATAGGATAGTGAAGAAGGTGATTGGTATACTTGCCTTTTTTGTCAGAGCATTGAGTAAAGGAGTTGGGAGATCATGTTGCAGCTGTACAGGACATTGGTTAGGCCACTTTTGGAATATTGTGTGTAATTCTGATCTCCCTCCTACAGGAAGAAAGTTGTGAAATTTGAAAGAGTTAAAAAAAAGATATACAAGGATGTTGCCAAGATTGGAGGGTCTGAGCTATACGGAGAGGCTGGATAGGCTGGGGCTGTTTTCCCTGGAGCACCAAAGGCTGAGGGGTGACCTTATAGAGGTTTATAACATCATGAGGGACATAGATAAGGTACATAGACGGGGTCCTTTCTCTAGAAGTATAAAACTAGAGGGCATAGGTGTAAGGTGAGAGGAGAAAGATTTAAAAGTGACATAAAGGGCAACTTTTTCATGCAGAGGGTGGTGCATGTATGGAATAAACTGCCAGAGGAATTAGTGGAGGCTGATACAATTACAATGTTTAAAAGTCATCTGGAAGGGTATATAAATAGAAAGGGTTTAGAGGGATGTGGACCAAGTGCTGGCAAATGGGTCTAGATTAATTTAGGATATCTGGTGGGTGTGAATGAGTTGGACCGAAGGATCTATTTCCATGCTGTACTCCTCTATCACTCGATAAGATCCCAATCCAGAGTCCATTTTGTGCCCTTGCCATCCTCAGTGCTTCCTCTAAGTGTTGTTCAACAAAGGGGAGTATCATCAGCCGAGGTAGGATGCTACATGATTATCAGAAGATTTCTTTGCCCATGTATTTCCATATTACAGTCGCCACACACTCAGGATCATCCTCATTTTTCTTCTCTTATGAGGTTGATAATTGCATGCGTGATGCCTACTTGTCGTTTCACCAACTGTATTGTTCTGACACTGGCCATGGTTTATCCTCTCATGGCTGTGCTCTTTCATTATCATGGACAAGCAAAATAGTGCAAATGCTAGAAATCTGAAGTAAAAACAAAGTATTGCAGTAGTTCAGCAAGTCTGTTCTTCAGAACTAAAACCCATTGGAATTGTTTTTTGTGTGCTGTGGAGAGTGGGAGGAAGAGCAGTGGAACAGGTTGTTAGGGTGCCCAGAGCAAAAGACAAAAGAGTTCCTAATGGTGGTGAAGAAGAGATAGAGATGTACATTGGGTATAAATGAAGGTGTGGAAAGGAGAAAATGAGTTGTCTCTGCTGACAGTAAAGTCAACAAGATACAAACAAAATACAACTGTATGTATATGGGTGGTATATGTGTGTTGGGGTTGGAATGATGTAAGAAACATCTAGGGTACAGAGGTCATGCAACAATGTTGTGGAATTCAATATTGAGTCCAATTGGCTGTAAAGTGCCTAAGTTGAATATAAAGTGCTGTTCTTCCAGCTTGTGTTGGGCCTCCCTGGAACTCTGTTGCAGGCATAAGTCAAAAATGTTTGCATAGAAGCATGATTTATTGAAATGCCAAGCAACTACAAGATCAGGGTCAGTGGTGTTCTGCAACACTGACACCAATCTGCATTTGATCTCACCAATGTATTGGAGACTGCATTGTGAGCAGGGAGTGCAGTAGACCAGACTGAAATAAGTAAAACGCAGCTTCACCTGGAAAGTATGATTCGGGTCTTGAATAGGCAAGTATTACACCTTCTTTGATTACATGGCAAGGTGCCATAGGGAGTAAGGAAGCTTTAAGAGAACTTAAAGAGAACTGAACTATATCATGGAGGGAATGGCCCTGGTGAAATGCTGACAGTGGAAGGTGTTTGGTGGTGGTATTCTGCTGGAGGTGGTGAAGCTGAAAGAATTATCTATTGAATTCAGAAACCTATGAGGTGGAAAATGAGGAGAAGGAAAACACCATCATTCTGGGAGGATGGGAGAAGGATAAGAGCAAAAATGCTGGAGATGGGCCAGACATAATTGTTTGTCATGCCAACCCCATGGTTAGAGAGCTGGAGAACCATCAGGAGGATGCTGCCTGGCTTGTGTTCTTTCAGCCTCCTGCCTGCCTACTGCCAGCTATGGTGGCAGGGGTGGAGAGGGTTGTGGAATTAATCAGTTTGAAGAAAAAGGACATTGTTTTGGAGTGTCAGAGAATTATCCAATTATTAATAATGCCCGTATACAGACCTTGTGAAATTGACAAATACTGGTTTATTTCACGATACCTTGTGCCAATGTTCCATCCAGTAGCTCAGCAGACTCAAGGGTTTCAAAAGGAGTGCAGGCTGCATATCCCGCTAGCATTTGTTGGTCTGAGGGTCTGAATGAGGACCTGTCAGTATAGAGGATTAGGTCAGGGTTGTCTAATGGTGTCTCAAAGAGGTCAGGGCGTGGGGTGCCAACCTATTGAAATAGGTCTAAGCAGTCATGGTCTTCTGCTTGGGGGTTTATGGGTGACAGGAAGAAGGGTAGCGGGGTTTAAAGTGGGGGCACTCTGAAGGGAAAGGGTAGTACAGGATAGTAGTGTGACCTCATAGCCTGTTCTCCTAATGGCTGTGAAATGTTGAGTTTCTGCGAAATTAAGCAGCAGGGAGACTGAATGGTGAACCAAAACAGTGCATGGATAATCCAGCACAATAGAGGTGGACTTCTCTCCCATTACAGCGGTGACCACCACAGCTCTTAAACAGGCCGGCATTCCCCTTAGAACAGGTGGCAATTGTACAGAGTAAAAGGCTACAGGGCACTGGAGATCCCCATGCATTTGGGTCAAAATGCCAGATGCATATCCCTCTTTTTCAGTCACATTGAGTTGAAATGGCTGTATATAGTCAAGGACCCCTAGAGCAAGAGCAGTACTTAAAAGTTGGTTGAGTTCTTTAAAAGCGTGCTCCATTTCAGGTGTTGGTTGCTTTGGCGAGGATGCCTTGCATAGGCATCGTGGCATGGTGCTCAGGTAACCAGGGTCTGCAGTAGTTGATCATGCCCAAGATAGCGAGCAGTTCAGTTTGTGTGGTAGGTGGGGAGAGCTTAGTAATGGCTGTTATGCACTCCTTCAACAGTGCTCTGAGGCCATGGGAAGGTTTATATCCCAGGTAGCGTATTGTGCCCTTACAAAGATGCATTTTATCGATGGAGACTGTGTCCATCCTGTGCCAGGCAGTGAAGCAGGGTGACAGTGTCCTTCATGCAAGCATTAGTGAAAGTGGAGGCTAATAATAGATCATTAGTGTTTTGTAGCAAGGTGCTTTGACATAGCAAGTGTAGGGGTCTGAGCATCCGGTGGACTGCGGAAGCATATACCATGGGGCTCTCCATATCCCCTTGGGGAAGCCGTGTCCATGTGTATTGGTGGCCACTGTAACTAAAGGCGAAAAGATATTGGCTTTCAGTGGACAACTTGATGGAGAAAAAGGCTGATCAGAGATCAGGCATGGAAATGCAAATGGCTGAGGCAGGAATGCTGGTGAGGATGGAGTTTGTGTCGGTGACCACTGGGGAGCAGGGAATAATGATAGAATTGATTGTCCATACATCCTAAACAAAACACCATTTTCCTAGTCTGCCAGGTTTAGGGATAGGCA
Organism: Chiloscyllium plagiosum; assembly: GCF_037043375.1. Taxonomy (NCBI): domain Eukaryota; kingdom Metazoa; phylum Chordata; class Chondrichthyes; order Orectolobiformes; family Hemiscylliidae; genus Chiloscyllium; species Chiloscyllium plagiosum. The sequence goes on along the minus strand of NW_028270154.1, from coordinate 65,433,610 downwards.
GGATGGGTGTACTGCAGGGGCTTGTTGTAGGCACTAGAATGCCTTGTTGTAGGAGGGAATCAATGACAGGCTTAATTCACTCCATTACTTCTGGCAGCAGAAGGTACTGCCATATTGACGGTTGTACAGCTCCCCCTTTAACTGTGACCATATGTGGTGGGGCGGATAGCACCAAGTCCATATGATGCGAATGCTGTGCCCACAGCAAGGCCGGACTTCAGTCAGCAGCAAGAGGTTTTCATAGGAGGGGGCAGTCACAGGTGGCTGTTTAGTGAAGGTAGCCTCCACTGATGTGAAGGTGCAGCGCGTGCAAAACTCTTCCTGCCCTAACCGGGGAACCTGAGTTAAGAGGGGCTTTCTAGGGTAAAGGGGTGCAATGTGCAGGGGTCATTGTCATAATCTAGTTATCATGGGTTCCATGTCTTTGGGAAGTCAAGGCACCTTAATGATAATGGGGATATGTGGAACCGAGGCAGGGTCGTGGTAGAACAATATTGTCAATTCAGTATTGAGCAGGACTTCCACAGCTACTCCCTCGAGTCCACCAAACAAAGTCCAGTCTGTACTATCTGGGAAGTCAAAGCGAGGTGAGGCGTCAGCAAGTGCAGAGTTGGATGATCTCGGTTCATGTGGGACTAAGGCAGTACAGTGAAATTGACATAGTAAGTGACTCATCAGAACTGCCCAGTGCAGGAAGGAGGTACTGGGGGATGGAGGGGCGGTGAGCTAGAGGGAAAAGAGCGGGTCAAGGAGGGCACGCATGACCAAGTGAAAATATTATTGACAGGGGGGTGTGGATCCGCCTGCTGGCAATAGCAGCTGGTAGCATAGAGTAATGAAATTCAGGAATCTCTAAAGTGAGACCCTGGGGAGAGCAGTGAATGGTGCCGTTTAATTTACAGTGTCTGACAGCCCAGCAGGGCTACAGGACAGGATGAGAAAATTATAGTTAGGTCAGTGACAGCCACAGATCTGATGCTAAAGGGGACTGGATTTGAGAGTGGCTCTACCATGGGTATGAATCAACGAGGTAAAAACAATGACTGCAGATGCTGGAAACCAGATTCTGGATTAGTGGTGCTGGAAGAGCACAGCAGTTCAGGCAGCATCCAAGGAGCAGCGAAATCGACATTTCGGGCAAAAGCCCTTCATCAGGAATAAAGGCAAAGAGCCTGAAGCGTGGAGAGATAAGCTAGAGGAGGGTGGGGGTGGGGAGAAAGTAGTATGGAGTACAATAGGTGAATGGGGAGGGGATGAAGGTGATAGGTCAGGGAGGAGAGGGTGGAGTGGATAGGTGGAAAAGGAGATAGGCAGGTAGGACAAGTCCGGACAAGTCATGGGGACAGTGCTGAGCTGGAAGTTTAGAACTAGGGTGAGGTGGGGGAAGGGGAAATGAGGAAACTGTTGAAGTCCACATTGATGCCCTGGGGTTGAAGTGTTCTGAGGCGGAAGATGAGGCTTTCTTCCTCCAGGCATCTGGTGGTGAGGGAGCGGCGGTGAAGGAGGCCCAGGACCTCCATGTCCTCGGCAGAGTGGGAGGGGGAGTTGAAATGTTGGGCCACAGGGCGGTGTGGTTGATTGGTGCGGGTGTCCCGGAGATGTTCCCTAATGTAGAGGAGACCATATCGGGAGCAACGGATACAATAAATGATATTAGTGGATGTGCAGGTAAAACTTTGATGGATGTGGAAGGCTCCTTTAGGGCCTTGGATAGAGGTGAGGGAGGAGGTGTGGGCACAGGTTTTACTGTTCCTGCAGTGGCAGGGGAAGGTGCCAGGATAGGAGGGTGGGTTGTAGGGGGGGGCGTGGTAGTCACGGAGGGAACAGTCTTTGCGGAAGGCGGAAAGGGGTGGGGAGGGAAATATATCCCTGGTGGTGGGGTCTTTTTGGAGGTGGCGGAAATGTCGGCGGATGATTTGGTTTATGCGAAGGTTGGTAAGGTGGAAGGTGAGCACCAGGGGTGTTCTGTCCTTGTTACGGTTGGAGGGGTGGGGTCTGAGGGCAGAGGTGCGGGATGTGGACGAGATGCGTTAGAAGGCATCTTTAACAACGTGGGAAAGGAAATTGCGGTCTCTAAAGAAGAAGGACATCTGGTGTGTTCTGTGGTGGAACTGGTTCTCCTGGGAGCAGATCCGGCGGAGGCGAAGGAATTGGGAATACGGGATGGCATTTTTGCAAGAGGTAGGTGGGAAGAGGTGTAATCCAGGTAGCTGTGGGAGTCAGTAAAAATGTCAGTGTCAAGTCGGTCGTCATTCATGGAGATGGAGAGGTCCAGGAAGGGGAGTTCCACCCTGACCTTAAATTTACCTGGACCATCTCTGACACCTCCCTCCCCTTCCTGGACCTCTCCATCTCCATTAATGATGACCGACTTGACTCTGACATTTTTACAAACCCACTGACTCCCACAGCTTCCTGGATTACACCTCTTCCCACCTACCTCTTGCAAAAATGCCATCCAGGAGGACCAGTTCCACCACAGAACACACCAGATGGCCTCCTTCTTTAGAGACTGCAATTTCCCTTCCCACTTTGTTAAAGATGCCCTCTAACGCATCTCGTCCACATCCCGCACCTCTGCCCTCAGACCCCACCCCTCCAACCGTAACAAGGACAGAACGCCCCTTGTGCTCACCTTCCACCCTACCAACCTTCACATAAACCAAATCATCCGCCGACATTTCCGCCACCTCCAAAAAGACCCCACCACCACCACCCCCCCCACCCCTTTCCGCCTTCCGCAAAGACCGTTCCCTCCGTGACTACCTGGTCAGGTCCACGCCCCCCTACAACCCATCCTACCATCCTGGCACTTTCCCCTGCCACTGCAGGAACAGTAAAACCTGTGCCCACACCTCCTCCCTCACCCCTATCCAAGGCCCTAAAGGAGCCTTCCACATCCATCAAAGTTTTACTTGCACATTCACTAATATCATTTATTGTATCCGTTGCTCCCGATATGGTCTCCTCTACATTGGGGAGACTGGGCGCCTCCTAGCAGAGCGCTTTAGGGAACATCTCCGGGACACCCGCACCAATCAACCACACCGCCCTGTGGCCCAACATTTCAACTCCCCCTCCCACTCTGCCGAGGACATGGAGGTCCTGGGCCTCCTTCACCGCCGCTCCCTCACCACCAGATGCCTGGAGGAAGAAAGCCTCATCTTCCACCTCGGAACACTTCAACCCCACGGCATCAATGTGGACTTCAACAGTTTCCTCATTTCCCCTTCCCCCACCTCACCCTAGTTCCAAACTTCCAGCTCAGCACTGTCCCCATGACTTGTCCGGACTTGTCCTACCTGCCTATCTCCTTTTCCACCTGTCCACTCCACCCTCTCCTCCCTGACCTATCACCTTCATCCCCACCCCCACTCACCTGTTGTACTCTATGCTACTTTCTCCCCATCTCCACCCTCCTCTAGCTTATCTCTCCACACTTCAGCCTCTTTGCCTTTATTCCTGATGAAGGGCTTTTGCCCGAAATGTCGATTTCGCTGCTCCTTGGTTGCTGCCTGAACTGCTGTGCTCTTCCAGCACCACTAATCCAGAATCTACCATGGGTATGCCAGAGACACCCACAGTGTGGACTGTTTCAGAACTGAGGGGAAGTTCCGCAGAGGGAGGTGCAGACAGGTGGGTGCCCCCAGAGTCCATCAAAACCGACTCCCTACCTCCACATCCATCATTGGATTCTCAGACAGGGGGTGTGAGAGATGTATAGAGGCAGCCTACAAAACCTTCCTCCCATGACAACCCTAGGGTCTCTGGGGGTGGGGTAATGGCTCGTTCATATTATATAGGCAGCCTGCTGAGGCGGCTACCACGGAGGAGCCTGATTTCATTGTGCTTATGAGGGAAGGGGGAGGGTGGAAGCATTCGGCTGCTGCTAAGTGGCAGCTGCCCAGCAATCGTTTGCCCAGTGACCCCACTTTCCACAGATTCTACACTGGTCCCTAGTTCTATCATGATGCCACTGGGCCTGGCTGTGACTCCCTCTGTGGTGTTCTGGCTGTATGAGCGCGGGGTATGCCTCCCTCTCTTTCTTAATCTCAAACAGCCCCTGTCTATACAAATTGTTTAGAGTGGTTAGTATAACCCCCCCCCCCCCCCCCCCACCCTGCTCAGTTGTCTGCTAGGTCAAAATTTTGTGACTTGTAAACTTGAGCATGCCAGGGCAGTTTACGAGTGTTTGGACAGCTAATCTTTCATTTTCTAGTAAGGGTTTGCCTGCGGAAAAGTCCCAGACATCTTTGAAGTGGGCAATGAAATCAGGGACGGGCTCATTTGCCTTCTCCAGGCAATGGGTAATGACTCCGAAGTCAGCCTGTTGCCTTGCAACTACCTTAATGGCACCTTTGACATTATTTTCTAACCAGGTATTGCACTCGTGCAGTCTTCCAAAGCTCGGTGGAAAATTAAAGCGATGGTTGGACAGGTGCACAGTGACTCCCGTAGGCCAATTACAATAGAGACTAGATGTCTTGAGGTAAACAATTGTAAATAGTGCAGATTTGAAATAGCCAATTATGGAATGCTATCGGACGCTTCAGCAATTCCAGGGCATCCAGGACCTTAGCATGAGTCCAGGGCTCGTCAAAAGGCATTGTGCCTATCATGATGCAGGAGTGTTGGTGCTTGAGGGTCTCCAATCTCAAAACAGTGATGCCACTGCAGGTACTTTTTATGCTTTGCATGGGGTTATTGGTGCTGGGTTCTATGCCTGGCATCCCTTCCCGTGCCTCCTTCTGGGGTTGTGAGGCAACAAAAGCAGCAACCTCATTATGAGTGGGTCTGGTTCTGGGGTTGGGAGGGGAACTTTAGGATACTGGGTGTGTATGGTGGCGGGCAGTGGGCAGGGAGTCCAGGGAGATTGTAGTATCTGGAGCCTGGTGGCGCTCTTTAATTTTAGGGGGCTGGTGGTCCTGTGCGACTTCTTTAAGTTTATCTACGCACTGAAGCATGTTCTCAGTGTCCAAGGAGGGATCCGTGTGTCCAGCCGCAACACTCGTCCTCCAACAGTCAATTTTATCTATCATAAAGGAGCCTCCATATGGGCAATTCCCATGTGACCATGTGTACAAATTGCCACTGAAGGGGATCAGATATCTACTGTCTCCTGTTTCCTTCAAAACCATGTCTGCCAGTGACTTGCAGCACATGTATTTACTATGGCTCCTCTGAATTTTCCATGATAGAATCAATGGCCGCGGACAACTCTCACTGGCAGGAGGAGGCAGAGCTGTCCTCGGGGGCAGTCTGTCTCCGGACAGTTTCAAATTCTGCAACTCCATTCCCCTCTGGCTGATCGAGCTGAGAATAAAGAACAGGCTGCAGCATGGATGAACACAGACACAGACAAGACAAACTGCCTAGCTCCTTTTCCACCTATCCACTCCACCCTCTTCTCCCTGACCTATCACCTTCATCTCCTCCCCCACTCATCTATTGTACTCTATGCTACTTTCTCCCCACCCCCACCCTCCTCTAGCTTATTTCTCCATGCTTCAGGCTCACTGCCTTTATTCCAGATGAAGGGCTTTTGCCCGAAACGTCGATTTTGCTGCTCGTCGGATGCTGCCTGAATTGCTGTGCTCTTCCAGTACCACTGATCCAGAATCTGGTTTCCAGCATCTGCAGACATTGTTTTTACCCCTTAAACTGGTAGGACAGATAAACAATACAGTGCACTATACGAAATGAACAGAACAAGCAAAGGCACTCTGGTCAATTTCCCAAGATCTCAGGACTCTGATGTTGAGAAATTTAAAGGGTGACCTTTCCAATCTTCCTTCTTACTAGGTGCGTGTCTTCTGTGTACATCAGCAATCTAGCTCAGGTCATGATCATGCAAAAAACCAATTAAGAGAAATTTAGGAGGGAGTGAATGTAGGTGATCTGTCCAGTCTGCTGTCTTACCTAGTCGTCTGTGCTCTTCCAGGACAAGCCCGCTGGTTCAGGTAAGGAATGCTCTAGTGGCCGGATTGTAAAACAATTTAGTGAGATTAAAATTTAGACCCTTCTTCCTATCTACCTTGGTGACAAGTTGTCTGCCCTTTCCTTTAGGAACAGTCCACTTGGAGAGGTGTGGAGCACATAAATTGCCAAATATTTAAACTTTAGGTCTGGTCGGTGGCCCCGTATAAAGTAGGGGATCTGCCAGCTACACAAAACTGTCAGATAATTGTCCAATTATAAATAAGGCCCACAAATGGATCTTGTGAAATTGACAAATACTAGTTAATTTCACGATGGGAAGAGAAATTGTGTGTGGTCAAAGGTATTTTTTATTTCAAAAATATACTTTATGAATAAAAATATTTTTATATCTATACAATTCATATGCCATTCATATGTATACATTGCATTTCTTTACATACAGAGATCAGAATTAATCATTCGTATGTACAAATCTGTATGTTGACCATCCAGATAATTAGCTGAGGTATCAGCGGAGCCCAATTACTGAGTGGGCCCACTGTTCTTCTTAAGCGGGCAAACCTTACACGGTGGTCTTTCCCCACTGTGCCTTGACGGCAGCTGTCCCAAGCTTCAGAGCATTCCTCAGCACGTCGCCCTGGACCTTGGAATGTGCCAGTCTGCAATAATCAGTTGGGGTCAACTCCTTTAGCTGGAAGATCAACAGGCTTCGGGCAGAACAAAGAGCGTCTTTCACCAAGTTGATGATCCTCCAGGCACAGTTGATGTTCGTCTCGGTGTGCGTCCCGGGGAACAGGCCGTAGAGCACGGAGTCCTATGTCATGGAGCTGCTCGGGACGAACCTCAACAAATACCACTGCATTCCTCTCCAGAATTCCTTTGTATAGGCACATTCCAGAAGGAGGTGTGTGACAGTCTCGTCCCCTTCACAGCCACTTCGAGGGCAGCGTGTGGTGCGGCTGAGAGTCCGGGCGTGCATAAAGGATTTCACCAGCGGAGCCCTTCTCACCACCAGACAAGCCATGTCTTGGTGCTTGTTGGAAAGTTCTGGTGATGAGGCATTCTGCCAAATGGCTTTGACAGCCTGCCCAGGGAACCGCTCGACAGGATCCGCCCTTTCCTTTTCCTGAAGGGTCTCAAGGACACTATGTGTTGACCACTTCCTAATGGACTTGTGGTCAAAGGTATTTTTCTTCATAAATTTCTCCACAAAGGACAGGTGATATGGAACGGTCCAACTATTCGGAGCGTTCCGCGGCAACGAGGCCAGGTCCATCCTTTGCAACATCGGGGACAGGTAGAACTTCAGTACATAGTGACACTTGGTGTTTGCGTACCGGGGATCCACGCACAGCTTGTGCAGCCACACACAAAGGTGGCCATCAGGGTGAGGGTGGCATTGGGAGTGTTTTTCCCCCATTGCCCAGATCTTTATACATGCTGTCCCTTCAGACCCAGTCCATCTTTGATCTCCACATGAAGTGGAAGATGGCCCAGGTGACTGCGACGGCACAGGTTCTGGGAATAGGCCAGACCTGTGCCACACATAACAATGACAGTACCTCACATCCGATGACCCGGTTTTTACCCGTGATGGAGAACGACTCCCAAGACTTGGCGCACACCCCAGCCCCACCAAACCAAATACCCAGCACCTTCAGGTGGTTAGTCCTGACGGTGAAGGGGATCGAGGATTGGTCGGCCCAGTTCCTGAAGAACATGGCCTCGCTCTTGCTTCGGTTTACCTTGGCCCCCGAAGCCGATTTGAACTGGTCACATATGCACATGTGTCTGTGTACGGACAGCGGAAGCAGATCCGAGCAGAAAACGGCGACGTCATCCATGTACAGGGAAGCCTTAACCTGTAGCCCCTCACTGCCAGGAATTGTCACCCCTCTCAGGCTCGCATCCTTCCTGATGGACTTGGCAAATAGCTCTATGCAGCACACAAACAAGGTGGGAGGGCAGCCCTGCCTGAGTCCAGATCTGACTGGGAGGCTGCACTGACAATGTTGGTGTAGAGCAGTCTGATCCAATTGCAGTGTCCCTCCCCAAAGCCTATTTTGGAGAGAACGTCTCTCATATAAGTATGCGATATCCTGTCAAAGGCTTTCGCCTGGTCCAGGCTGGTGAGGCAGGTGTCGACCCCCCTGTCCTGTATGTAGGTGATCGTAATCCTGAGGAGTGCGAGACTCTCAGCGATCTTCCTGCCCGGTACAGCACAGGTTTGATCAGGGTGAATCACCGATCCCAGAGCAGACCTGACCCGGTTGGCGATGACCTTTGACAAGATTTTGTAATCTACGTTTAATAGTGAGATTGGTCTCCAATTTCTGATTTCCTGCCTCTCTCCCTTCCACTTGTAGATGAGGCCTTTCCTCATGGATTCGCTCAAGATACCTGTCAGAAGCATACTGACATAAACCTCCAGCAGGTCCTGGCCAATCAAGTCCCACAGAGCAGAATGGAGCTCGATCAGTAACCAGCACTTCTAGGAGTTTTATTCTTTTCAAAGGACTCGAGGGCCTTGGTCAGCTTATCCAGAGATAGCGGCTGGTCCAGCCTCTTCCGTGTTCTGTCATCTAAGACCTCCATTATAGAGGACAGGAACGACTAGGAGGCCGCATTGTCGGTTGGCTTAGAGTCATACAGACTGGCATAGAAGGATTTGCTGATCCTCATGATGTCAGCCTGAGGTGACATCATCTCTTTGTGCACCTTTTGGAAGAAGAAACGTGAGCATGTCTTGTCCTGCTCCACGGAGTGGACCCTGGACCGGAAGATTACTTTGGAGGCCTCCGAGGCAAAGAGCGAGGCTTGCTGGCCCTTCACCTCCTTGAGGTCCTCTGTGACATCGACCCCCATCGACAGCAGCAGAAGCAGGTTCTGCATACTTTCCTGGAGCTGGGACAGTTTTCCCCACCTCTCTCTCGCCTCCTGAACACTTTTGAGGATGAAGAACCTCTTGATGTTCCCTTTTACTGTTTCCCACCAGTCCGCTGGAGACTCAAAGAGGGGCTTCACGGTTCTCCAACCTGCGTAATCCCTCTTGAGCTCCTCAATGTTTCCCGGGGTCAACAGCTTTGTGTTCAGCTTCCATGTTCCCTTACCAGCCCGCTGCTCATCCTGTAGGTGACAGTCGGCCAGCAGGAGGCAGTGGTCAGAGAAGAACACCGGCTTGATGTCGGTGGATCTGACCGAGAACGTTCAGGACACAAACTTAAGCGGATAGACCCATTTGCCCGTGACCAGGTGTATCTACGCTGCGCTCTGTCTGCAGGGGTGCTGAAGACGTCATGCAGCTTGGCATCTTTTACCATGTCCATCAGGGGTCTGGACGTGGCGTCCAGTTTACTGTCCCCCCCGTCAGATCGTCCATTTGTATCAATGATACAGTTAAAGTCTCCGGCCAGAATGACCGGCCTGGACGTAGCCAGCAACAGTGGAAGCTGCTGCAGGACGGCCAACCGTTCACTCTTACCCGATGGGGCGTACACATTAACCAGCTATTCTGGGGTAGCTGTCTGCATCCCTGTGGTGTAGGCGAACTGCTGGAGACTCGCAGGGCTGAGGTAGCTGTCCGGCTCCACGCTGGGGCCATTTCCCCATTCTGGTGTCATTGGGCCGGGACCAGGGTTCGCACAGTCCAGTTCTGAGTCTGACAGCGGGGCTGTCAGAGGGTCGCTGCTCCCAGTTACCTGGAGCTGTGGTGCGGTGGGCACCTCCTGGTTCTCACCGGGTGGGGGAGTGGTCGTTACCAGTCACCTCAGAAGGTTCGTCATTTCCTGTTTGGCAGGTGCTGCCCTCCTTTCTCCCCGCAGCGCTCTGCCTCTTCCTCTGGTGACGACCCTCCTTGCACCTGTCTTCACCATCTGAGAGCTGCCCGTATCCTCACCTTGCAGCTGCCGCTTCCCCTCTTTGCTGGGAGGCTTTGGGGACCTGGCGGGTTTTCCTCTTCCTGTTTTTCACAGGTATCCACTCCCCTGCCTCCTTGGTTCCCTCCTCCTCCATTGCCTTTGTCTGTCCTGTAGGAGCTTGGATTGGCTGCTGTACCGCTCCAATGGCTGCCGCCTGCTCTGCTCCAGCCCGTCCTTCCTTCTGGGCACCACCAGACTCTGTTCCTCTGCTGGTTTGTGGTACCTTTCTGGCCTTTGCGGTCCACGGCTCACATTTTCACCTCCGGCCATCTGTGTGTAGGTGGCAGCCCCTCATCTTGGGCAGTTCTTGTACACGTGGCCCGCCTCTTCTTGGCCTCTTTGCATTCCTTGGTCGGGTGACCCTCCTGCATGCAGTTCCGAACAGATAGTGACCTTACAGTCCGCCACCATGTGGCCGGACCTCAAGCAGGTTCGGCACACTTTCAGCTGCCCTGCGTACGTCAGGTAACCCCTGCTCCCTTTGATTGCGAAGCTGGAGGGTGAGTGGAGGATATTCCCACTGGTGTCCATCCTCAGGGTTACCTTGACCTGCCGCTTGCTGGTCCAGATCCCGAAAGGGTCGACCACATCAGTGCTTTTTCCCTCAACCTAGACGTACCTCCTCAGGAAAGTCAGGACATCAGCTGCTGGTTCATGGGGGTTGTACATATGATTCATAACAACCTGGCTTGTCTGTGCAGGAAGCACACACAATAGGACCACAAACAAGATGGAGAACAGAGGCTCCTTTTCCTTCTCTTTGAACACCTTCAGGCGCTGCTCGCACTCCTTCACACTCCTGAAGGTCACGTCAAAATAGCCTGCCCCAGGGAAATCCTGCAGGCAGTACACGTATTTTTTTTATTTCAAAAATATACTTTATTCATAAAATTATTCTGATATATCATTCGTATGTACTAATCTGTACATTGACTATTCATATATTCTGCTGAGGCGTCAGCGGAGCCCAATTACTGGGTGGGCCCCGTGTTCTTCTTTGGCAGGCAGATCGCCTTTGTGCAGGACGGGGGTTGGACACCTGCCTGATCAGCCTGGACCAGGAGAAAGCCTTTGACAGGATATCACACAGCTATATGAGAGATGTTCTCTCCAAAATGGGCTTTGGGGAGGATATCTGCAATTGGATCAGACTGCTCTGCAACAACATTGTCAGTGCAGTCTCAATCAATGGGTGGGAATCAGATAGCTTCCCAGTCAGATCTGGAGTCAGGCAGGGCTGCCCTCTCTCTCCTGCCTTGTTTGTGTGCTGCATAGAGCCATTTGCCGAATCCATCAGGAAGGATGCGAGCCTGAGAGGGGTGACTATTCCTGGCAGCGGGGGCCTGCAGGTTAAGGCCTCCCTGTACATGGATGATGTCGCCATTTTCTGCTCGGATCTGCTGTCCGTGCGCAGACTCATGTGCATATGTGACCAGTTTGAATGGATTTTGGCGGCCAAGGTAAACCGAGGCAAGAGCGAGGCCATGCTCTTCGGGAACTTTGCCGACCAAACCTCAATCCCCTTCACCATCAGGACCGACCACCTGAAGGTGCTGGGTATTTGGTTCAGGGGGGACGTGCGCCAAGTCTTGGGAGGAGCGGATCAGCAAAGTGAGGCAGAAACTGGGCAGATGGAAGCTACGGTCGCTCTCCATCACGGGAAAAACCTGGTCATCAGGTGTGAGGTACTGTCAGTGTTGTTATATGCGGCACAGGTCTGGCCTATTCCCAGAACCTCTGTCGCTGCAGTTACCCGGGCCATCTTCCACTTCATGTGGAAATCAAAGATGGACCGGGTCCGAAGGGACAGCATGTATAAAGATCTGGGCAACGGGGGGATAAACATGCCCAATGCCACCCTCACCCTGATGGCCACCTTTGTGTGTGGCAGCGTCAAGCTGTGCGTGGATCCCCGGTATGCAAACACCAAGTGTCACCATGTACTGAGATTCTACCTGTCTCCGGTGTTGCAAAGGATGGGCCTGGCCTCGTTGCCGCGGAACGCTCCAAGTAGTTGGACCGTTCCGTATCACCTGTCCTTCGTGGAGAAATTTATGAAGAAAAATACCTTTGACCACAAGTCCATCAGGAAGTGGTCAGCACGTAGTGTCCTTGAGACCCTTTGGGAAAAGGAGAGGGCGGATCCTGTCGAGCGGTTCCCTGAGCAGACTGTCAAAGCCATTTGGCAGAATGCCTCATCGCCAGAACTTTCCAACAAGCACCAAGACATGGCTTGGCTGGTGGTGAGAAGGGCTCTGCCTGTGAGATCCTTTATGCACGCCCGGACTCTCAGCTGCACCGCACGCTGCCTCGAAGCGGCTGCGGGGGGGACGAGACTGTCACACACCTCCTTCTAGAATGTGCCTATGCAGAGGAAGTCTGGAGAGGAATGCAGTGGTGTTTGTCGAGGTTCGTCCCGTGCAGCGCCGTGACGCGGGACTCCGTGCTCTACGGCCTGTTCCCCGGGACGCACACCGAGACGAACATCATAGTGGGCGGCACGGTGGCACAGTGGTTAGCACTGCTGCCTCACAGCGCCAGAGACCCGGGTTCAATTCCCGCCTCAGGCGACTGACTGTGTGGAGTTTGCACGTTCTCCCCGTGTCTGTGTGGGTTTCCTCCGGGTGCTCCGGTTTCCTCCCACAGTCCAAAGATGTGCAGGGAAGGTGAATTGGCCATGCTAAATTGCCCGTAGTGTTAGGTAAGGGGTAAATGTAGGGGTATGGGTGGGTTGCGCTTCGGCGGGTCGGTGTGGACTTGTTGGGCCGAAGGGCCTGTTTCCACACTGTAAGTAATCTAAAAAAAAAACTGTGCCTGGAGGATCATCAACTCGGTGAAGGACGCTCTCTGGGTGGTCCGAAACCTGTTGATCTTCCAGCTGAAGGAGTTGACCCCGACTGAGTGCTGCAGACTGGCACATTCCATGGTCCAGGACTACGTGTTGAGGGATGCGCTGAAGCTTGGGGCAGCTGCCGCCAAGGCGTGGTGGGGAAAGACCACTGTGTAAAGTCTACCTGCCTAATGAAGAACAGGGGGCCCATGCAGTCATTTGGGCTCTGCTGATTATATGGGCATATGATTGAAAAATGTACAGACCTGTATAAAAATGATAAATTCTGATCTCTGTATGTACATGTTTACACATGTATGGCATGACCAATTGTACAGACAATAAAATTATTTTATGAATAAAGTATATTTTTGAAATAAAAAAAGGGCACCTTAATTCTTTGAGAAGGTGACTAAGGAGGTGGACGAGGGGAAATCAGTAGATGTGGTGTATATGGATTTTAGTAAGGGGTTTGATAAGGTTCCCCATGGTAGACTACTGCAAAAAATACGGAGGTATGGGATTGAGGGTGAGTTGGAGGTTTGGATTAGGAGTTGGCTGGCTGGAAGAAGACAGAGGGTAATGGTTGATGGCAAAGATTCATCTTGGAGTGCCGTCACTAGCGGTGTTCCGCAAGGATCTGTTTTGGGACCATTGCTGTTTGTCATTTTTATAAATGACCTGGAGGAGGGGTTAGAAGGTTGGGTGAGCAAGTTTGCGGATGATACGAAAGTCGGAGGAGTTGTAGACAGTGAGGAAGGATGTGGCAGGTTACAGCGGGATATAGATAAGCTGCAGAACTGGGCAGAAAGGTGGCAAATGGAGTTCAATGTAGCTAAGTGTGAGGTGATTCACTTTGGTAAGAGTAATAAAAAGATGGGGTACTGGGCTAATGGTCGGATACTTGGTAGTGTGGATGAGCAGAGGGATCTTGGTGTCCATGTACACAAATCTTTGAAAGTTGCCACCCAGGTAAATAGTGCGGTGAAGAAGGCATATGGCGTACTGGCTTTTATTGGTAGAGGAATTGAGTTCCGGAGTACTGAGGTCGTGTTGCAGTTGTATAAGACTCTGGTGCGGCCGCATCTGGAGTATTGTGTGCAATACTATAGGAAGGATGTGGAGGCACTGGAACGGGTGCAGAGGAGGTTTACCAGGATGTTGCCTGGTATGGTAGAAAGATCATATGAGGAAAGGCTGAGGCACTTGGGGTTGTTTTCATTGGAGAAAAGAAGGTTTAGGGGTGACTTGATAGAGGTGTATAAGATGATTAGGGGTTTAGATAGGGTTGACAGTGAGAATCTTTTTCCACGTATGGAGTCAGCTATTACAAGGGGGCATAGCTTTAAATTAAGGGGAGGTAGGTATAGGACAGATGTCAGGGGTAGGTTCTTTACTCAGCGAGTCGTGAGTTCGTGGAATGCCCTGCCAGTAGCAGTGGTGGACTCTCCCTCATTATGGGC